>NC_067400.1:65049740-65397240 GCF_016432865.1 Antechinus flavipes | reverse complement strand
CTCCTGATAAACTCAGAATATAGAATGAGGCACTTATATATGAGTAGGTACTATATTTATTTTGGACATGGACAAAGCAAAAATTTTGTTCTGTTTAAGTATGAGAGTTTATATAAGGGTGGGTGAGTGGATATGTATGAAGATCCCACACCAAAAAAAAAAAAAAACTGTACCAACGGAAAAGGAAAGAAGATACAAGATTAAGGCAGCAGGTAGACAGCAGCATTTTTTTTTTCTTTGCTGAGGCAGTTGGGGTTAAGTGACTTGTCCGGGATCACACAGCTAGGAAGTGTTAACTTCCTGAGGCTGGATTTGAACTCAGGTGCTCCAGACTTCAGGGCTGGTGCTCTATCCACTGTGCCACCTAGCTGCCCAGATAGCAGCATTTTAGAATATCCAAAAAATTCAAGCTCAGCAAACTTTGAAAACTTTTCACCACTCTTGAATCCTAATGGCCAAAAGGAAGTAGTCACAGCATATCTGCACATGCTCTGAAGTGGGATAGAGGCTGGACAGAGGAAGGGCCTTTCCTGGAAGCAGGACCACACAAACTCCCTGGTGAGAGCCTACCTGAAAATCCATCTGAGCACAACCACAAAGTGGCTGGCCCAGGATGGCACCACATTTGTAAACTACTTGAGAGCAATGTCTGTATTGATTCTTTGAATCCCTTTCATCTGGCACATTGCTTTGCACATAGTAGGTACTCAAGAAATATTTCCTGAATAAATCCAATTGATTGATTAATGGATAGATATTGAACTTCCTCAGAGTACAATTACTCTGGATAAACGGATATACTCAGAACTGTTCCAATCCACAACCTAAGAGCATTTATCCATCAGCCCTTAAATAATCTTCCCTCTTTTCTATTGCTCATTTGCACCTTCTTTTGCAAAAGGTGCCTTTTTAATTTAGGACTAAGCCCAAAGTTATATAAAACTGTGCATATCCTTTGACTCAGCAGTGCCATTACTGTACCCCAAGGAAATCATAAAGGAGGGAAAAGGATCCATGTGGGCAAGAATGTTTGTAGCAGCTCTTTTTTGTGGTAGCAAAGAATTGGAAAATGAGTAGATGTCCATCAGTTGGGGAATGGCTGAAGAAGCTATGGTACATGAAGATAATAAAATATTATTGTTCTATTAAAAATGATGAACTATTAAAAAAGCTAAATTTAGAAAGGCCTGGACAGATTTACATGAACTAATGCTGAGTAAAACAAGCAGAACCAGGAATACATTGTATACAGCAACAGCTAGAATGTACAATGATCAACTATGAAAGACTTGCTTCTTCTCAGTGGGTCAGTGATCCAAAATGATTCTGATAGACTTTGGACAGAAAATGCCATCTGTATCCAGAAAAAGAACTGAGGAGACTGAATGTAAATCAACACGTTATGTTCACTTCTTTTTTTGTTGTGGTGTTTTTATCTCTCACATGGTTTTTCCTTTTTATTCTGATTTTTCTCTTCCAACATGATTGATAAAGCAATGTGTATTAAAATTAAATAAAAAGGTGTCTCTTTTTACCAAGCCTGATCTTCTCCATGTACCTTTGATTCCATGCAGACCCTGAAGCAGATTGCTCTCATTATTATTCTCCCCCATTAAATTTCAAACTACTTCCTTTACTTCTTTTTGTAAGACATGCTCTAGATCAGAGAGAAAGGTGGATTTATTTCTTCCTAGATGCTTCCAAACATATCCAAGTCTTCTCCATCCCTAAAAACAAAAACCTTCACTTTACTGTGTCATCCCCTGAAACTACTGTCCATTCTTCTTTCTTTTCCCTCATAACCAAACTCCTACCAAAAAAAAAAAACTATCTACTCTTCTAGCCTCCATACTGGGTCTTCTTACTCCCCAACCTCCTATAACCTGCACCCTCTTCAATGAGCTGAAATTATCCTCTCCAAAGTTACCAATGATCAAATTGTCAAATCTGATGGACTTTTTTCAGTCTTCATCCTTCTTGACCTCTGAAACATCCTCCAGGGCAACCCTTTTCTCTCTAGGCTTTTGCAATATTGGTATTTCTTGGTTCTCAGCATCCTTTGCTGAATCATCATCTATTACCTACCCTCTAATTGTAAGTGCACCCCAAGACTATTCTGGACTCTGTCATTTCCCTATATTCTTATCAATTTAATGACTTCAATATCATCACTATGTGAGACTCAGCCATTTTTCAATCATGTCCAATTCCTCATGACCTCATTTGGGATTTTCTTGGCAGAGATATTGAAGTGGTTTATCATTTTCTTCCCCAGTTCATTTTACATGAGGAACTGATACAGAATTAAGTGACTTACCCACAATCATGCAGCTAGTAAGTGTCTTTTCCAATGAATCCCATTCCCATCTTATTATATGGTCAATGTATTTAAATTTCAGTTTCACCTTCCAGTAAATAGGCTGAATTAATTTTTTTAAGTATTGACTGAATTGATCTCTTTGCTAACCAAGAGACTCTCAAAAACCTTCTTCAGCACCATAATTCAAAAGTATTGATTCTATTGTGCTCGGCTTTCCTTGTAGTCCAACACTCACAGCCATATAGTCCTACTGGAAAGACCATCACTTGGACTAGAGAGACCTTTATCAGCAAAGTGATGTCTCTGCTTTTTAGCATGCTGTCCAGTTTGCCATCACTTTC
This sequence comes from Antechinus flavipes, assembly GCF_016432865.1. Lineage (NCBI taxonomy): Eukaryota > Metazoa > Chordata > Mammalia > Dasyuromorphia > Dasyuridae > Antechinus > Antechinus flavipes. Next base: position 65,394,579 of record NC_067400.1, on the reverse strand, counting down.
CTTCCAAGTAATAAGCATATTTTAATTTCATGGCTGCAGTCCCACCTTCAATGATCTTTGAGTCCAAGAATATAAAATTAAACACTGCTTCCCTTTCTTTTCCCTCTGTTTACCAAGAAGTAATGGGACCATGTTCCAAGATTTTAGTTTTTGTTTAGGTTTAGTTATTTATACATTACAAACACAGATTGGCAAATATCTGGAGTAAAGTTATCTCATAAAAATACATAGTTGATCAAAGATGGGTTCACCATATGGGAAGATTAAAAGAAAGCCAATGGATGTCATGATCCATCAGTATCATTCATATCAAAAGAAAGCAAAGAAATCCCCTTGTAGAATGGAAGGAATGAGAGAGATGGAAAGAGAGGATGAGGATGGTTAGAAGGTGGGATTTCATTGCATGACCAATGGTTACACAGGACAGGAAAGTATGGACAAGTTACTGTTTGTATCACTAGAGGGAATAATCACATTGTATCCATTTAAATAAATTTCTAAAGATAAAAATAAGTCTGACATTGTAATATGTTTTCCAAAGAATATTATATTGTTCATTATAATGTTATATTGGACCTTAGTATGAATAAAATTTTTCAAGTTGTCATGCCTTTAGTTGTCATGACTCTGAGACTACTGAGTCTACTGTATTTTTTGGACAATGTGTGCCTGGAGAAAAGAAATAATTATTTATTAAGCAACTACTATGTGCCAGGTACTGAGTTAATTACTTTACAAATATTATCTCATTTTATCTACACAATCATCCTTGAAGATAGGCGCTATTATTTATTACCATTTAACAGGCAAGGAAACTGAGGCAGATACAGATTAAATTACTTGCCCAGAATCATTTAGGCAGATTTGAACTCAAATGTTACTGACTCCAAGCCCACCTAGCTGTTCCTGGACCTCATTCTATTCTCCCATACCCAGCTTTTATCTTAAACTCCTATGATACTCACTGAGCTCATGTGAGCATCTGCCTCATCTTGCCCAGATTCAGACCCAAGACGCCACTTCTCAGTTACCTTCATGCCATACCATCCCCAGAAGAGGCAAGCCAGCCTCGCTGGGTACCATTAGGAAGAGACAGGAAATGGCATGTACCGGGTGAATCAAACCACTGCATCCACTTTGATCACTACCTCTGCTCAAACTATGATAGAGACAGCCCAGGACTCTGAATCAATATTCCCAGAAGGATCACCACCCTCAGACTCTCTTTCTCAACCATGCCCATGGCCATCATCCAGAGAAACAACTCATTGTGTATAAATACAACCCAAAAACTGGCTGTACATGTCCCACAGCCCCTGCCTCCTCCCTCAGCAGCCAAAGTTACAGAAGATCAGGGGACTAGATCCTTGGTACCATCCTTGGTCCTTGGTACCATCAAATGGTCCAGAATTAGAAATGGAGATAACATGAAAAAAGATGACTACCATCTGCTTTGTCTCTGAATCCTAAGGATCATGGAGTCTTATCTTGTGAAACTGCAATTGAAATTTCCTACCTGTGTTATCCCCTCCTGTAGAATGAATCTTTTTTAAAGCAGGATATCTCACTCATCATCATACCTTGGCACAGTGCTTCATTCATTCATCTGTGCAGGTAATACAAACCAACCTCCACTCTTATGGTTTACAAATCTCAGTTCAAAAAAAGGAATCGGAGCAGCTGGGTGGTGCAGTGGATAGAGCATCAATCCTGAAGTCAGGAGGACCTGAGATCAAATCTGGTCTCAGACACTTAACACTTCCTAGCTATGTGATCTTAGGCAAAAAGAAAAAAAGAAAAGAAGAAAGACAGGAAGAAAGAAAATTCCCATCACCATCTCTGTGACATATGCCATTACCACCCCTGAATTGTCACTTTTTTCTTATAGAATGTAAGCTCCTGAGGTCAGAGGTTAGTTTGTTTGCTTGAATTTGTATTCTCAGCACTTAGCATAACACCAAAGACATAAAAGCACTTAATAAATGTTTTTTTACTTATTCATATTTTTCCATAATATGAAATACATATGCATACAATGAATAATTATATTATTTCCATGATATTAGCTATTTATGTATGTAGAACATACATATATAGTATCCTATCATATAAGAATTGTTTATCACTAAATACATAAACATAAATTATTGCTATTAAATTAAAACTAATACTTCATCACTATACCTTCTTCATCTTTTTTGTATCATGGGGATCCTCTTCTCAGAAAAAAAAAATGTGTTTCAATGCATAAAACAAAAATGGCAAAGGGTTTCAAAGGAAACCAATTATGTTGAAATATAGCTATCAAAATATTAATACTCTCTAGTTAAAGATAAAAAATGTGTACATTGAAACAGTAGAAAATACTGAAAACTTCCTTAATGTACAAAGGTACAAAAACAGGAATTTGTTGAGATCACTGGGGATAAGAGCATTTGGGAAGGGTTTCTTAAGATAGGAGGAATTTGAGCTGAACCTTAAAGAGTGAGGAATTACTGGGGAACTGAGGAACAAGAGGAGAATTCTAGGCTGGACAAGCAGTAAGAGCAAATACAGACAGAAATTCTGATGATTGGGTCAAGACCCTTGGGAAATTAGTCTAATTGGAGGGGTGGCTGTGTTGGGCAAACAGTGGGAAAATATGTTGGAGGATGGGCACTCTCCTTCCTGATACTATCCTGGCTCAAGGTGATTCCTCATGCACAGGAAAGACACTTTCAGGAAGCGTCTGGTGGAAAATGAGATTATCAAGAAGCCTCTGGCTCTCTCTGCTGTCTGTAACCATGGCTTCCTGAGTCTACATGTGACCCGAGGCTACACAGATCTCCAGCAGGACCCAGAGAACACAACTCCGGCATTTAAGAATTTGGGGGTTCAAGAGAATATTGTATATGGCAACAATCAGATTACAAGATGATTAATTCTGATGGACATGGTTCTTTTCAACAATGAGGTGATTCAAGCCAGTTCCAATATGTTTGTGATGGAGAGTCATCTGCATCCAGAGAGAGGAATATTGGACCAAAACATAGTAATTTCATTTTTGTTGTTGTTTGCTTGCTTTTTGTTTTCTTTCTCATTTTCCCCTTTTTAATCTGATTTTTATTGTACAGCATGGTAATTGTGGAAATATGTATAAAAGAATTGCATGTGTTTAACATATATTGGATTACTTGCTGTCTAAGGGAAGGGATGGGAGGAAAGGAAGGGAAAAAATTGGAAAACAAGGTTTTGCAAGGGTGACTATTGAAAATTTTCTATGCATATATTTTGAAATTAATTTAAAAAAAAAGAATAAAATGGTTAAAAAAGAATGTGGGGGGTTCCCACTGCTAGGGTAAGAAGGAATGACTTAATTCCATGAAATGTCACAGGATAACTCATTAATGAAATGGAATATTTCCCTGTGGGATCTAAGGCAAATTTCAGCATGAAAGATCAGGCTTCAGGAACAGAGGATTAAACCAGGTCATCTAGTCCAAATCTTTCATTTTGCAGATAAACAGAGACCCAGAGGAGTGATCTACCTAAGATTATTCACGTTCACTTAGATATCAAACAGCAGAACTGATTCCATTGCAAGTCATCTCTCTATTGCAAAACTGCCTCTTGAAGGGGAGTCCCTCGTTCTTGGAATCTCTTTTCTAGAGCAAAAGTTCCTAATTTATTTGTGGGTCATGACCCCATAAGGGATCTCATAACTGAATGTTGGGGTCAAGAAATTATGATTTATTATCAGTGTTTGTTTTGTACACCTATTTAATATATCTTGAGATAGATAAATAGATGATAGATTGATAGATGGATAATCAGGCAAAAAGAGGTTGTGAGTGGAAAAAGTTTACGAAGCCCTATCTAGAGCAGTTATCCTCATGCTGACATGCTCTGAACACTTTCTTTTCATAAGTGAGATGGTCGGGGGTCTTTTTGTTTTGTAGAAGTAAGTAGAAATGCAACTTGGAGAGGCCCCAGGATGAAAATTTTTTTTAGAAACCCAGCTTTAGCTCCTGTCTATCCCACCCCTATGGAGAGCAATCCAGGACAGGCCTGATTTAAGGAAAGAAAATTTTTTTTAGAATAGTTATGCTAAAAGTTTTCCCATGAGAACCTCTGCCCCACTTCTTATTTTGAAAAATAGTGTTACCTCATTCTTGGCTTCAACTAGTGGTCAAGAATGTATTTTTTCTTTCAGAAGAGAAGTAGTAGTCTACAGTACAATATATTACAGAAGTACAGAAAGGGGCATAATTTCTCAGAAAAGGCCAATGCTTTTGTTTTGCCAACTATAGATTACAAAGGGAACACTATAGGAATGGGGGGAGGGTTGCTAGCTATATAATACTTACAAAAAGTAAACATTTAGCACATATTTAATCTATCAGATTGTTTGTCGAATTGGGAAGAGCACAAGTGAGGAAGGGAGGAAGAAAAATTTGGAGTACAAAGTTTCGTAAAAATGAATGTTGAAAACTATATATGTATTTGGAAAAAATAAAATACTATCGAGAAAAAAGTATCTATAAAACTATTTTTAAAGAAAATTATATCAAGTACACACACACACACACACACACACACACACTTTTAATCCAGGTCAGGTCATCATAAAGCACATGAGAAAATAGGAAGGTGGATCCTTTGATTTTTTTCATCATATAGAAACTCAGATTAAATCCCTGCTTTTTCACTTACTTACTGGGTCACTTTGGGTAAATTACCTTTGGGTTTTAGTTTCTTCATCTACAAAATGAGGGATTCTTATGATATCTTTATGATATCTCTAAACCACCTGCTTACCTCCTATAAAGGGATGTTTCCTCCCTTTCCAAATATCCCCCCATATCTTTTCTAGATTTTTTTTCCTCAAAGTCCAGTGAAATTCAGTTCACAGAAAGAGACCTGACTGTTTGCTGTTTATATAATCTTAGCTCTGAGAGGAAGGAGTCAGGAGTGATCACGTGCTCAGGGTCCAGGGTCACTTGCAGCATTGATTAGAATCAGTCATTTCAGCTGAGTCAGGTTTTCAGCAATATCAAATGATCTTACATAGCCTCCACTTACAGTAAAACAAGAAAACAAAAAACAAAAACGTTTCATTTCCTGAACACTTTAGGGAACATGGAGTGTGTTCTGGGTTCTCCCTTCTGACCAGATCTTCCCCTCAGGTTTCAAGGGTACCATGAAGAATTTGAAGTTGTTTTTTCTCTGTTACGTTGGTTATATCTTATCCATTTCTACTCCACCCTGTTGGGTGCCAGGGAAGTATGCTGACCCATTTAGCCCCCTTTACATAAATTAGCTTTTGCAAGGAGATATGTACTTTCAAGTGCAAATGCTTCTCCCCAACCTCTAGAGGTGCATCTGTTTCTGCAGAGAAAGAGCTAAAACTTAGCTCAGTTCCTATATAACACTAGTCCCACCAAGATCATATCCAGATGCTCCATGTCTTTTGGATGATTCTTGTCGCATTACATCTGGTCTGGGGCCTGAGAGACCCCTCCTGAAGGCCACTCCTTTGGGCACTGATGCTAAACTGACTGCAAAACCCAATGCTGGGAATCCCAAAAGCTTGCTCTTTTTAACCTTTGAAAGACACAAGAGCAGAGGCTTCAGTCCCTTCCCCTACAACAGAAAAAAAATATTCATGCAGAGACCAAAGACTATTACTTGGTACCCAATGATCTGGATGGGGAGAAGACCCCAAAGCCTCTCTCCCTTACATCATCAAACCATCAAAGAGAACAGTCAGAAAGGAAGAGTTTAGACTAAGGCTGACTCAGATTGCTTGAAAATATCCACTAGAATTGAAAAAAAAAAACTCTTTTTCCAAACCACATAATTCCCAGAGCAAATCCAATTAAAGAATGTCACACATGTTCCATGGTCTCTCCAAGTTACATGATATTATCATAATTCTTGGAAGGGGAACAGAAGATCAAACACGCATTTATTAAGCATCTCCTGTGGACCACGATCATAAGCAGGCTCCCAAGTCTCTTCATGTGGGAAGACATCATCAGAAGCAGCTGGTAATACAGTGAGTAGAGTGCTGGATCTAGAGTCGGGAAGATGTGAGTCAAATCTGGCTTTATTACTTATTGACTATGTAACTCTGGGAAAATCACATAATTTCTGTTTGCCTCAATTTAATCATCTATAATAATGACACTTACCTCCCAGGATTGTTGTGAGAATGGAATGAAATAATATTTATGAAGCATCTTGTACACAGTAAGGGCTTAATGAATGTTTATTTCCTTATTTTCTTCTATTAGGGATATTCTTTACATGTTTCAGAACCTTTAATTTGTGTAATTTCTTTCCATTAAGTAACCTCATTTCTCCTTGCTCTCTTTGGAAGAACCAAAGTATATTACAGGTACCTCAGGTATCATGGAAGTCCAACCGCTCGTGTTACAGAGAAAGAAACTTGGACTCAGAGTATGGAAGTGACTTAGTTAAGGTCAAGAGCAGCTGGGGCGGCGGGGGGGGGGGGGGTGCAGCAAAAAGAATGACAGACCCCATTTCAGGAAACAGTTTCCTAAGTTCAAATCTAGCCTCAGACACTTACTAGCTGTGTGACTCTGTCTGCCTTAGTTTCCTCATCAGTAAAATGAGTTGGAGAAGGAAATATGGCAAACTACACCAGTATCTTTGCCAAGAAAGCCCCAAATGGGATCATAAGGAGTCAGCTATAATTCAAACGACTGAACAACAACTATCTGAAAAGTTTGACAGAAGCTGTTGAAGGAATCATTCCTACTTGCCAACATTGAATAGAGCTTGAATATGAAACCCTTTGCATACTGAGCTTGGAGGGGAAAAAAATCAGTGACAACAATTCAGTGGAAGGCAAACTAAGGGATCTTCACAATTTCTAGAAATATCAGAAAAGTTACAAAATTTCTGGGGTATCCACAGAGAAGCAGGTCTCATTCACACCGAGTTTTAATTTTGTTCGTAGCAATTTATCTTCACGAATCAGGATCTCTAGCCCTGTTCAGAGTCAAATTTATAGCAAGAAACAAAATAAGAGATATTATATTGGTAGCTTTCCTTTCCTTTCCTTTGTTAGTTGTGATCCTATGTGGAGTTTTCTTGGCAAAGATACTGGAGTGGTTTGCCATTGCCTTCTCCAGCCCATTTTACAGATGAGGAAACTGAGGCAGACAGAGTTAAATGACTTGCCTAGAGTCACATAGCTAGTAAGTGTCTGAAGTCAGATTTGAATTTAAGAAGATGAGTCTACCTGACTTTTTTTTACTGTGATCTGATAAATTGTTAATGGCTTTATGATGCTAAAATTGTTATGTGCTGGGCAAAGTTCTCTCTATGAAAAATTAACTAATCTCTTTATTTCCTTTCTCAAATATATATACATGCACAAAGTTTCTTAAAGATTTTTGAATCTTGGACCCTTCTCTGGCAGTTAGTTGAAGCCCTTCTAAGAATACTTTTGAATGCATAAAATAAAATACATAGGATTATAAAAGAAACTAATTGTATTACAACATAATTATTTATAAAAGCAAGTTTTAGACCCCCAGTTGAGAAACACTTAAAGCCTAGAATGTATTTCCTTTCAGATGGAGTATGGGTATGGGAAGATAGGCTGAATGCCAAGAAGTACAGTTATTAATAAAAGTTTTAAACACCTGTTAGAATTCAAAGCAAATTCTAATATAAAAGGGCTTCCTGAAAGCCCTTCCCCACCCCCATCTGGTCTCCCAAGAAGAAATATTGCTCAGGTTATAATCCAGATTCCTATATCAGCCCCAAATTTTGCTCAGGTTGCAACCACTTTTTCAGGATACACTCCTACCTCTGGATCCTGGACTACTGCTCTTTTGCTGACTGATCATTCATATTCCACTCCCCAATTCTGGGTGCTCTCTAGGACTCTGTCCTGGGTCCTGTTTTAGTCTTTCTCTTGGTGTTTAATTATCATCTCTATGCACATGATTCCCTGGTTTATATATCCAAGTTCACTCTGTCTCTGGGCTTCAGTCCCACATCAATCACCATTTGACTCTTAGTCATTCCAAAACAGTTATCTTGGGACATCTCAATCCCAACATGTCCAAAACATAAATCACTATCTCTTAGTCATTTCAGACACTTTGTAACCCCATTGGGGGCTATCTTGGCAAAGATATTGGATGGTTTGCCGTTTCCTTCTCCAGATCATTTTACAAATGAGGAAACTGAGGCAGACAGAGCTAAAAGACTTGCCCAGGGTCACAGCTAGTAAGTACCTGAGGATATATTTAAACTCAGAAAGATAAGTCTTCCTGACTCCAGGCCCAGCATCCTATTACACCACCTACCAACCCCCTCTTTAAAATTCTCTATTTCAGTCCAAGGCACCACATTATTCCCAGCCTCCCAGGTTCACAACCCATCGCCAAATCTTGCTATTTCTATCTTTACAATATCTATAACATCTCTCATATTTGATCCGTTTTTATTTATTCAGCAACCACATTAGTTCAGGCTCTCATCTCTCACCTGGACTATTGCAATATCTTCTTCCTACTTCAAGTGCTACCCACAACAGTCTACTCCAGGGGTCCTCAAACTATGGCTGCGGGCCAGATGTGGCAGCTGAGGACTTTTATCCCCCTCCCCCAGGGCTATGAAGTTTCTTTATTTAAAAGCCCACAAAACAAAGTTTTTGTTTTTACTAGAGTCCAGCCCTCCAGCAGTCTGAGGGACAGTGAACTGGCCCCCAATTTAAAAAGTTTGAGGACCTCTAGAACACTGCTGCAAAAGTGATTTTCCTTAAAGGCAGAACTAACCCTGTCACTCTACCATTCAAAAAAAAACCCTCCAGTTGTTCCCTACTAACCATAGGGTAACCTTGTCTCCTCCTGTATCTCTCCATCAGGAAGTGGGTAGCAGATGGAGATGCCCCCAAAAAACAAAAGTTTTCATTGCATTTATTGGAGTTCTTATGTCTTTCAGCTAGGTGATAGAGTGGGTACAGAGCTGTAGCTGAAGTTAGAAAGACATTTACTTGCTATGAGATCCTGGGTAGCTCTGTCTCAGTTTCCTTGCTATAAAATGGAGATATAGTACCTACCTCACAAGACCAATGTGGTTAAAATGAAACAATATCTGTAAAGGACTTTACAAATATGAGAGCTTCATATATAAATGCTGTTGCTTCTCCTCCTATCATCAGTATTAATTTATTGATTATTATCCCTTCACTTTACACTTGGGTTCTCAGAATCCCAAATACAAGCTAGTAAGGGGTAGCTATTTAACATTGGGGATGATCATCCACAACCAATTCAAACATGAAGAGACCAGGACATTTTTTTAAGATACTGCAAATTCTATATGAGTGCAAGTTTTCATCAAACTATTGTGATCTTTGGCTAAATAAAGAAAGTCAATACTTTATCTGAGGCAGACCATTTCCAGTATATTGCATGCACTTCACAGCACCATAATATTGATAAGCTAAAACATGATGTCATATGAGGAATTAAAAGGCCACTAGGTGGCAACACCGGATAAGAGTGATGGACTTAGAATCGGCAAGACCCTTCTGACTGAGTTCAATTTGGTCTCAGACTTGCTAGCGGTGTGACTGTGGGCAAGTTATCCACCCTGTTTACCTCAGTTTCCTCATCTGTAAAATGGGCTGGAGAAGGAAATGGCCAACCTCTCCAGTATCTCTCCAAGAAAACCCCAAAGAGGTCACGAAGATTCAGAAAAGACTAAACAAATGGAGAGCTGGGAAAAGAGAGAACCAGGAGAAAGAGAGCTGTCTTCTAGGTCTTGAAGGATTATCTGATAGAAGAGAGATCAAGGTTGTCCTGCTTGGACCTGGAAAACAGAAATAAGAGTGGAAGGTTTCTGCTCAGTGTAAAAACAAATTTCTTAACAATTAGAGCTGTACAAAAAATGGAAGGCATGTCCCTGGAAGGGACGGGCTCTCCCTCACTGGAGGTCTTCAAGCAAAGCTTTGATTAGTACGGATGGGTTTGCAGAAAAGAGCAGTATTCATTTAAAGCAGAAAAGAATACTTCACATTTTCTTTATGTTATGGACCCCTCTGGTCTTCCACTAAAACCTATAGAATCCTTCTCTGAAGAATAAGTTTCTATCATTGAAGGAATGGCTAAATTTCAATTATAGGTTAATAAACTAATAACAAATAATGATAAAATAAAAAATAAAGATGTAATGTTGTGTGTGTGTGTGTGTGTGTGTGTGTGTGTGCGTGTTTTCCATCCAAGATCATGGATACCACATACGGGACACCTAACGAAGAGAAGAAAGTAGGCAGTTGCTAAAGTCCTTTCTAATCCTTTCATTCAGTCAGTCATTTATTCAAAAAACATTTATTAATTGCCTATAGTGTCATAAGCCATGAATAAAATGAAAAAGAGACACAAAGATAGGAACTGGAATATTCCATATGGGTAGTAAAAAGGAAGCCAGTCTGGAGTGTAGAATACATGAGAGAAACATAGAAAGATAAGATAAACCCTGATTGTAAGGTGCTTTAAATGCCGGAGTAGTTTGTATTATATTCTAGTAGTGAGTAATAGTGGGTGAATTCAATTTCTTGAGCAGAGGAGTGATGTGATCACATTTGTAGCTTAAGAATAACATCATGGTCATTAATTGTGGAATGACTAAGTTATGGTATATGAATGTAATGGGATAGTCCTTCCATAATGACTAAGTTATAGTACATGAATGTAATTGGGATATTATTGTTCTATAAGAAATGATGAACAGGTTTATTTCAGAAAAGTCTGGAAAGACTTATATGAACTGCTGCTAAGTGAACTGAGTAGAACCAATAGGACATTGTACGCAGCAACAAGATTATATGATGATCAACAGTGCTGGATTTGGCTCTTCTCAACAATGCAGTGATTTAGAGCAATTCCAATAGAGAATTGGGATAGTAAATCTCCTCCACATTCAGAAAGAGAACCAAAGAGATGAATATTGATTGAAGCCTAGCATTTTCACCTTTTTGTTTATGTTTGTTTTTTCTTTCTTATGGTCTTTTTCCCCTTTGGGTCTGATTTTTCTTGCACAACATGACAAAAATGGAAATACGTTTAAAAGAATTGCACATATTTAACCTATATCAGATTACTTTCTGTCTTGGGAAGGGGGAGAGAAGGGAAGAGGGAGAAAAATTTGGAACATAAAGTCTTATAAAAATGAATATTGAAAAGACAATTAGATGGCACAGTATTCAGATCACTGGCCCTGGAGTCAAGAGGACCTAAGTTCAAATTTGCCCTTCCTAGCTGTGTGACCGTGGGAAAGTCACTTAATCCTAACTGCTTCAAAAAAGAAATGAATGTTGAAAACTATCTTTACATTTATTTATATCCAATAGAAAGTTGATAATACAACTCAGAAGAGACTAGGTTTATAGAGAGAGAGAGATCTAGGAGTCATCTGCATTGAGATGATCATTGAATCTATAAGAGCTTATGAGAAATATCTAAGGAGAAGTAGACGAGTCTCAAGGGACATCCATAATTAAAGAGAGGGATATGGATGATGATCCAGCAGAAGAGACTTAGGAGAAGCCAGACAGGTAAGAGGGAAGCTAAAAGAGCAGCTTCATAGAAACTTATTGGGTGGGGGGGAGGAAGGGGGGAGAATATCCAACTTAAAATGCTGCATAACAGTCCAGTAGAATGAAGGCTGAGAAAAGATCATCAGATAGGTCAACTAATCTTTGTAACTCCCAAGTTGAGAGGTCTTTAGGCAAAGGGCTCCCTAGACAGATATATTCCCAATAGCCTTTGGACGTTCTCCATTTGGCCAGGAGACCATGACTGATGATGTCAATGGGAGAGGAGGGTCCTCCCCTTTTCTTGGACTTTTAATAAGCAAAAAAAAAAATCTTCCTCCAAATGTCCATTACTAAATTTCTATCAGCGCTAAATTAAATGCCTTTCTTGAGCCTCTGGAAAGCTGATCTTGCTTAGGTGAGCACAGACCTATTTCATAAATCTGACAGAGAATGAAATTCCTGTCTTGGACAGGAGAGGGAGGTATAAATTAACAATAACCGTCTTTTCCCCGGTGAAATCTTAGCTATTTGGAAGGAAATATTAATTTTAAAAAGAGAGAGACAGAGATACCTCAATCTCTCTTATTTGCCTGTTCCCATGACACACCCTTCACTGTCAGAAAAAATTTTAAGATGCCCGACCCTCTTGCTTCCTGTGTGGTTTCCAGTTTATTCCTTCTTAATAAAATTTTCATTAAAAAGAACTGCAGAGGGACAGCTAAGTAGTTCAGTGGATAGAGCACCAGCCCCGAAGTTAGGAGGACCTAAGTTCAAATTTGGCCTCAGACACTTAACATTTCCTGATTGTGTGACCCTGGGCAAGTCACTTAACCCCAATTGCCTCAGCCCAAAAACAAACAAACAAACAAACAAAAAAAAATACTGCAGAGGTATTCTAGTCTCTTGGAGCTCTTCTCCCAGAGGAGAATGAGATCAACTCCTGAGTGATTAAAAAACTGTTCACTAGATTAAAAACCAGAAGAAAGAGAACACTCCAGGGGAAAGTTCTATCTCCCTTCTAGTGGCTATGTGAGTAAAAAAAAAAAAAAAAAAAAAAGACATTATATGCAGTTTTCCACTGCATGACCCCTTACCTCTAAAAAGAAATTGAGAAATATATTTTCTTATATTTCCTCTTTAAAACCAATCTTGGTCATTATAATTTTGTAGCATTTAATTTTGACATTCTTTCTATGTGCATTATTATATGTATTGTGCATGTTTTTCCCCTAATTCTGCTTATTTTACTTTGAATTAGTTCATGAAGGAACTAACTTTTTAGGACAAAAATGTGATTAAACTTCTCTCTGATCCAATATGTCTTCTTTTGATAGGTTTTATTCTGTCTCATTCAATATAGCACTTATCAATACAGCATTACAAGATGTCATATTTATGTACAGTATTAAACAGTGAATACAAAAATTAAAAAAAAATGAATGTTGTTCCTTCCTTTAAGAAGCTTGCTATCTGGTAGAGGAGGTAAGGCATGTGTATAAACAACTACAAGTACAATATACTAAAGAACATACTAAGTTATTACGGTAGCATATACAGTAGTATGAGAGATTGAAACAAAGAAAAATCATTTCTATTTGGGAGACAGGGAACTGGAGAAAGTCAGGGATGTGTAATTCCTAAACTGAGAAGCTTAGAGAAGGGTGCTCTGATAAGACAAAGTTACAGAAATGATGGACATGGAAGAATCTATTCCATGTTTGGGATTGGGATTTAGGGATATTTATGAATGTATGGGGTAGAAGAAGAAAGATAATTTAGGAAAGAAGCTACTTAGATCAAATATAATGAGAGGGCTTATGGCAAAACAAAGTGACAAAAAAATCTCAAAGGGCCTTGTATTTTATTGTATAGACAATGATGAGTCACTAAAAAATTTTAAACAAGTAAATAATATGGTCAGATCTGTACCATCTGTATTTAATTAGTAAGGCTGCTTTTATAGTTAAGGGAAGAAGGCATTGGAGAAAGCCAATTCGTAAGTAATCAATAAATAAGTAGTCAAAGGATATGAAAAGTTTTTTAAAGAATTTCAAACTATTAATGGCTACATGAAAAATGTTCCAAGTAACAAATAATAAAAGAAATTAAAGTTAAAATAACCATGAGTTTTTACATCACATCCAAAAAATTGGCAAAGATGAAAAAAACAATTAGTCAATACTGAAGAGGCTATGGGAAGATATTCTTTTTGTATCAAAGAACTGGAAACAAAGGGATTATTCATCAACTAAGAATGATTGAACAAATTGTGCTGTATGAATATAATGCAATGGTATTATGCTATAAGAAATGATAAACGTGAGAAATTCAGAGAATCATGGAAAAAACTCATATGAACTGATACAGACTAAAGTGAGCAAAACCAGGAGAACAATATACACAAAAACTACAGTAAAATAAATGAAAAACAAATTTAAAAGAAGATATATTCTATATATCTTTCGTGATGCAGTTTGGTGTCTGAGACAGGTAAATAGTTTGGAAATTATACAGATGAAATATACCATCTGATATAATCACTGTGTTGGATTTTTTTTTCTTTTTTTAACAAAGGAAGTTTTGGTACTTAAGGGAAAGGAAATGATATATCCATAATTGACTGGGGGGAGGAGAGTCATCAATAAAGCTTTTTTTAAAAGAGTGGAAAAGGACATAATGGAGGCAAGGAATTCAATTAGAAGTCTATTATATATTCCAGGAGAGATATAATGAATTCTCATGAATGGAGGTAGCAGAAACAAAGGGCTAAGGGGTTTAGTAGGAGAAAGGGGAAGAGGAAAAAAGGTGATGGTATCTGTTGGACACAATGAGTTAGAGTATCTGCTATTGAAGATGTCCAAGAGGCAATGAGAAATCCAAGTCTGGCACTCAGGAGAAAAATTGAGGTGGAGTTATAGATTTGAAAGTCATCTGCAGATAATAAGATAGGTTAAGTCACTGATCACTGAATCTACTGGAGTACTACTTAATAATATTTATTGAATTAAATCAATAGATAGTCACTTATTCAATAAGAATTGGTTAAAAACTTATGTGTTAGAAACTGGCTAAGCACCAAGGATACAAATAAAGGCAAAAACAGTTTTTGATCTCAAGGAGTTCACATACTTTTTCCAAATTCCTCCAAAAATAAAATAATAGCTTGAAAGACAGCAAGGTCAAAGAAACATTATTTTAGGATTTGGATGACCTTAGTAGAATTGTAGGCAGAAGCAAAAGAATGAAAATAGGGATGGGGAAAGACACAGAGGCAAAAACAGTGACAAAAATAGACAAAGAGACAGAGAGGGACAGAATGATTGATAGAACAAGTTCTGTGGAAGAGAATAAAATCAAGGACAAAACTGAAAGAATAGAAATGAAGGCCTTTCTCATCCTCTGAAATGAAAGGGAAGGAGTCGAAAATGAGACATGGTCTAAAGAGTTTGGGAAGCATAGATAAGGGGAGATGAAAGAAGTCATTTGGGAATACCACAGTCTCATGAAAATGTAAGGCCAGATAGTCACTGAGGGAAAGAGGGGATGGGGTTGGAAATGGAGGTCTGAGAAGAAAAGATGGAAGGGGATATAATAAATAAGGAGTTAATAGGAAACAAATAAATGAGAGAACTAATTGCTATCTGCCTCTTTTCCCTTCCTTAATTGACAAAGGCTCCCCCTAAACACTAAGTATAGAAAGTCTGTGTCCTGATATCCCTGAGAACCTTCTGTGATGTCCTTGGGAATCTCTCTGGGCATCAGGTGTGGGAATGGCAAGGAAGGAAGAAAGTAGACTAAGATACATTTCATCATGCATGCCTGTCTGTTGGACTGGGCTGGAAAAGAGGTCATTCTACATAGAAATTAGGGAGAACTTAAACTGCCTGAGTAGGTAGAAAGCTAGTCTTTGAATCAGGAAGACTTGGGTTTAAATCTTGAATCAGACATATATTAGCTGTGTGACCCTCAAAGTACATTATTTTTCCTCTTCTGTAAAATGGTAATAATAATAATAATAATAATCACACCTATATCCCAAGATTGTTGTGAGAATCAAATGAAATAAGGTCTGGAAAGTTCTTTGCAAACTCAAAACCTATACAAATACCAGCTATTACTATCATGTTCTATGGAAATACTAACAAAGAAAAACTCAAGAGAATCTATGTTGGCTTCCTTTCCCCTCCCCCTAACCTTCCCCTTAGTCCACACAATCTCTTTTCCCACTCTCTTACCCCAAAAAGATATCAAGCTAAGGTGTTCATGAGTGTCCTCAGGACCATTCTCCAAAATCGGTCACATATAGTGACGTGGCCAAAAGAATATTGGACTGGAAATCAATGAACCAGGTTCTGGAGTCAAAAGACATGGATTTAAATCTTGCCTTTGATGTTTAATACTTGTGTGGTCTCAGGCAAGCCTTAGTTTTCTCATTGGTGAATGAGGTCAGCCAACAGTCTCTGACACACCTTCTAGATTTAGATCAATGATTTTAAGCCGTGGGGTTTAGTCCCAGTTCTGCCCCTTATTAATTTACACTGTGATCTTGGGTAAGTAATTTGCCTTTCCTAGAAATGGTTTTTGTTTTTGTTTTGTTTTCTTTTCATTTCAGAAGTCTTCTATTCTTTATACATAAAGAGGATGAGGCTCTAGAAAAGGGATAATTAACAGGTCCCTATCTGCCCCTTTCTCCTTCCTTTAATTGCTATGGGCTTCCCCTAAACACTAAACATAGGAAGTCTGATATCCTGATATCCCTGGGGATCTTCTGTGATATCCTTAGAAGCCTTTTCTGGGTCCAGATGTGCAAATGGGAAGAAAAGAAGGAGGTAGATTAAGACATCTTCCAGCATGCATGCTGAGGGAATGATCCCTCCATTAAATTAGAGGTTTAGATCTTCATCATCCCCAACATACTTATGCTGATTCACCTCTCCCTCACTTTCCAGCTATCCTACTATTCTATTTAAAAGCATCCATCCCTTCTCCTTGTCCCTGTGGTCCCAATATCCTGAACAAGCCACAAACCACATATCTAAGATTGAATGTGTCTGTCAAATTGCTCGAATGATAAAATGGTCCATTTGGAATCTGGCAGGGGGTTAAGTTGGGGTCTAACTCCCTGCCTTCCTTTCTCAGATCCCTCAGGGAATCTAACCACTTTGGGGAGTCAGGGAAGGGAGCAAGGGCAGGGGCACAGGGCTCAGACATCAGACATCCTGTCCCGATATCCCCTTTTAAATCTCCTAAAAGCCCAAGGCAGCCGGGCAGCCTTCCCCAAGCACTGTGGTCGGGAAATGGGCGCCGAGCAGATGGATATCAGTTAGGGAGCTTGTTTTCTTCTACAACTTCCGGCTGCCCAGCTCTCCTCCAGAGTTTTCAAAAGCTGGGGGAGGAAGGAAAAGAGGGAGGGAGCATGGAGCATGAAGGACTTGAGAGCTTTCATCCATCTCCAAAGCCCAACCCTTAACAGTTATGGCTAGTTTTCTGAATTATCAGTCATGGTGGGAAAAGGGTAGATCTATCCGCAACAATAGCATCTTCAGACTGGGGTGGTAAGATGTCCTCAATGTACTTACTCACTCAAATCCTGGGATGAAGAGCAAAACTCCATGAATAGCTGTATGCTGAGAGGTCTAATCGTCCCCAAATGCAGACATCCCTGACCCAAACTCATCTATTCTGCTTGAACACTTCTAGAAATGGAAAACTCCCTACCTTTTTTACATTGAATTGTACTGTATTGCCAACCCTTGCCTCTAGGTATCTCTCTAAAGTAACAGATTTTATCTTCTCTGTGACATAATTGAAAACTGTAATTCTGTCTTTGTTTTGTCTTTTCCAGGCCAAATATTGCTGGCTTATTCAATTGTTCCTCATGTGACACGATTTCCAGACATGTCATTAACTCTGGAATGTGTCCTCTAGATATTTGTCAAAGTCCACTTTAAAATGTTACCCCCAAAAGTGAACCCAAAAAACGAACTTCTCTAGGAGTATTCTGATCAGTTATGCTCTTTGAACATATTTTGATGGATAATGAATCTAATATTGGATTTGCTTTTTTAAAAGAGGTATCTTATGTACCTGCTCAACTGAAACTCTCTATCCCAGTGGTATTAAACAAACAGAAATGGGGACCACTGTGCCATACGAAAGGATCTCTGCAGACTGCATATTGGCTTAGATCTGAAAACCACTTGAAATCACATGATTAGTCCTGGAAGAAATCTCAGAATTCATCTATTTCAACACCTTCAGTTTACAGATGAGTAAACTCATGCCTCGGGCAGTAATGAGACCCCCAAGGCCACCCAGTTGGTATCAGAAACAGAACAAGAATTCTGCTCTCTTATACCCTGCCATCTCCTCCCTTGGGGCCAAGTAGCTGGAGAACTGGCCATTATCTAAATAACATGGATAAAGATATAAATTAGATGCCAGATTTTATTAGCCTATAGAACTGTAAGGGAAATAAACCCTCTCTATCATGTAGGCAGGTCCCTTGCCAGGAATTTACGATCTTAGAATTATCTGGAGCGTTAAGGGGGGGGTTCATACCAGCCAGTATGTGTCAGCACCCAGTTCTTCCTGACACAAAAGCCAGCTCCCTATCCACTATACCATAGCTTCTTAAACTGTGGGTTACAACCCCAAATGAGGTCATATAACTGAAGGTGAGGGTCACAAAAATTTTGGCAATAGTAAAAGATATCAAATACTCTGCCAAGATTTAATTCTTCATGTAAAAATAACCAAGCCATCTCGTTAGTATGCAAATTTGCTTTCGTTTTTAATAAATGGTAAAATAATATGTAAAGCAAAAAATTGTTTTAAAATAAATTTCTTTATGATTTGTATTATTAATAAATGTTTGATTTGTATTCTTCTTGTATATATCTTTATACTGAGTAACAATTTCTTGGATGAAAAGCAATCATAAGTGAAAAAAGTTTAAGTAGCTCTGCACTATATCAAACTGACTTTCCTCTATAGAATAGACTTTCAAAAATGTTTATTATTCAGTCCCTTCTCATTCTTTTCTTCTCTGGGATAAGTGAAATTCATCTTTGGTTTTTCCTCTCAGATTCCATTTTCCAGTTTTTCAATAATCACTCCCAATCTGTCTCTTCTCAGATCTTACTTCATTCTTACTCTACACTATTGACCACTAGACATCAATATCACTCTTCAGCTGTGGGGCTTAGAAGTCATATGGTTCTTTTCAGTCTAACCATGGCCAAGAGGATTGAAAGGCTAATTTCTTGACTCCTGTGTCATATCTCAACAGATAATGACCACATCAAGCCACAGCATCTCCAAAAAAGTCATCTCCTGCCTTTTTCCCTTATCCTCTGCTAACTTCCAATTTTTATACTTAAGTCTGAACCACACACTATATGGTTTAATTATTTACTGCCTTACTTTGTTTACTGTTGTTTCACACTTTAGTCTGGTCTCCCCAATTAAATTAATGGCAACATGTTCCATTGGGAGTCAGTGAATTTGAGTTCAAATTATTCCCCAGGTGCTTACTGTAGGATTTCAAGCACTTCCATTCTCAGGACTTGAGTATCTTTCAAAATAAAGGAGTTGCTTTTCATTGTCGCTTGCTTACATTTTATTGCTTTTTTTTTTTTTACTGATTTGATTTGATTTTTCTTGTGCAGTGCAATAATTGTATAAATGTGTATGCATATATTGGATTTAACACATTTCTACCATGTTTAACATATATTGGACTACTTGCCATCTAGAGGAGGGTGTGGGGGAAGGGAGGGGAAATTGGAACACAAGGTTTTGCAAGGGCTAATGTTAAAGAATTGTCCATGCATGTGTCTTGAAAAATAAAAAAAAAAAAGAAAGGAGTTGAACTTGAAGATCTTTGGGCTTATTTCCAGCTCTCTATAATTCCATGATTCCCCTTTTTGGATCTCCTGAATTTCCCTCAAAGGCAATGAAGGAGAGTGGTAGGAGCCCAGATCTTGAAGCCAGAAGACCTGATCCCAGATTTTGAGCTTCCTCTCTATGGAACTTGGGGCAAGTTCTTAATGTCTCTTTATTTGTAAAACTGGGGATGGAAGGAGGGACTAGGTGATCTTTGGGATCTCTTCCCCTTCTCAGTTTTACAGTCCTAATACAATGCCAGTTAGGTAGTTGTTGACTTAACTCAAGATGCATAACAGTTGTGTGATTATTTGTGTGCACTGGTGAGATACACTTGTATGTTTTATCTATACGTGGGTCATCCATACCAGTCACAAGGCCACAGATTCGTGAGCCTTAGCCAAGAGAATTCTACCACCTAAGAAAAACTGAGGTCATCCCCCAAACATGGAAGATTTTTTTCCCTATCATGGCCCTAATACTTCATTCCAAGCAATGATCCCACACAAAAAATTGGATTTTTTTTAAACTTTATCATTTATAAAGCCATACAATGGGTCGCAAAGAAACAAAGGCCGCTGTACAGAGTGGGAGGAGAGCATCAGTGTACAATACATTCATACCCGGGATGAGTAACATAAGTCAGATTTTATACAAGGTGGCAAAAGTTATGGGCACAATGATACAAAATATAAAGTATATTTCCATCTATATAAATACATAGCTGGGGTGGATTGAAAAGGAGAGGGTTATTATATTTTTTCTGAGGGAGGGCTAGTGGGGGGAGGGATTTCTTACATTTGCTTTCAATAAGATTTGAAACAGGAGGAGGGGGAAACATAAAAAGACATTAAACATCTGTGCACTTATACACTAACATATACATACACACACACACAGGTTTCAAACTTCTTAACACTGATTAGAAAATTAATTTGGAACACTCTCCCAATGAGATTCAGGCTGCTAGAACAGCACAGGAATGGGAAGAAAAGAAAGCTTTCCTGCATTTCCCAGACACTAGGAAACGGGACTTGGGGAGGAACAGAACAACCCTCATTCTGACTAATGATTTTCTCCATCAATCAAACAAAACCAAGACTGAGCCTGAAGCCAGCTGGGTGACCCTCTGGATCTCACCTCCCGATTCCTTTTGCCTGAAGGTGATTTCGTACCAGACTTTCCACTGCCTCTTGCAACGATTACCCATCCCCATACACACGTCCTCCCATACACAGATGCACACATACACATACACACCCACATACACATGTATACTCACACCCACCTTTTCTATGTTGTGCAAGGAAACTCCAGAGTCTTAGCAGATAAAGGGCTTCCGCCTGGATGTACCAGGGCTGAAAGACACCTTATCTAGTGTTGCTGAAGGGGGAGGCAATGCAGAGAAGAGGTCTAGACTAGGACGGACAGAGAAATGATCCTTGAAAGGGCAATCTAGACCAGATTCTTCTCACACGCCAGTGCTTCCTTTGGGCCAATGAAGGGGAATGGACCTCTCAGTCCAGTCCCAGTCAGATCAAAGTGACTGGAATTTCCTACACTCAACTTTTCCTGGGAGCCTTCTACTCACTTTTTTCCTCTGATGGGCTTCTCTCACACACATACATAACATACACACGTACACCTCTACCCTCCTCTCCTGTCTGAGACTCTAACTTACCCAGAAATTCCACCTTCAATGATGGTTAGACATGGCCTATTCCCCACAATTTTTTTTCTGTCCACCCAAAGGAAGCACTCAAGAGTTGCATGTGGAACTGGAGGGACTTGTTCCAAAAGATATGGCCTCTCTTTTGTGGCGGGGGGAGGCCTTTTTTCAATGCACATACCACTTACAATGCAAAAGGAAAACACAAGCTAAGGAAAACAAAATAGAACGGGGCCCCTGTGATGGTGATAGAAAGATCCTGATCAGGAAGAAGAGAAGCATCTGAAGCTGGTCAAACTGGATTTGCTCCCCATTCATCTAATCTCTCAACATCAGTTCACATTTTCTTTTTCCTACTCATCCCACACCTAAAGAAGCTCCCAAAATCCTATACTGAGCTTAGCTTGTTTTGAAGAGTTCCTTTACCTCTCCTCTCTCCCTTGAGGATACTCTTATTACATCCTCATCCTGTCTTGGAAACCTAAGAGAGTTTTCATCCTGACTCAGAATGGTGCTAGGTGGGAGAGGGCCAAGTGTGTGTGTGAGTGTGTGTGTGGAGGGAATAGAGACAAATCATTTATTGTCATCACTCTGACTGAGGCTTAAGTGATAGTCTCTCTCCTCTGTCCATGATTTTCAGATCTATCCTCTCCTATCTCAGCCTGGCTTCAAGATGGAATGATCCAACATTCCCAAGGGGATCGACAAACAAACATCAACAACATACAACATAAATCAACAGCAAAGTGGATTGGCAGAGGGAAGAAGAAGGTATGAGAAAGATAGTCATTTACAAAACAAAATTAAAAGTGCTTTTTTAAAAAGGAATTCTTTGGCAAGAATATATTGCAGTGCTCTGTGTGTGTTCATGCCTACCTGTGAAATACACTCTCTGACGCCTAATTCCACATGGTCTTACCCTACCAGCCCCTTACCCAAGATGGTACCCACTCCAAGATTTGAACCCAACTCTCTTCCCTCATCAGATTCTCGGAAAGTCAAAATTAGGGACTCCAAGTACTTCTAAACGTGTCCAGATTTAGAACATTAGGTTCTAGGAAGTTGGTTCTTCTTAAAGTGGTTTTGGGTGGTAGGAGGGGACAGTCTGCTTTCAAACTTTAAACAGAGTCCCCTCAAAAATAGGGTCAATGAGGGTTGGCCTTAAGCAAGACTGGGGATGGCCATGACTAGGAAATAAGACAGCCAGTGGGCACAAGATCAGAGAGAAGTGAATGTGAAGGCTGATCCCAGATCTCAGCCTGGGGTCCTGGAGCTGGGTGATAAGGGGGTCTGGCAATTCACCTGATATGAAGCAGTGATGAAGGATCCAGACCAGAAGCCCAGAATTCTTCAGGTTGAGCAGTGGTAAAAATGAAGGTGGAAAACTCTTGACCAAGAGCAAGATATATATCTTTCTCTACTGGGGCACAGGGTCAGAGTTGATGGGGAAGTAAGGAAAAGGTAAAAAATAATTCAGATCTCTAGTCTGAATTTCCCAAAAGGAAGGGGACTTTTGAGCAATTTCAATCACAAAAACTCATGTCTTACCAATGGGGAGCAGGTGATGGGGAGGGTGAACCACCCCTGCTCCCTGCTCCCTACCTTCTAAAACCATTCTCATTTCCAACTCCCTGAAACCACACTGCCATGCACTTACAATATTTTGGAGGGAAAAAAATATGAAAAGATACACAAGTACTAATAGACACAGCATCCATATCCTCCACACACATCTCGAAACCTCCACCTCTGCGCAAGCAGACACGCGCAAAGGGCCTTTGGCATTGGGTTCAGCTCCTCCCACCTTGGGTGCTCTAGGAGCTGTTGAGCCTTGGGCTGAAAGGGAAACTCAAGGGGCTAGTGATAAAGGGAACCGATATACACAACCTGGGATGAACCACTCAAATATCCCACCCCCTACCTCCTGAATACAGTGAAGGTCAAGGTTGGAGGGAGGTGGTTCAGGGATAATCCAAATATAAGGTCTCTTATCTCTCAGGCTTTAGTTATACATACAAGAGCTCATATAGGGAAGGAATGGGATACAGTATATACCCATATGGAGGCAATAAAGCAATATGGAAAAAAATAAATATTTCTTGTCAATTTACCTTTTTTTCCTTTTCTTAAACTTGATTAGCTTACAGTATTCCATCAGTATATCTCATGTATATATTATGAATATTTATATGTCAGTACAATGCTGCTCACTAGGGAACCCAAGTGGGCTTGGGGAGCCAAAGCACTGGATAACAATGAGTTCTTGTTTCTGATTTGGATTTCTTCGGAAGTATGGGGCTTTCAAAGCAGGGATCCTGGATTCCCAGACTTGCTTTCATGCCTTCTACCCCTTATGGCTTGGTTCTTTTGGAGATAAAAGGTAGGGGGAAAGAGGGACTTTGGCATTGTAAAGCAGTCTACCCAGCAAGCATGCAGGTGAGTTGTCTATCTGGAGATGTGACCAAGCTTGACGCCAACACGGGCTGGCCCGGCCAGAATGGTTACAGACATCTGTTTTTCAGTGAAGTCGAGCCTGCACGTGACAGAGAAAGCCAAACACTCATAAAGCACTTGTGGAGAGGAGGACAAGGGTTGAGTCTTCCCCCTTGAACTTCCTGAAGGCAGAATTGGGCAGACCTTTCTGAAGAAGAGTCCAGCTAGTTTCCAATATGGCAGGATAGCTAAATCCCTGTGGTCCCAATGGGCATCCTCTTGTGAGCAAGTATAAGGAGCTAAATCCAGGGAAAGGTTTAGGATACAAGGCACAAAGAGTGGGGTAGGAGAGGTCAGGGGCAGCAATTTGCCCTAGAGAGAATGGGAGGGACATGTCTTGCCCCACATATGTAGAGGACCATGGGTCAGCATCCCCTGCCCCTCCTCCGTCCAGTTCTCCCGACTCTCTCCAAATGCTCCTGAAGGTTTGGGGTTTGCACATCTCCCCTGAACCAAAGTTCCCCAGCCTCGAGGCCATGGCAAAGCAGGGGTATTGCCTTGTGGGAGAGATCCTTAGTGCAGTGTTCAGAAGGGGCACACGTCTGCTTCCTGCTTGTGTGTGTGAGAAAAATGAGGAACCTTCCAAGAGCTGCCATTGCTGACTGGCTGGGATGGAAGGAGGTCCCAAGCTGACATCCACAATCCAAGGTGATTCTGGGTAAGGAGAAAGGCCCCCTTCCTGCTATATTCCTGGTCTCACATGATTCCAGGAGATGGCAGACATCATCTTTAGGGAGGAAGGACAACTTCGTGCGCATATTATCAATATAGCTGAATTTGGAGTTATATATCTAATACACGCAGGTACTTATACATATGCATAGCCACTGAAGAACAAAGAGACCTTAGTATACCTTAAGGGATTTTCCTTATTAAAAAAGAAAAAAAAATGGTAGTCTTGAATTTCCCTATTTTGTTTGATAAACATACCTCACAGGTGTCCACAAGATTGTGGATTTTTTTTCCCTTGCAAGGTTGTTGAATTAGATGAGGATCTACTTTATCCATGGTTCTAAAAGAAAATCCCAGAGGGAATTTGCTACTTTGCACCCCTCCCCCCCATGGAAAAATCCAATGGCACAGGAAAAAGTCATGTGGTCTTGGTTAGTTGTGTAGTTTGAGTTTGGGGTTGTTGGGATTTTTTTTTAAGTTTCCATTCACCCAATAGGCTCTGTGTTGTTCTTCCCTCCATTTTTTTCCTCTCGTCTCCTCCTCTTCCTCTCTGAATTCACTTCCCTCTTCCCACACTGCACTTTCCTCTCTCCTTCTCCAAAAATTGGCCCCACACCTTCCTTCTGGATTCAAGGGTCCCCTTCCCCATGTGCCCCAAGCCCGGCTGCCCTGGCCCCTGGCAGGCTCATCTCTTCTGGCCAGCGCTGAGCATGACCTTGGAAACAAAGTTGACAATGGCCGCAGCAGGTTGGTTGGGATCTAACTCTGCAAAGAGGTGACAGGCGTTGTCCGTGGTGCTGCCTTGCTTCCTGGCCACAAAACCAAAAAGCCTGTGGAGAAGAAAAAGAGAAGAAAAAATGAGGAAAGAGGGAGGGGGAACATAGAGAAATGACAGAAGCAGAGAGAACATGAGTGCAGAAGAAAAGGCAGGAAATGAGAGGAGAGAACACAAAAGAGATATTGAAGAGATGGAAAAGGGGAAAGGAGGATGAAATGGAAGGGGAAGCAGAGAAATGGGACAAAAAAGGAAAGAGAAGATAAAGAATGAGGAAAGAAAACAGAGCGGAGAAGAAAACCAAGAGAAGAAGAGCTGCAAAAAAGAAAAAGATAAGTGTGATAGGGAATTGGGGATAAATAGAAAGATAGTACAAACATGTAAGAAATGATTTTGCTGCCAGAACAGAGAGCTTTTACTTTTTTCCCTCCTTCTTCCAATGTCATTTCTTTCTCTTTTCCTCCCACTCTGTATCCCCCATGCATCAAAGGTAGAAGATGTCCCCTCCATTTGGAAGAAAGGAAAAAAAGAAGGAAGAAAAGAAAGAAGGAAGGAAGGAAGGAAGGAAGGAAGGAAGGAAGGAAGGAAGGAAGGAAGGGAAGGAAAGAAGGGAAGGAAGGAAGGGATGGAAGGAAGGGAGAAAGGAAGGAAGGAAAGGAAAGAAGGAAAGGAAAGGAAGGAAGGAAGGAAGGGAAGGAAGGAAGGGACGGAAGGAAGGGAGAAAGGAAGGACGGAAAGGAAAGAAGGGAAGGAAAGGAAGGAAGGGAAGGAAGGGAAGGAAGGAAGGAAGGAAGGAAGGAAGGAAGGAAGGGAAGGAAGGAAGGAAGGGAAGGAAGGGAAGGAAGGGAAGGAAGGGAAGGAAGGAAGGGAAGGAAGGAAGGGAAGGAAGGGAAGGAAGGGAAGGAAGGGAAGGAAGGGAAGGAAGGGAAGGAAGGGAAGGAAGGAAGGAAGGAAGGAAGGAAGGGAAGGAAGGGAAGGAAGGGAAGGAAGGAAGGAAGGAAGGAAGGGAAGGAAGGGAAGGAAGGGAAGGAAGGGAAGGAAGGAAGGAAGGAAGGAAGGAAGGAAGGGAGGAAGGGAAGGAGGGAAGGAAGGAAGGGAAGGAAGGGAAGGAAGGAAGGGAAGGAAGGAAGGAAGGGGAAGGAAGGAAGGAAGGAAGGGAAGGAAGGGAGGAGGGAAGGAAGGGAAGGAAGGGAAGGAAGGGAAGGAAGGGAGGAAGGAAGGAAGGGAAGGAGGGAAGGAAGGAAGGGAAGGAAGGGAAGGAAGGGAGGAAGGAAGGAGGAAGGAAGGAAGGGAAGGAAGGAAGGAAGGAAGGAAGGAAGGAGGAAGGAAGGAAGGAGGGAGGGAAGGGAGGGAAGGGAAGGAAGGGAAGGAAGGAAGGAAGGAAGGAAGGAAGGAAGGAAGGAAGGAAGGAAGGAAGGAAGGAAGAAAGGAAGGAAGGAAGGAAGGAAGGAAGGAAAGGAGGGAGGGAGGAAAGATCCAGAGATAGATTCTGAATGAGCAGGAGATCCTTTGGGCGCTTCCCCCTTGGCTTGAGGAGCTTTGGGGAGGGAAGTTGGGGAGACAATGAAAACAAGGGTAAAATGGGGAAGTACATGAAAGAGCCTCTCCCATCCCTTCCCCTGCTGGACTCCTTTTAAGTTCTGCACTATAAGCTAATAAATATGGCATTGTTTGCCAGTCTGAAAGCTTCAGCCTCCTCAAGCACCAGATGAAGCTGGGAAATAAAGGGATAGGCTGGTCTGACTTCTCATTGTTCCCTTGCATGACCTACAGTGTAAAGGATTTGAGTAAAAGGCTTCAGGACCCATCAGGCAAGGGCAGGGACAGACTCCCACACTTTGCCCTCACTAGGCCACAGCATCTTGGAATTCAAACCCTGAAAAACAAGGTTATAAATATGGGAGCAGAGGGGAACAGAATGTGAGCTGAGAGGTCCCATAGTTGGTGTGTTGCTAATTAGAGAGGGATGGGGAAATCGGAACAGCTGGAGATTCCAATTAAAAACCCCCTCTCTGGGACTGAAACACAACAGCTAAAATTAGCCAAGCTCTCCACCCTACACACTCTCACGAACATAGGAATACACTCACACATCCCTTTGCCCTACACGTCCCTAGTGCTGCTGAACAGCCCCTCAAATTCAAGATCAGCAACCCTTGGGAGCGGCGGATGGGGGATTTCAGGAGCCAGGGGTCAGTTTCTTTGTACGATCAAGGGATAGATCTGCACCAAGTCTGCTCTTGGTCTTAGATTTGGTCTCTGGAGAAATGTCCTGTCTCTTCTATTCCTCCTGGGAGTGGGAGGTATAGAGGGTCTTCTCCCCATGTCAGGAACAGGGAAGGGAAAAGGAAGGAGAGGGCGGAAGATGATTCTAAGGTCCAGAGAGGTCCGAGGTATGGCTCTCCCAGCAGACCGGTGTGCTCAGTACCATCCCCCGTGTCTCCTGTAACCAAGTTCTTCTTGGCTTTATTTCCATCCCTGTGCCTGGGCCAGAGCCACTATCCCCTTACAATACTCCCTCCCTCGATGTTCACAGGCCAGAGTGCCCTGCCCTTTTCTTCAGCCAAGTTCAACAATAACTAATTCCTTTCATCCACCCAGGGAAGCTGATCCCAAATGCGGTGGACACAAGCAGGGTGGCCCCCCCACCACAGGAGCAGAGAGGAGAGAGCTGGCTCTTCTTTCATTTTCTGGCTCCTCACCCCATTAATAAAACCCTGTTTCCAAAAGAAGCTTTGCAAGTTGGCTCCTTCTAGCTCAGGGATTCTTAACCTGGGTCTGTGAACTTATTTTTGAATATTTTCATAACTATTTTAATAGAATTGGTTTCTTTTGTAATTCTATATGTTTTGCACTTTAAAACATTCTTAAGAATCTCATAAGCTTCATCAGCTGCTCAATGGGTTCCATGCCACAAAAAGAATTAAAAACCTTTGTTCTAGCTAATAAAACAAAATATTTTTAAACCAGAAAGGAAGAGACTCCTGAATATTAGAGGCTGAAAGTTAATTGAGCTTGGTGGGGGCATTGATAAGAGAGTGCTTATCTGAGGTTCTTAAAACCTTCAAAAAGGCAGAAAATCTGAGAGTTGGTAATTTTATAAAACCAGTGACCCAGAGTGGGGAATAAAACTGAGACTGGGATGTTTAACATGAAGTTCCCTCTTGTCTCTATTCTTGACACTGTTCTAATTAAGCTGCTTATTCTGGTGAGTTAAATGGTTCTGCCCAGTCATGAACTTTAACAGGACTTCACTGAAACAACAAATCGGGACCAAAAGGAATCAAGCATAGGGACAAATTGGAATTAAATGGAAATAGAAACTATACGCTCCCAACAAGAGCAGTATCTGACATTTACATAACACTTTTGAGTCTGCAAAGTGCTTAATAACATACTTTAATTTGCTTCACTCCTCACAAGATCGGTGCCTGGAATTATTGTTATGCTCATTTTATAGATGGGGAACCTGAAGTTTAGAGCAGGGGTCCTCAAACTACGGCCTGCAAGCCAGATGCAGCAGCTGAGGACATTTATCCCCCTCACCCAGGGCGATGAAGTTTCTTTATTTAAAGATTCACAAAACAAAATTTTTGTTTTTACCATAGTCCGGCCCCCCAACAGTCTGAGGGACAGTGAACTGGCCCCAATTTAAAAAGTTTGAGGACCCCTGTTCTAAAGGATTAAACTATGCTTACACAGTTAATGAGTCAGAATTAGAATTTGAATCTACATCTTACACCCCTTTAAACCTGTCTAAATCTGTGTTTGTCCTTCACAGGGCCTCTGTTGATTTTACCCACAAAAGGGATTGCTGCTTGAGGAAGAGGAAGGGAAGGGAAGAAGGGAGAGCAAAGGCAGGAAGAACTGTGATCAATTTGACTAAATTTATTTTCCAGGCTCTGTGACCTCGACTCACCAGCTGACCCTTAACTCCCATTCTCCCCAGCCTCCCATGAATATTTCAGAAGTCTCCTCCCATGTTATTTTTGGGAGACACAAAGTTGAAACATCCCAAGAAAGGAGGGGAAAAAGTCATACTTACTTAGCGGGCACACCCCCCTCTGCCTTCGTCCACCTAAGGGGAGAAAAAGCAAAAGTCAGCAGGTTTTCGGCCTCTGCTGGGCCAAACATGGGCATTCTGCCAGAATGTGGTGAAAGTCTCCCCCAGAGCAAAGCGGGCCCCTAAAGTTATCACGAGTGCGCTCCTTGTAGTCTGATGTGGGATGGCCTCCACTGGCACAAAGCTGACTTAGCAATCCCTTTCCTCAGCATGTTAAGGACGAGCCAGTTGAATTAAAATGGGGAAAGCACCCAGGAGCACCCAGGAAAATCAGAGAATCACAGACTCCGAGAGCTGTCATTTCATTTGATCCTCTCAACAACCCAGTGAAGTATCTCCATTTTATAGATAAGGTGAGCTCAGGGTCCCAGAGCTAGCAAATATCTGAGGGGAGACTTGAACTCAGATCTTCCCTATTCCAGATGCAAGACTCTATCCACTCTACCACTGTAGTGATTACACTACCTCTGTTAATATAAGGCATTGTCATCTGAGGTAAGAGTCACTCAACACCCACCCACACGTTCACACTCAATACTTAATATTATACTTAATAATACTACTTAATATCTGAGTCAGTGTGTGGAGGGTGGGGAGGGAAGGAGCGGTCTATGGGAGACTTACTTTCGCTCTTGTGGATCCAAGTCACAGAAGGTAACAGTGTTGAGGGGATAATGTCGCCTGAAGAACAGCCTAAGGCACAAAGACAGAATAAATGTTGAGGGTGCTGACTGGTCCGGCCCTTCATCCTATTTTCTAGTCTCTTTTTCTCCCTGCTTTCCATAACATCTCAAAAATCCTCATGTCATGATGGGGCAGGAAGTACCAGACTTCTCCTCGTGGGACACAGGTAAATAAGTGGGACGGGAAAAGGAACACCATAGAATCCTTCTCGGAAGCCTGGTCAGCTGCTGTGGGACACAGAGAAGTAAGGGGCAAGGGCTGGGGGCTGTTCAATACTGCCAAAGAGAGGTAGAATGTGAGGGTCAGAGGCTGGGATCTTCCCACTTTGGGCCAATAACTCTTCAATAAATGGAGATGTTGGGGAAACTGCATACAGAGGGGGGATTCCTTACTTCCTCTGGTTGTCCGTCAACGTAATCCCCTGGGCGGAGACCTTGAAGTGGACAATAGTGGCAGCCGGTGTGGGGTCTGCAGCCAGTGTCTCAGCTGTGGCTTTGGAGATGGCCTGGGGCCCCGTGAGCGACTCCATGTCAACAGAATTGACAAAAAGCACATTGCAGGCTGAAAAAATAAACCCACCAGGAAGAACTGAACAAAATGTATTATATGAATGTAATGGGCCGTTACAAATGACAAATATGAAGTGGAGAGAGAAGGAGAAAGAGAGAGAGACAAGAGACAGAGAGACAGAAAGACAAGAGAAAGAAAACCAGAGAAAGACAGAGACAGAGACAAAGACAGAGACACAGAGAGAGAGAGAAAGACAGACAAACAGACAGAGACAGAGAAAGACAGACAGAGATGGGAGAGAAAGAGAAAACCTGAATGAATCAATGGAGGGGCAAGTTAAGCAGAACCATGAGAACAATTTACATAATAACCTAAGGGAAAATAATATTGAAACTTTAGGTTTCTGATCAATTCAAAGACCACAGTTCCAGAGGACCTAAATATGTTGCCTAACCCTTGGTAGAGAAATAGTTGGCTACAGAAGCAAGATGAGGCATTTGTTTTCAGATGTAGCCAATGAGTTGGTTAGGTTGCTTAATTGCATTTCTTTGTTACAAGGGAATGTCAAAGAGGAGTCATTTGCAAGTAATAGTGATGTTTCAAAAAAAGAACATCAATAAAATATTTTTCAAAAAATAACTCTCTTAATGTTGAAAAATTATCCATGCATGTTTTGAAAATAAAAAGCTTTTTTATTTAATTTTTATTATTTTTTAAAATAAAAAGCTTGAATAAAAAAATATAAGCTCCTCTAGGGAAAGAAGTATTAAAAAAATTAATAATAACGCTCCACCCCTGGAAAGATTTCATTCCAGTTCTGGGAAAGGAATATTTGCCAATAGAAATGTGGTTTTCTGATTTGGTAAATAGCTCTGGTTGGAGACTACTGGTTCAGAACAAGAAACAGAATGTAGAAATGGGGTGACAGGCAGGGCAACAGAGGCAAAGAAGAATGAGAAGCTCCCATTATCACTACCCACTCACCTGCCCCTTGTTTCAGTAGATCTGTGGTAGAATTAGCAGATGAACTATCTTTTGACTCATCTGTTGGATCTGTGGCAAAAACACAGACAGTTATACAAAGAATAGATATGAGACCACAACCCCAAATGCAACAAATGCTCCCCAAACCCTGCCATCTTATTAACAAACTTTTGAGCTATTTGTGTTTAATTGCCCTTGCTGAATTAAAGCTGAATTCAACTTGTTTAGTGTCTAAATTTATTTCATCATTAACATTACCTGATTATTTTAACAGTTATGTGATTGAATTGCTATTTATAGAGAACAAGTCAACAATTGCTGCAATAATATTTTCAATCCTGTGGTGTATTATTTAATGAGTATTTAAATCATGTGTGCTATTCAAGTTATATTTGGACTATTCAACAAGTTGTATTAATCCATATAAATTAATTAGAACATGATATATGATATCATGGATTGGCTATCATTGGATATATGAAATAAAAATGGCCAGTATTGACTATAAGACTAGTATCTCAAAGAGACATTAAACACCAAGGTCAGAGACCTGGGCCTCCTTTGATCTTCCTATTATTATGATATAGTGAGTGGGGAGAAATAATGATGATTTTGGCCCACTTCCTCTCCTCTCTGACGCTCACATACATACACCATTGATATATAAGTTAGAGCTGGAAGTTAGGACTTAAAGGCTAAAAAGAACCTGAAGAATCCAAACTGCTACCTCTAGTCAGACACCACTTGCTAGAGATGTCACAGCAAAAAGTACCATAGAAGGTGAAAAGAGGAGATTTGAGTCTGGAAAGATTGATGTGAAGCAGGTAAGACCTGAGCTACCAGTTCTCAAATCAGGTCATCCCCAAGTCTGTCTCCCACTTCCATATCACTCCAGATTAAGCATCCAAATACGGCGCTTGTAGAAGGCCCTTCCAGTAGGATCAATCCCATCTGGTTTCCAAGGCCTTTCACCACCTACCTGCCTAACCTTTTCCACTACCCCTCATTATGAATTCTCTCCCAGTGATGGCCATTCCCTTTGCCATCCCCTCGCCTCTTGAAGGTCTGTTTGAATCCCTTAAAGCACAGCTGGATGCTCATGACAAGATAAAGTTTGAAAACTGTGCCCTTTAAGGGTTACCATTCCACAGAGGAGACAGTAACAACTGCAACCTGATTTGTCCCAACATAAATATCTCTGGGCTGGGGAGAATGAAATGTTCTGAATTTAAAAATAAATGTACTCAGAAAAAGCTATATTTAAAATGTTCTGCCTTGTACCCTTCTTCCCCTCCCAATTCTGTGATGTCGTACCTGGTCTATGGAGAGTGATGGATCCTGAGTCTGATCCTAACTCAGGGTCACCTCCTTCATAAAAATCCTTCCAGAGCCTTCTCCCTGCTCTGACTTCCTACAGTGCTTTATGTCTACATCACACATTTTTAGCACTTAGGGCATATTGTCTTATATTAATATTTCACTGTTTCTTGGGCATTAGTCTGGCTTCTCCATTGAGAGTGAGTGAGTCAATGTGCATTTATCAAGCACTCGCTGTGGGCCAGCCACTGTAGTAAACTACTACAAAATTACTCTCTGCTCTCAAAGGGGCTGATTTACAAAGGGTTAATCTCACAGCTTAGAGCTAGAGATGTGTGACTATTAATAATCCAAGTGAATATCTACAATTTACCCAGCCCCTGATAAACTAGTTAGCCCCCTGGTAGCAGGGGAACAGACTCTGAATTTTACCTAAAATCCCTTTTCCCCCATCCCAGCGTTCAAAAGAAATTGGGCAGCAAGCTTCCTCAAAATCTGACACTCGGTAGATTTAGCCTCCTTGTCACTGTCCAAGCTTGGATTTCAGGTTACAAGGCCAGGGGAAATGGAATGGGATTGCTACAGGTAGATTCTGGTATCATCTCAGCCATGAGCAACAAGAAACAAAATGAGGAGGGGGTGGGAGCGCTACGGGAGGTAAAACTTTATGAAATGTGATCAGGACCGATGCCCATTTTGTGGACTGATGCTGAACTCCCGGCTCCACAACCCCGTCTGGCACAGTGTCCTATGAGCTCATGGATTTGAGCTTTTTTAAACAATTTTGCCTTTCTAAAATTATTTGGGCAGGGGACGGGTGAAGAAGCTTAGGTTTCCCTGCATTGGCAGGGCAGCCTTTCTTCCCCGGCCTATCTTGGCGCTGGATCCTGGAGCAGCTCCTGGCACCGTTGCCTGGATGTTGCGGGAAAACTGGATCAATGTGCACTCAGTGAGTGAGTCTCTGGCTCCTACCTCGGTTTGGAATGACCAGCTTGCAGGGGAGAGCCAATGGGATGATAGAGTGCTGGTAGACCAGAGCAGAGAGACATCCTGCAGGGACAGAGATGGATCCAGCATTAGAGGGAGCTGAACAGCAGGGAAAGGAGAGAAAGGACGGGAGAATGACTTTCTTCTTTCATTTCTGTGTGTATGTGTGGGAAACGTCCCCCAAAGTCCATGAATATGATCAAATTGTCTCACCCAACCGGTTCATCTAGACATCCATTCTCCTTGCCCCTGGACAGATAGATCTTAATAATCTCAGGATGCTAAAAATAAAAATCTCTTCTTTTTAAAGATGCTTCTTTTTAAAGATGTTTCTTGGCCACAAACTAAAAACCTTCCCCATTGGAAGTGCTTCCTGATGTCTCTAAGGTGAACCCATTTTTATGGAGTCCTCTATCTGAATGGGGGCTTCAGAGAGGATTTAGTACACAGAGGCTACATACAGGAATGGGCAGAAGCTACAGCAGGAGAGACTAAGGGGCAGACTGCAGAATTCCCTGCTAGATCAGACTGAACAGTGGGGAAAGTCAGATGGGCAGACTCACCAAAGTTTGGCTCATTTGGGCATCCTTTTAGCTTCACCCCTCTGGGGCTAGTCTCAATCAGGAAATGCCTCACCAGCTCATTGGTCATGTCTCCTGGAAGAACAGAACAGGATGACTGCTTCCTTCTCACGTTCCTCCCCTACTCTCCACCCTGAACCCCAGAATCTGCCCTTCTGCTCCTCCTCATAATCTTTGGCTTTTTCTGGGAGGAATAAAGGAAGAGAGATGGGTTCTATTTGGGGATAATATGGGTGGAGAGGGAACAGTCACCAGCAAGTCCTCCCCAAATCAGGAACAGAGAGAATCAAACAAATCTCACCTCTCCTGCCCCTCATTCATCTCCTCCTCATTTACCAGCACAATTCTCAAAGAACATATTTAATACCTTTCTTACTCTGCTGAAGGATGGTGGGAGGAGGAGACGCCACTTTCATGGCCAAGCCATAAGCTCCCCGAAAAGAGTGGCTATCTCGAATGATGAAAGCTCCTGGCTCCCGGTCCTTAAGTAAAGTGATGGCTATAATTGGTGGAGAAAGAGAAGAAATGGAAAAAGAAAATAATAATTTAGTGATTTGATCCCCTTAACCCATTCAGGCAAAGCTTTCCAAGAATCTTTTATGATGTTTTCCTTTCCTTCTCCTCCTTTTTCTTCTTTCCCTTCCCTGTGAGATTATGTTCTTTCTTTGCTCTAAGAAGATAAAAATCCTGAAAGTCGGGATTCCTGGGTTCTCCCAGTCTGTCACTGACATGTCAAAGAAAGTCTCTACTCTGAAACTTCAACTTTCTTCATATGCAAATTGAGTGAAGTCCTAGATTAAGGATAAAGATGGGATGTCTATCATTCAAGCCATCCTGCCTCTGAGCTATGTAGATCCATTGCTATTCAGGCCAGGCCTTTCCTGTTTGTCATTTAAAGTTTTTCAAAACCTAGTCTCTTTCTACCTTTCCAGCCTTTTAACTAATTATTTCCATCCCCTCTGAACAATTCAGGATAAGTGATTACCATTACCCCCCATATAATTTTCCATCTCCTGTGTTTCTGCCTTTTTACTGACTCCCTGTGCCTGGGATCACCTCCTTCCTCCTCCTCCATGTGTAAGGTTCCATTGGTCAGCCAGTCAACTAGCATTTTATTGAGCACCTACTATGTGCCAGGTACTGTACCAAATATAGAGAGAAAGGTAAAAGACAATCTCTGCCCTGGAGGAGTTCACAGTCTAAAGGAGGGAGACAACAAATTGCGTACAAACAAGACAGACAGGATAAACTGGAGGTAATCAGCAATGAGAAGGCAACAGCATTAGAAGAATAGGGAAGGGCTTCCTCCAGAAGTGAGACTTGAGGGAGGCCAGGAGGCAGAGATGAGAGGGAGAGAGTTCCAGTCAGTGAAGGTGCTTGGAGTCAGAAGATGGAGGGTCACATCCGAGGTACAAACATGGAAGAGCACTGGGGGTGGGCTGCAATAAGGCATAAGAATCCCG
Source organism: Antechinus flavipes (assembly GCF_016432865.1). NCBI lineage: Eukaryota > Metazoa > Chordata > Mammalia > Dasyuromorphia > Dasyuridae > Antechinus > Antechinus flavipes. The sequence goes on along the minus strand of NC_067400.1, from coordinate 65,358,931 downwards.
GACTTTATCAGACAGAGGATTTAGCTTTTGGTACAGAAGGCATCAGGAATCCCTGGCTCTCTTTAAAACAGCTTGCAAGCACTTCCTTTCTTCCTAAAGCTACCTTCCTTTAGTCTTTATGTGCCTTTTATGTATCTTTCTACTCACTGACGTGTCTCCTCCATTAGAATACAAGCTTCTTGAAGGCATCTGCCTTTTGTTTCTATGCTGTGGGTTTAATACATGCTCATGGCCTGAGTCACAGGAGATTCCCTAGCCAGTTCCAGGGTCTTAGCCACATCGTCCAGAAACTCTTTTCAGCTTCCAGCTTCCTTCCTAAGGCCCATAAGGAACCACGACCATATGTCTATTTTGCTTCGTTAGAAGGAGGTACAGGAGAAGGTTCTTAAACAATCATTTCTAACAGGTGCAAAGTTTACATGGAGCATCACCCTCCATGGTCCATTTCACCTGGACTCACCCTGCTCCCTGGAGATCTCAGGTTTGTACCAATACTTGGATGTGTCCTGGACAAACTTAACATTAGCCCGGGTTTCAGGACTATTGTCTGCGGAAAGAGAGAAAAGGAGTGTTAATCATCAAATACCATCAGATGGCACTGGACAGGACCTCTCATCCCTGTCTTCATGAAGATATTTCACATAAATCATCTCAGGTACACAAAAATTCTTTGCTGTTTGGAAAACTCTTCTCTCAAAATTATTTCTTAAAAACTAAACTCTTCAAAGCAGCATTATCACTCTGATCTCTATTCAACAATCTCTTATAAGTTTAAATGTCATTCCTGAGTTCTTCTCTCAGATTCTTCTTCTTCCAATTAAATCATCCCAAGCTCCTAACTCTTACTCATCAAAAATTCATCATTATTTTTCCAATCTTTTTCATCATGACCAATTCAGAGTCTTAAAGATGAAAGCAAAAACAGCCAATTTTTCCCAAACTATTTCTTCTGCACACCTGCTACTTTGCCCTTCCTCAACCCGAGGAGATCCTGCCAGAAGCCAGAAGAATGGAAGTATTATGGCACATCACCTTGAGAACATAATCATTGTAGGACTTGGGCAAAGAGATTAAGTAATTGGCAATTGGAGGAGATCAACTGGGAATGTGGCATTTTGTGTTATATGTCACATTCCCACGTAGAAGTATCCCATGAATCCATCATATAATTTTTCTGGGAACATCAGAGCTGAATGGAATGTTAGCAATCATCTAGGCAAACTCTTTTATTTTTAAGACAAAAATGAGACCCAGAGATAGGAAATGATTTATGCATAGTTAAATGATTAGTAAGAGAAAGGGAGAATTAGAATTTAGATCTCCCAATTCCCAATCCAATTACACCATACTGGCCCCCTTCCAGTCCAGATGGAGAAAGAATGACCTCCAAAGTCCCTTCCAATATATATATAATCTAAAATAATCATCTCAATTAATATTACAGGTTTAGGAACAGATAAATATAGATATAGGTATAGATATGTAGATATAGATATCTATATAAATATATGTATATGCTACTTGCTCCCTACTCATTCCCCATACACACACACACACAAAATGGATAGATATATGTAGTATAAATGTACGTGTATTTTATGTGTGTATATATGTATGTGTGTGTACACACCCACAAAAGGGGCGATCAGGAGGCACAGTGAACAGAGCCCTGAATCTGGAGTTAGGAAAACCTGAATTTGAATCTGGTCTCCAACACTTGCCAGTTTGTGGGATCCTGAACCCGGGCTCCTATCTCCCAGGGTTGTTTGCAAACATTAGAGCATTGTATAAATGCTGACTTGATATTACTAAGGTGAATAAAGATGTCTTTCTGATTCTACATCCTTCAGAGAGAGATCATGGTATTGGAAGATGGTCATAGTGGGAGACTCATTAGGCTGCAAGGGTTCAAGACAAAGCTTTAATCAAGATTGAGTCTTCATCCTGGGAAGGTCAACCCATCTCAGCTCCTGCTAAAATTCAAGTCACTTGCTCTGACAGGGAGCACAATCCTCAAATCAGTACTTCTGACCTATTTTTCAAAGGAGGATGGAGAAGTGTCAATGTTCCTTCCCTAAGAGCTAGTCACTGAGAAAGACCCCCGGGGACTGGGAGTAGCAGAAGGACCGTCTGGAAGTGTTCTAAGCCCTTCTTCTTGCCGCTTTGAAGCCCCCAAACACCCACTGCTGTGGTTTCTATCTAATGAGCTGCCAGGAGAGACCACAACTGCATCTGCCTTCCTGTGTTGACTCCAAGGGCTATTTTAAGCAGGGAAGATAGTGGGAAACAGGAAGTGTACTGACCCCAGAAGCTTCACATCCCCCCGAGGAGAGAGAGGGACTGGGAACCAAATGTCCCTCCTGGGAAGAGAGAGCAGCGGCGCACTAGAGTTCCTGCTGGGGATCCTGCCCACCGAGGAGGGACGGACAGGGAATGGAAGGTTAGAGGCAGGCTAGGGGTGCTAGAGCTCTGCGGGTCTGCGTTACTGACTTTAGAGGATGCAGGCTGAGGGTGATTACTTGTAAAACGGCATCCAATCTCAACATTCAAAATAATACGATAACAATGATCAAGGTGGAGCCTTCCTCCTGGGGGGGTCAAGCAATCTCAGCTATAATTCAAGCCACTTGTTCTAACAGGGAATCCTCAAATTTGTATTTTTGATCTACTTTTCAAAGGGAGATGGGGAAATGTCACTGTTCCTTCCCTAACAGCTAGTTACTGACAAAGACCCCCAGGATCTGGGGCCCTCCTCCTTGCCTCTCTGAAGCCCCCAAAGGCCAGGTACCAAATCCTGGAAGCGCCTGACCTTATACCCAAGTCAGAGCCAAGGCTGGGGGTTCTCTGGACGCCCGTCTGCTGTTTGGAGGCAGAGATCCAGAAGCCTCCGGGGATCCGAGTTTGGGGCTGGGGGCACTCACCCGGCATGGAGAACTTGGAAAAGTCGGGAAGGGTGTGGGAGAAGGAGACCATGCTGCCCCCGCTGGGGCTGGACATGCCGCTGGAGATGGGGGACGAGGACACCTTCCCATTGACGGTGGCGTAGTTGGGGAGGCTGCCCGCCCGGTCTCCCGCCGACATTCTCCGCTTCTCGGGCAAGGCGGGGGTGGGGCTCCCCTGGCGGAAGGCCGCGGAATCCGGGGAGGAGGATGTCGGGCTGCCCATCCCGGGGTAGTAGGCCGGGGAGACCGGGAAGGAGGGCGTGGAGGGAGCCTGGTAGCCGGAGGCGCTGCTCTGCCGGGACAGAGTGGGTCTCCTGTCCTCGGGGGTGGAGTAGCCGCCGTAGGCCGCGTGCCTGTCCATGCTGGGGCTGCCTGGGACCGCCGGCCCGGTCCCTCCCAGGCCTGCCACGTGGCGGCCCAGGCCGGGACTCCCCGGAGTAGTGGCTGAACTGCTGTGGACAGCCCCGAGGGGGTGCCGGCCCAGGCTGGGGCTGCCCGGGGAGGCGGCCACGCTGCTCTGGGGACTGGCGATGGCGTTGCCATGGAGGCCGGCCATGGCATTGCCATGGGGACCCGAGACCTGGCGGCGGCTCAGGCCTGGGCTACCAAGAGAAGGGGCCGCCATGCCGGGATTGACCGCCCGCCGGCCAAAGCCTGGACTAGGAGGAGTGTTGGTCCCCACCGTACGGTGGAGAGTCTGGGGGCTCCCAGGCAGGGTGTGGACACCTGCCACCGAGAACTGAGACTGAGGCCGAGCGTCCGAGGCGAAGTAGTCGGGACTGCGGTGGCCGCTGGGGGCGGCGGGCAGGGTGGGGGAGGTGTTCTGGTAGCTGCTCTGGGCAGAAGACGGAGGGGGCCCTAGGCTGCCGGAGTGGAAGCTGGCATCTGCCACGGGCTGGGGAGGCGTCCTGGGGCCCAGGCCACTGCTCTCTGCTGATGGGAAACTCCCCATGGACGTGCTGAAAAGACAAGGATCCAGAGCGCACATTTAATTCATATTTACAGGCCCAGATACATCCATACACGTCAGACACTCAGTTCTAGCCCCAGCTGCTGCCTATTGGTGAAGGTTGAGAAGTAGCTTCCACACTAAGTGAAACTGGTCCTGACTCAGAATGTCATGAATTGGGTGGAAACCCTGCACCCCTTTCCCCTTGGAAACCCCATAATCATGTTCTAAAGCAGGGGTCCTCAAACTATGGCCCATGGGCCAGATGCAGCAGCTGAGGACGTTTATCCCCCTCACCCAGGGCTATGAAGTTTCTTTATTTAAAGGCCCACAAAACAAAGTTTTTGTTTTTACTATAGTCCGGCCCTCCAACAGTCTGAGGGACAGTGAACTGGCCTCCTATTTAAAAGATTTGAGGACCCCTGTTCCAGATCCTCCCACTGATAAAGCTGAGAACACGAGCATGACCCGCTAGCACTGGGAAGGACCTTGGGAATCATCTAGTCTGAGCCTCTTATTTCCTAGAAGAAATCTGGGCCACAGAGGGATGAAAATCAGCCCAAGGCCGCATATTTAGTAACTGATGGGAACTTCTCACTGCAGATGAGGTGCAGAACCAAGCGTCATGATTTTGTGTTTCAGTCAATAAGGAAAAAGAGCCTGTTGTTATGGAGTGGAAGAAGAGATGAGTCGATAACGGTCCAAAGTAGAGTGAGGAGAATGCACGGTTATTGTGCTAAAGTCAACAAAAAGAATCTATGTCAAAGAAAGCTATCTCAGTCTAACATGCCATAACTATGTCATCAACATCATTTACCTCTGGAGAAGCTGGAACACGACTATGGTCACCCCCCATCCCCCAGGAAAGAGGTACATGAGTTCTGATATATTCCACTTTAGTAAAATCTCTGGGGTTCTCTAAGTATACCATCATATCATCAGCAAAGAGTGATAATTTGGTTTCCTCATTGCCTACTCTAATTCCTTTAATCTCTTTCTCAACTCTTATTGCCAAAGGTAGCATTTCTAATACAATATTGAATAGTAACGGTGATAGTGGGCAACCTTGTTTCACTCCTGATCTTACTGGGAATGGTTGCAGTTTTTTCCCATTACATATGATGTTTATTAATGGTTTTAAATAGATGCTGCTGATTATTTTAAGGAAAAGTCCATTTATTCCTATACTCTCAAGTGTTTTTAATAGGAATGGATATTGTATTTTATCAAATGCTTTTTCTGCATTTATTGAGATGATCATATGGTTATATTCCACTCTATCCAAACTTAGGAATCAGAATCTGTCATGAGTGAATGAATGAATGAATTTGAATGAATGAACAAAAAATCATATATCAAGTACTTGTTGTAAGCTAAGCACTAGAGACACAAATAAAAATATTAAACGAATCCTGATCTTTGAGGAGCTTATATTCAAATAGAAGAGAAAATACAGAATCCAGATTATAGGGATGGTAACTGGAACCCAGGGGGAAAGACTGGCTATACCCTTTCCAGGAACAATGGAAGTTAGTTATTTGATTGTGGTTCCAGGACTAGAAGTCAGACCAATACTTATTATTTCACTGAACATCACAGAATTAGAGTTTCAAGGAATTTAGAGTTGAAATGACCCTTGATTCTTGGTTTTTCCAATGCTTTCATTTTCTCTGAATTTCAATTTGCTGATCTGTAAAATGGGTTGCTGTAAGAATCAATGTAGATGAACTTTTATGGAAAGTGCTTTGCAAACTTTATCCACCCCAACTCTTTTTCTTTCTGTGCTGACTTCCCTTTTTGTGCCAGTATTAGAGATTTTTCACCGAACTTCTCCCTAGACCCTTGGATTTAGTAGTTAATGAAACTTGCTTTAACTTAGCTCAGAATCCTGGCTATATACTTAAATTAGGATTTTGGTAATCTATCTTCCAAAGAAGATTCTTCTCCTAAATTATTACTGATTATCTTTAAATAACAGGACCCTCCCCTTCCATTCAGATCATTTAAATCACCTAAAATTGGGAAGTTTTTTTTAAAAGCAACAACCATTGGGGTATTAAAACTTGTAGAAATGGGCTATACATGGGGTGTGCACCATGGATGGTTGAGGAAAGTTTGGGGAGCTACCTATGGGAGGAGAAGTCATTACATAAGAGAGACATGCCATAGACATGAAGTTGCAGGACATACAATTTCAAGCCAGGAGAGGCTCTCATCTCTGGCTCCCACCACAGGCAATATTTGGCCGGGTGGATTCCCCAGGGGATGACTTTATTCATTACACATGGCTTTCAGCTTCATCCCGAGGTCAAGCTGGTCTATGCCAGAAGCCAAGGATTCTCCGCCAGGTTGAGATATTTCATCAAGGCAAGAGCAAGTGAGTCGGGAAAAGAAGAGAGCTCTGAATGGTTTATTCTAATTAGCCCAGAGTAACCTGACTGGTCAAACTCAGAATCGTAAGATGTTGGAGCTAGAAATGACCTCAGACATCATCTATCCAGTTCATCTATAAAGTTTCCTTTATAGATGAAATATATTCGCCTAAAGTCACATGGCCAATCGGTAGTTCCTGACTCTAAATCTAATGCTATTTTCTATCACTTTATATAATTTTAGTTTCCAAGTTCTGGTTCAGGATACTACTGTTCTAAGAGCAGTAGAATATGAAGAGTAGACCTAGAATGGAGATACTTTCTTGGGAGGGGAAAAACAGGATGAAAGAACTTAATGGCCTCAACACTGAAGCTAGGTCTTAAGAAAGTGAGAAAAAATAACTGAAATCCATTAATCAGAAGGAGATAAGGCTAAGTAGGGTCCTGACAGTCAAGAGGGCCTTCTTTTGGTCCCTAAGTGACAAGTTCTTCATTTCACCGGAATAGGAAGAACTTAGGTGAGCTTCAATGAAGAACTTCCTGATCAAGGGTAATTAGCCAGCTAATTAAAGAAAACCATTAAACCAGTTCCTGGAGGACTTTAATACAGTGGGAAACATCCCTCTTCCTCTAGGATGCTTTGATGAAGATAGGAGGGACCAGGCTGCACAATGGAAAAGAACAGACCCAAGATCTGCCCTGAAGAAGCTGGTGGTCTGAGGCAGACATAGATGGAACCCAAACTTTTCCCTCAAGGAGCTCCTGATCTAGTTAGTAATTATATATGGGAGATCTACAGAGTTTACAGGATAGAGTGGAGATAGAGTGGAGAATATAGTCGATCAAGGCTGCAAGTTCAGAGGGGGAAATATGGATTCATGGGCAGTGGAGAAGACTTTCAGAAAGAAATGGGACTTGAGTTGGGCTTTGAAGAGGACAGGGAACTGCTGCCTGAAGGAGATGGATTACACTTTTTTTTGGGGGGGGGGAGTATATAAGTCAGAGTCAGGAGCAATAGCAGGAGAGACTAAGGAGGGAGAAGTTTCCAAGAGGCAGATTTCACTTTAAAATAAGGAATAACTACTTATTGGGTCAATCAACTAGTATTAAGTTTGATGTACTGGTAATATAAAAAAGATTGGAATCATCCCTACCTTCAAGGAGTTTACATTCTATAAGGAGCCTATTATGTAACCTCATCTAACAAGGAGAGCTGTCCAAAAGGCCTGTGCTTGCCTCAATAGGGAAGGAAGCAGAAACCTGCCACTGAAAGTCTTCAAAGGAAGGACGAACATTTGCCAAGACTGTGGTAGAGCTGAATATAATTTGAATTAGATGACCTTAAAGGTCTCTATCCACTCTAAGGTTCCGTGATTCTGTAATCTCTGAAAGGTCTGCTCAGCTCGTGCTTCCAGAATTCCTCGAATCCCCAGACTAATTGCATCTGATCATCTTGGATGGGGCCCAAGGAAGTCTGTTCTTACTGACTCTGTCTTTCCTCTAGCCCTACCCATCTGAGAAGAAGCTACCAAAAGGGAGAGAGAGCCAGAGAGCTAGGAGGGGCTGGGTTGGTCTGGCCTGGAAGACACTCTTCAGGAAGGAAGTGCTGCAACTCCCATGCTCTGGAGTGATCCCTGCCCCCCTATCCCCACCCAAGGAATTTCCCTTTGGCCAAAGGAAAACACAGAGAAGGTGGCTGAAGACCCAGATTCATAAGGGAGCCCTAGAGATTTGAGAAATAGAGTGGGAAAGGTGTGCATTAGTGATTCAGTGAAAGAATTATTCATTTATAGAGGATCCCAGCCAGGAATTAATCTTGTACAGACTTCTCAGACACTAGCAGAAAAGGAACTCCACAGTGTGTCCCCAATCTTCCTTCCCAAGCTTAGCATATCTGGCACTCCAATCCCCACCACACTCATACTTGATGCATTCTTAACCTTACTCAATCTATTGCCCATGTGGGAATGCCTTCTCCCCCACTTCCTTTCTAACAATCTGACTCCAGATCCAGTAGCTTTCCCACTACACCCAGCTGCCTTTGCTCCATCTGAGTCCTGAAGGGAAAATAGGCTTCAGACAAGGAACAATATACCTCATCTATATAGCATCATATATATGGTCTTATATGGTCATTTAATGGTTTCACATATATGAATGTGAACTATTTGCATTTTTGTTTTTCTTTCTGAGTTGTTTTTTACCTTCTGAATCCAATTCTCCCTGTGCAACGAAAGTACTGTTTGGTCTGCAAACATATATTGTATCTAGGATATACTGCAACATATCTAACATATATAGGACTGCTTGCCATCTAGGGGAGGGGGTGGAGGGAGGGAGGGGAAAAATTGGAACAGAAGCGAGTGCAAGGGATAATATTGTAAAAAAAAATTACCCTGGCATGGATTCTGTCCATATAAAGTTATTATAAAATAAAATAAAATATTTTAAAAAATAAAAATTAAAAAAAATAATGGTTTCACATATACATTATACATATACATATATATGTCTGGTATAACTCAGGCCCATAAGAGGTGTTTAATAAATGCTTATCTATTAATCGATGTAGAAGGTACAGTGAATCAGGCATGAGTGAACAGTACAGACTATCTGGTCCCCACCACCGGGCTCTCACAATGATCTACCAAGTATTAAAAACACTCCCATCTAATCTCTATGCCCCAACCCATTCCACTGCAGTCCTTCACCCCAGCTGGCCCCATACCTGTCGGTGCCAAGGAGGGGACTGCTGGTTGAGATGGGACTGGGTGGGGCAAAGGAGTTGCCCAGAGTTCCATTCCTCAGCGGTGTCTCGGAACCGTAAGTCTGGGTAGTTAGGACAGTTGGGCTCTTGGGCTCGGCATCCTGGGTTCGGGGTCCAGCCACAGCTGTTCGAGCCACAGACTCGACATAACTCCTAGGTTCTGCAAAATGTAAAGGAATACCATTAAACTGAGCAGGTAACAGAAAAAATTAGACAAAGCTCTAGAGTTAAAAGTGTCTAGCCTAGTTTACCTCCTCTATATTTCCGGTCAATATAAGCAAATAGGAAGGCAGGATTTGCAATAGATCTTTACAAAAACCCAAATTGAACAAACCTTACACAGATTAAACCTCGGGTCACCTATTTGCCCAATATCCAATGAATTTATGAAATCTAGGAAGCTCCCCAGCACTAGCAGACTCTTCCCATTTAGCAGATTTCTACTGAACTGGCTGGCTTCAAGAAATTCGATTTAATGACTAATTAAGTGCTTACTATGGGTAGGACACTGAGGAAAATATAAAATGTAGATAAAACTCAATCCCAGGCTTCTGGATCTTATAGTCCAGTAGAGGGACATAGCAAGTATATATTTAGCTATATGCAATAATATACACCAAATGCATTAACAAACTTCCTATGGATTGTTCATGAGGAAAAGAAAGACCACGGCCTGGGCTTCCAGAGTGGTGGGTGGCCCTTGGACACAGAGATTCCCCTACACATATACCCTCACTACTATATTAAAATTTGTGTCTTTTCTTTCCCAAAGGTACTGCATGCATCTGTAAGAAATGTTTAGAGATACAATGTCATAATTATTCTTGCTTTGCCTTCTATTTAATAAATCTATTTATATTTACATCTATTTAATATATTTTATATATTACATTATTATTATGATATATTGCATAATTGTGTACATAATATATATAATATAATATAAATAAAATATATTTGATATTTATTTATATCTATTTAACAAATATTTAGACTAAGAAAAAATTAACACATCAGAGAGGTGCAATTGTGGCATGAGCTCCAGGATGAGGAAAGTTTGTTACAGATTGGAGAGATTTTAAAGGCTGAGGAGGAATTTAACATGTAAAAGGGAAGAAGAGATGTGAGAGTTGTGACTAGGGAAAGTACAGGAAGTATTCAAGGGAGAGAAGCCAATCCATTTACTAAAGAGCAAGAGTATGGAGAGTGGAGTAATAATACAGAATGTCAGATAGGAAGGGAAGGTAACTCCAGATTATACAGGTTTTAAATGATCCATTACTCATGAGGCAATATGGTGCCGTGGAAGATTTTTGAGCAGAGCAGTGCTGAGTCTATGAATAAGGAGGCTCAGACTAGCAATGGGAGAGAGAATAACTTGGAAAGGGAAAAGGTGGAGCTGGAAAGACCTCTTAGGAAGTTATTGCAATAGTCTGGGTAGGTGGTAGATGAGTTCTTGGTACCACTATGATGGGAGCAAGGGGCCCAGAAGGAGAAGTATCCCACAGATCCCAGGCAGGCAGACTCCTTGATATCCTGCAAGAATGGCTCCACGTGAAGCCACAAAGGATAGCCTTGGTCATCCTTCTAAAGTTCTCAACGTGCCCTTGTCACCATCCAAGTTAGAAATAAGGACAAACGTTCACCACAGCCCTTTTCCTCTAGCTCCTACTTCTTATCCCTTGCAGCCTCTGTGGCTCGTTCTATATTCCCAATATGGTGATAAATTCTAGATGGAAATACAGGATTTAAATAGTTCTAGACATCTAATTAAACAAGAAGCAGGTGTTGAGTGTCTATAATGTACCAGTCAGACCATGGAGATGGAAGTAAGGAAGAAGACAAGTCCCTTGCCCTCCAGGAGCCGTGTGTATCACTATGAACAATTTTTCCTTTGGTCAATCGCAGTGTCCTCTGGCTCCAAAGGGAACCTATGGGATGTAGACCTTCCAGAGGTCACTTGGGCGGCCCAATGGAAAGAGTACCAGGCCTGGAGTCAGGAAGACTCATCTCCCTGAGTTCAAATCCGGCAGCAGAGACTTCACTCTACTGGCCTCTGTTTCCTCATCTGTAAAGTGAGTTAGAGAACAAAATGGCAAAGCACTCCACTATCTTTGCCAAGAAAACCCCAAATGGGGTCACAAAGAGTCCCCCACCATTGAAAATCAACCAAACAAGAACAGACCGCCTACAGTGTACCATGACTCCAAAGGGAAAGTGTGGAATCTAGACCCTTCCTAGAGATCTTTAAAGGGAGGAGATACAGTCATCTCTCTGCCCAACAATCTTCCAGAAACCAAAATCAGGAAAACCTATTTCCACAAGAAGCCAAGTCAAAAGATGGTGAAAGGAGGTCAGTCTTTTATCAGTTTTTGTATTAATCACATATTAGACACAATCTAGTTTGTTGGAATTAATCCAACACAGTAAAGAGAAAAGATCATGGGATTCCATTTTTTAAAGCCAGAAGAAAAATAGAGGCCATCTAATCCAACCACTTCATTTAACAAATAAGGAAACGAGAACCCAAAAAAGATAAATGATTTGCAGTCTTATTAGCAGTTAAGTGCCAAGACTGAGATTGGAACCCAAGCCCTTTGATTTCAAATTCTGTGCTCTTTTTTTTTTACCAACACAACTAGAATGTTATATGAGTTTTCCTGCCTGCCAAATGCTCTCCAAACACCTCTCTCTGAAGGGAATGAAACGAATCCCTCTTCTTTATCCTTCCTCTGCACAGGAGAAATCAGGCAGCCAGACAACCTGGCCCAGACCACAGGCCCAGCCCTAAAGTCTGCAGTGCAGGACGTGCGGAAGGTCCCTCCCCGTGATTCTAAGACATCAAGATTAGTGCCGTACATGAGAGCCTTTTCTACCCCAATCCCTCCACCCCCCAATACCCACATGGATCCCAGTTCCCCATCCACAAACAGTCCTGAGAATCTACAAAGGGGACCGGAGCCTGAACGAGAGAAAGACCCTCTTACCCCTGAGGAGGAACCGGAGAGACCCTTCCAGGTAGGGCTTCAGAACAAAGGCCAAAGTTAAGGCAGAGCAACCTCCAACTGCCCTGAGCAGGCCAGAGCCAGGACTGCAGAGTTGTGTTTGCCTCCACCAGGAGAGTCCAGCCCCACCCTGAGAGTGCCCTCCCTTCTCCTCCTCCTTTTCTAGCTCACCTTTCTTCTCCCCCCACTTATCTGTACCACTCCCTTCTCTCTGCATTCTCTCCTTCCCTCTTCTCCAGCTCCCCAACTTCCCATCCTTTTTCCCCCTCTCCTTCCACATTCCCGTTGCTTTCATGGCCCCCCTGTCTTTCCCTACAGTCCATCAACATTTGTTTCATTGCTAAGTCATTTCGATCATGTCCAACTCTTCATGACCCCATTTGAGCTTTTCTTGGCAAAGATACTGGAGTAGTTTACCTTTGTATTCTCTAGGTCATCTTACTGAGAAAATACTCCAATATTCATTAAGTACCTACTAATTGCCAGATATTGGGCTAAGTACTGGAGATTTAAAAAAAAAAAAAAAGGCTAAAAACTTTACCCTTAAGAAGCTTATAACTGAATGAGAATTTTTACCCACTCTACTTTCCACTTTATGAGCCAGAAATTCCTTTTCTGTTGGTGAGCATTCAACTCGCCAAATTCACTTTGGCCAAACTTTGAATCCATCTTGACATTAGCAGCCTTCTGGCCCTAACATCAATAATTTTCACAGTTTTGTCCTCTGATTCCCATTATTCACCCTCTTTCTTCTTTTCTGTTTCAAGTTCCACTCTACAATCAAATATTTGAATCAGCTCTGAAGAGACAACAGGCTGAAGTGATTGAGAGGGCCAACCCAACTCAGGAAGGCATTTCCCCGTGTTCTGAGACATCAGATAACATAATTCACCCAGCCCCCTCCATGCTGCAGCGTGCTCAGGTTGTTCCCTCTCTGTGCCTCGATCCCTGATCCTACACCTCTCCTTCCTGACCACAAAGTGGAAAGGTCAGTGAGGTCTGGATTCCAGTCTCCTCCACATTTTCATTTGCCATTTTGATGTACCTTAAGGACCACTGAACCTCATCATCTGCCCTGTCAGCCCTCTATGTGTTTTGTCTCTCTGTATCAGAATGCAAGCTCTCTGAGAAAGAGCTATCCATTTTGCTATCCATTTCTCCAGCCCTTACCATGGGGCTTGGTACATAATAAAAGCTTAATACATTTGTGTGTGTCTTAGAAGGGGGGGTCATTAGGAAATTTTTCAACTCTCTGATACTATTCTTACCTGTAAAATGGGGATAATGTCAACCCTTCCCTTCTTCAAATGGGTCATTTCTCCTCCCCCACAGTGTTTCTTATGAAACATTCATGAAAATTCTTTATAAAATAGGAAATGGCAAACAAGTGAAAAGTATTATTATTGCTATAGTCAAAAGACAAGGTCCCAGAAAGTCAACAGAAGGTAGGGAGGAAGGGAACAGTTGTTTAATTAGCACTATGCGCCAAGCACTGTGCTAAGCCCTTTACAAATATCTTCTCATTTTATCATTGCAGAGATCCTAGGCACAATGCTTACGTGTAGGAAGGCAAGGAGGTTCTATCTGTAGTTACAAGGACAGAATGGGCTTAACTTAAGGAATAGAATAAGCCTGAGATTTGTAGTCAAAAGACTTAGATTCAAATTCCAATTCTGCTACTGACGCCCTATGTGATTTTGGCCAAAACAATTTAACCTCTGTGGACTTCAGTCTCTTCATCCATAAAATGAAGGTGGTGACCTAGAGAGTCAGTTAAGATGACTTCTATCTCTAAGATCCATGACCTCAAACCATAATCAGAGAGAAGGATGAGGAAAAGATAAGCCATGCAAATCATCTTGCCTGTCTTCTGCCTATAGGACCATAATCATTTGAAACTTTTCAGGGTTGATTCTATAGCTTTCCTCAGACATCCTTATATAAAGATGTAGTGGACAGTCTTGGATTCAGTCAGCAGTTTTCAACCCAAATCTGCTATTTATTAAAAATATAATTTGGGGCATATTGTTTTTCTCCTATAAGCCCAAACTTCCTTCTCTATAAAATAAAGGGCTAGGCTAGATGATCTCAAAGTTTCATTCCAGCTCTAAATTCTGTGACTCCTTACAAATGTTATTTTCCACTTTTAAATTCCTTTTGGGAGCAGCCCCAAGAGGCCGGCTGGAGTGTGTGATGTTGGGGGTGAGGCAAGTTTAGAAAGGGAAACTTGTATATAGGGTTGGGTTCTTCATTCTCCACATTCCAAGAAAATGGACAAAACCCAAATGTCAGATCTGGCTCCTCAGAGCCCAGCCTGGCTGATAAATCCTGGATTGAAATTGGTGACTCTATCAAAGGATCATTAGTGATACCTGCCCTCCCCTTCTTCAGCTCTAGGTACCAGTCGGTTCTTGGTTAGCAATTTAAAGTATCTTTTCCATCTCAGAGAAGAAACTCTGCCCAGCAAAGAGAGTCCACACCCAGAGAGAAGTGGGTTTTAGAAGGCAAGAGAGAAAACAAAGTGTTACAGCTGGAAGGGATCACAGACACCAATTCTCATCTGCCCAAAGTCGCTCACCACTTTATTGGCTGATCAAGAATGTAGACCCAGATATGGGAGATGCAAAAGAAACCAGGCTCCCAGATACTGAAAGCACAAATTCTCGAATTTCTATCCTTATAAAATGAAAGGTCTCATCAGCAAAAAATTCTCAAGGGTTTGCAAACAACTTCATGAATGGAGGACAGAAGGTGCCCTTGAAACATCAAATGAAACTGCCCTGTCTCCTAACTTAAATCATCCCAAACAGTTAAGAATCTAATCCATTTTTAAAGACCTCCAATCTTCTGACTCTGCTATACTCTCCTCTAAGGAAATTCTTCCTCATGTCTAATCATATTCCTGAATATACAAAGTCTATCCTTTGTGCTCTGTTCTCAGTAGAAAATAAGATCCCCCAACCCTATTACCCTCACTACTACAACTATCATATCACCACCATTTTCTCCTAGCTGAATAATTCTAGTTCCATTAAACTTTTCTCACAATCTTTGAAATTAATATCCTTATTTTTGTCCTAGGATGGAAAGCATGAAATTCTTCAGTAGTTTGACAATCAGTCAATAAACATTTATTAAACTTTAATATATTTAACATGTATTGGTCATCCTGCCATCCTGGGGAGGGGGTGGGGGGAAGGAAAAATTGGAACAAAAGGTTTGGCAATTGTCAATGCTGTATAATTACCCATGCATATAACTTGTAAATAAAAAGCTATTAAAAAAAAAACATTTATTAAGCATTAACTATGAATCAGGTACATTAAGGTTATAAAAAGAGGCAAGAAACAATCCTTACCTACAAGAAGCTGACAATCTGGACCTCAAATGTGGAAATACAGAATACAGGTCCTTGTCCCTGTGTTTTCCTATAGGCAAATTCATTCATTCGTAGAATTCCTACAATGTTTAAGCTAGAAGAGGCCTTAGAGCTCATCTTGATTCAATCCTCCCATTTTATACATGATAAAAACTGAAACGTGATAAAGTATCTTATCTAAGTTTCCAGGGTTAGTAAGAAGCAAAGTCAGTACTAATATCATCACCTGGTTTCAGATCACTAGTATTCTTTATAGGATGCTATGTTCACTCTATTCAGAAGATCATAAATCTAGAGCTGGAAAGGATATCAGAGCTATGAGTCTAACCCTTTTATTTTAGAGATGAGGAAACTGAGACTCAGATTTGCCAAAGTCACCCATCGGAGGCAGGATTTGACCCCCAATCTCAGAGCCAAAGCTCTTTCCAGCAAAACATGTTGTCTCCCTTATTTCTTTCTTCCCTTCTTCTTTCATTCATTCATTCAACATTTATTGAATATCTACTCTGTAAAAGGCATTATGCACAACAGAAAAACCAGATCATTCTCTACCCTGAAATTCTAGAAAATGGTACCCAGAGAAAGGGAAACGTCAAGCTCATGACATTAGACATGAGAGTCACTAAATATAAGGATCTCAGTAAGCACTGACTCAGGAAACCACATGTTAACATTATCTATGTTCTAATGAATTTTTATTTAATTTATTAGATATTTCCCATATTCTGACCATATCCCAGTCTTATGGCCTGTTGACTCCACCTTTGAATTAGGTGTATGTGGGGGCTGGTCATTGGGCATTAGGAAAAGTTCAGGAATGAATGTCAGGAGATTTTTGATTCTGGCCTTAGTCTGTATGATTCTGGGTAAGATGGGGTTTTGCTATTCTGAGCCTCAGTATCTTTTATCTATAAAATGAGGGGTGGGGTAAAATTATCTCTAAGGTCCTATCCATGCTTTACTTTCTGTAATAGATCACCTGGGAGAAGATCAAACAATCCCTTGCAGAATTAGGAGAACAAGGGAGAGGGAAGGAATTTGTGGCCAAAAAAGAACTAGAAAACATTATAAAATGCAAAATGGATCATTTTGATTATATTAAATTAAAAGGCTTTTATATAAACAAAAACAATGCAACCTAGATTAGAAGGGAAGCAAAAAACCTGGGGAAAATTTTTACATCAGAGGGCTCTGATAAAGGCCTTATTTCTAGAATATAGAGAGAAATTTATAAGAATACAAGCCATTCTCCAGTTGATAAGTGGTCAAAGGATATGAACCAACAATTTTCAAATGAAGAAATTAAAGTCATTTCCAGTCATATGAAAAAATGCTCTAAATCACTATTGATTAGAAAAATGAAAAGGATGAGAAAAATAGGACACTAACTAATGCATTGTTGGTGGAATTGTGAAATGATCCAACCCTTCTGGAGAGCAATTTAGAACTGTGCCCAAAGGGCTATAAAACTGTGCATACATTTTGGTCCAGCAGTGTCTCTACTGGGTCTGTATACCAAAGATCAGAAAAAAAAGAAAAAGGGCCCACATGTGCAAAAATGTTGCAACAGCCTTTTTTTGTAGTGGCAAGGAACTGGAAACTGACTGGATACCTAGGGAGAGGCGGAACAAGTCATGGTATATGAAAGTTAAAGGAATATTATTGTTCTATAAGAAACAATGATTTCAGAAAGGTCTGAAAAGGCTTGCATGAATTGATGCTAAGTAAAATGAGTAGAACCAAGACAACATTGTCCACAGCAACAAAAAAATTATGAGATGAGCAACTCTGATGAGTGCAACAATGAAGGGATTCAGGCCAATTCCAACAGACTTGTGATGGAGAGATCACCTACATTACGGGAGAGGAGTATGGGAACTGATTGTAGATCACAACATAATATTTTCACATTTTGTTGCTGTTTGCTTGCCTTTTTTTCTTTCTCATTTTTTCCTTTTTGATCTGATTTTTCTTGTGCAGCATGAAAAATGTTTGGGAGAATTGTACATATTTAACCTATATTGGATTACTTGCTGCCTAGGGGAGGGGAGAAGGGAAGGAGAAAAATTTGGAACCCAAGATTTTGCACTGATGAATCCTGAAAACTATCTTTGCATGTATTTTGAAAATAAAAGGCTAATTATAAAAAATGTTTTAAATAAAACTAACCCATAAAAAAAGATTCCTTACAGTATAAAGCATCTTCTATTAAGCAAATTAGGAAGGTTTGAAGTCATTTCAAAGCAAAGCCCACCCAAGAACTCTCATGCACCTGAAAAGAATATCCCAAAGGCAGAAAATTCAACACCATTCCCAGCTGGAAAGACCCCAAGCCTACAGCACAGCCCCTCTTCCTACAAACACACAGTAGCAGGGGGCTGAGGAGGGGTAGGTGGGAT
Source organism: Antechinus flavipes (assembly GCF_016432865.1). Classification (NCBI taxonomy): domain Eukaryota; kingdom Metazoa; phylum Chordata; class Mammalia; order Dasyuromorphia; family Dasyuridae; genus Antechinus; species Antechinus flavipes. The sequence goes on along the minus strand of NC_067400.1, from coordinate 65,341,118 downwards.
GCTCAAAACTCCCCAAAGCAGTTTATTTAAAGGGAAACTGTAAACGTTTGCTGAATGATTCTGCCAGATCAGCATTTGTGTCCGAGTCACGGGGGAGAGATAAAGGGCCCGATGAATTCCTAGCTCCTGACCTATAGCTCCACTCCTTAGCCCAGCGCTCCCTCTCCCCACCCGCTACTTGGAGAGCCCAGGCATGCGAGGCTGCTGGCTAATCCTCCGCGGGCGTCTTCTTGGGCAATCTTGCTGGGGAGGCCAGCCCGGGGAGGCAGCTGCCCGGAGCAGCCCCAATGGAGGCCTGAGAGCCCAGGGCGTGTGCTGGCATCTCAGACCCATGAACTTTGGCTCCAGAGCTCTGCTTACTCTCAAGTCCCCTCCCCACTCAGCGGCCCCTGCCAGGAACCAGCCCTCAACCTCTGGCATTCGGGGGAGAGTCGGAGCTCTCTCGCTGAGGTCAGCGGAGGGATGGAGGGAATCGGGAGGAATCGGAGGAGGGTCTTTCCAACACCGGGAAGGGGCCTGGTGCTTGTAACCTGCCCGGCTTCCTCGTAGAAATACGGGGGCAACTTCCTTCAATAAGAGACGGGCAGAATGCTGGCCCTAAGTCAGGGAGGCTCAAATCTCCCCACAGACGCTTCATACCCCAGTGATCCCCGGCTCTCTAATTCCCTGGGCTGCGGGTCTCTCATCTGCAAATCAAGGGAGTCTGGCTCGTTGATCATTAGTTTCTTTTGGCTCCAAAATCTACAGTTATGATGCAGGGAGAAAACCCCCGCCTGTAATCAAAGCCTCCACTGGGGCAACAAACAACTTAGAATCTAAGGGACTATCACTACCGACCCACTTTTTTACTGATGGGGAAACTGAGGCATGAGAGGTTCGACTGCCTGCCAAACCTCACCCAGACAGAAAGTGACAGAGTCAGGTCTTCACCTGCATCTTCACTACCCTACACAAATATCAGAATTAAGTACATGGGATACCCACTGAGGGACGGTGGATGTCCTTTGAGTTCAGGAACTAAAGGAAGCCAGGCAGCATGTAAGCTAAGAGGAGATCAGGCACCATGACCAGAGAAATCAGGCACTGACTTAAAGGAAAAAAATCAGCCTCACTTCACATATGGCCAGTATTTAGCACACAGTAAGTGCTCAATAAATGCTTATTTATTATCTGGCCTTTCACTCCCTTCTGTCAGTAATAATAATGATGATAATGATTCCTCACCTTCCTACAGCACTCTCCACCTTACACTCCATCTCCCGACTCCATGCCTCTGCATTAGCTGTTCCCCATGCCTTGAATTCTCTATTAATCACTATCTCTTACAAGTCTTAATTGTTCAAGGCTCAGGTCAAGTGATACCTGAGGCCTTTTGGGATGTTCCCAGATGCTGGTATCCTCCTCCCATCCCTAATTTGTGTGTGTGTGTCCCACCAAGATAGATAGACAGACAGACAGATAGATAGAAAAATGGATGCTAGATAGGTGGGTGGAAGGAAGGAAAAGGAAGAAAGAGAGAGAGAGAGAGAGAGAGAGAGAGAGAGAGAGAGAGAGAGAGAGAGAGAAAGAAAGAAAGAAAGAAAGAAAAAGAAAGAAAGAAAGAAGAAAGAAAGAAAGAAAGAAAGAAAGAAAGAAAGAAAGAAAGAAAGAAAGAAAGAAAAAAGAGAGGGAGGGAGGAGGGAAGGAAGGAAGGAAGGAAGGAAGGAAGGAAGGAAGGAAGGAAGGAAGGAAGGAGAAAAGAAAGGAGGGAGGGAGGGAGGAGGAAGGAAGGGAGGAGGGAGGAAGGAAGGAAGGAAGGAAGGAAGGAAGGAAGGAAGGAAAGAAAGAAGAAGAAAGAAAGAAAGAAGAAAGAAAGAAAGAAAGAAAGAGAGAGAAAGAAAGAAAGAAAGAAAGAAAGAAAGAAAGAAAGAAAGAAAGAAAGAAGAAAAAAGAGAGGGAGGGAGGGAGGAGGAAGGAAGGAAGGAAGGAAGGAAGGAAGGAGAAAAGAAGGAGGGAGGGAGGGAGGAAGGAAGGAGGGAGGGAGGGAGGAAGGAAGGAAGGAAGGAAGGAAGGAAGGAGAAAAGAAAGAAAGAAAGAAAGAAAGAAAGAAAGAAAGAAAGAAAGAAAGAAAGAAAAAGAAAAAAGAGAGGGAGGGAGGAGGGAAGGAAGGAAGGAAGGAAGGAAGGAAGGAAGGAAGGAAGGAGAAAAGAAAGGAGGGAGGAAGGGAGGAAGGAAGGAGGGAGGGAGGGAGGGAGGAAGGAAGGAAGAAGGAAGGAAGGAAGGAAGGAAGGAAGGAAGGAAGGAAGAAGGAAGGAAGAAAAGAAAGAAAGAAGGAAGGAAGAAGGAAGGAAGGAAGAAGAAGGAAGGAAGAAGGAAGAAAAGAAAGAAAGAAAGAAAGAAAGAAAGAAAGAAGAAAGAAAGAAAGAAAGAAAGAAAAGAAAAGAAGAAGAAGAGAAGAAGAAGAAGAAGAAGAAGAAGAGAAGAAGAAGAAGAAGAAGGAAGGAAGGAAGGAAGGAAGGAGAAAAGAAAGGAGGGAGGGAGGGAGGAAGGAAGGGAGGGAGGGAGGAGGAAGGAAGAAGGAAGAAGGAAGGAAGGAAGGAAGAAGAAGGAAGGAAGGAAGAAAGAAGAAGAAGAGAAGAAGAAGAAGAGGAAGGAAGGAAGAAGAAGGAAGGAAGGAAGAAGAAGAAGAAGAAGGAAGGAAGGAAGGAAGGAAGGAAGGAAGGAAGAAGAAGGAAGAAAGAAGAAAGAAAGAAAGAAAGAAAGAAGAAAGAAAGAAAGAAAGAAAGAAAGAAGAAGAAGAAGAAGAAGAAGAAGAGAAGAAGAAGAAGAAGAAGAGGAAGGAAGGAAGGAAGGAAGAAGGAAGAAAGAAAGGAGGGAGGGAGAGAGGAAGGAAGGAAGGAAGGAAGGAAGGAAGGAAGGAAGGAAGGAAGGAAGGAAAGAAGGAAAGAAAGAGAGAGAGAGAGAAAGAAAAAGAGAATGAAAAAAAGAAAACGAGAGAGAGAAAGAGTTCTTGATCTAGGGTCTGTTAATTTGTTTGTTCTTTTTCCTATTTTGGTATCTGTATTTCAATAAAACTGATATCCTTGCAATTCCATGTAGTTTATTTTATAAAGTGAAAAATATTATTCTGAGAAGGACAAAGGTCTCTTCTACCTGTAAAAATGACCTGAAGTGAACTAACTAGTGGCCCCAGGAAACCAGGTCATGGGCCTGGAGGATGTTGGATGAATCCACCTGTGCTCTGGGTCTCCTGCTTAGCTTCTCCTGGGCCTCTGAGGGCCTGTTTTCTCCCTTCCTTCCCTAGTCAGGGTCAGGAGCTAGGATGGGGGGTCTGGGGAAAGTGGCCCTGTGGGCAGTGCATCCTCAGTAGCCAGGGAAGTGTTGGAGGGAGCTGGCGAGGGGACATTGGCTTTTTGTCTGTGCCTCCTGTGGGAACAACGGCAGTGTCACACAAGCAGGGCCGAGGGCTGGACCCAAGGTGTCCGTGGAGACTGAGCCTGCCTGCTTGGCAGAGCTTCTTGGCCTGGACTGCCTCAGCAACTCGTGGGCCTGGGGGAGGGAACTGAGATCCTAACCACTTGAAACCCCATCTGAAGACCAAACTGTTGTCAAATTAGCAGAGACTGAAGGTCTGGGATGGGAAATTTTTACACAGTATCATGTCCCCAGAAACTCATCACCCAAAAATCCCATTCTTACCTTCAAAGAACTCTGTTATTCCCTTCTCCTCATCTTCCTCTGAGGGAGGAAGAGAGGAGAGAGGACAGGAGAGAAGCAGGTGGAGGTGAAGAGAAGAAAAGAAAGAGAGATACACATTAATATAGTTAGCAACTGAATCTTAAGTTGAGTGAGAGAGGAGGGGATTTAGCCAGAAAAATAGTCAGAAAGGAAGGTTAAGACTGTGCTGGAGCTGAGAGCTCCACCAACATCCAGATACCTCCACGGCATCCCTAGTCAGCCCTTACCTGGAGAAGGCTACATCCCCCTCTACACCCCTCTTCCTAGTGGGGGTCTGAGTAGATATAACCCCACTGTAACTGGATTTGGTATTCGAGCAAAGTCACTGTAGGCAAGTACAGGGCTTTCCCCATTCAGCTGCTGAGATTTTTTGGTAAAACATCATTTTATAGCCATGGTACACAGGGACATGCCCATGATGAAAGGCTCTTTCCCTATCCCTATTCCCACCCCCACCCCCCATCTCTATTTATTCCTATTGCCAAAGGAGAAAAACAAATAGCTTCGTCCAAATACTAGAAACAGAAAACAAAATTTGGGGAGTGACTTTTTGGACAGGGCCTATATAACACATCTGTCTGCCAGAGTATAGGGCCCCAAGGCTCTCTGATGCTGGACTTTCTTCCCAACTAGTAGGAGAAAGTTTTGGAGGGTAATGGGAAAAATTAAGGACAAATTGTGAAACTTAAATCTGATTAAAGGAGAAAATGCCTCCCCCTCTCCTTTTTTGGAGAGAAAGAATCTCTTTTGGATGGGAATCCCAAAAGGGATTACTTTGGGATTTATACTTCACTATATCTCTGAATCTCTAACTCCAGGGACATGCTCTCTCCAGGGACTGTTCCTCAATGATGAAGGACAAGATGTTGGATCCAAGACAGAAACAGGCCAGGGAAACAGGCCTTCCTTTTTCCCCAGACCACCATCTCTCAGGGGGAAGGAGAAAGTTCGGACAGAGAGACAACCCAGAAAGGGAAGTAGCAAAAGCACATAGAAAAATGAGGGAACAGACCCCAAATTGGGAAACATCTTAGAGGGTGATGAAGTTAATCAATAGCAGGTCGTCTATTGGATTCAATCCCTCTGGCTGTCCCCTCCTTGGAAGGAGTAGGATAAAAATGCAATTGTCTACAAAAGTCAGACCCAAGCCAAGAGGGCTGTTCTAGGCACTGCATCATATGAGAGATGCTGATAAAGCTAACTTGTGTCTTTATAAGAGTGCCCAAAATAGTGGAAACTATACCAGGAAAATTTAAAAACATAGAGGATGTCTGGCCTGGACCAAAAAAAAAAAAAAAAAAAAAGGTTTAAGAGAGAAAATATTTGGAGGTTGACCTATAGAATAGGGATTTCCTTTATTCTGCCTGATGAGGGGAGAAGGGAATGGATATGTGGAATAGGGAAACAAATTTGAGCTTAATTGAAAAAAGAATCTTTGAATGAAAGTTACCCAGACTCCCTGACTAAAGGTGTCAAATAGAGGTCTAACTGTGAAAAGAGACTACAGAATGGGGGGGAAGGTTAGGCTGTATGACTTTGAAAGTTCCTAGAGTTCTGGGAGATGATCATCAATCAGGAGGCATTACCTCTGATGGTCATCCTAAAAGCTCAAGGAGCACGAATGTCAGAGGAGTTAGAATGTGCGAAGCCATCAGGTTCTCCCCCTTGAGACAAGAGTTCTAAACTTTGGGTCTATTCACTTTTTTTTTTAATATTTAGATAATTGGTTTCCTTTATAATTTTATATATATTATGTATGTATTATATAATCTTATGTATGTTGTGCACTTAAAAACATGATTTTGAGAGGGGTCCATCACACAGAACAAAGCCCTGCTCTAGACATTCTCAGGTTCGTTCCGGTCCACGCCAAACTGTGACCTCAGATGCTCAGAACCTAGTTTCTCCCGGTCCCATGTCCACAGCCATATCTGGCTCCCTACCCCACCCCACAGCCCATGGCCTTCACTCACCTCCTGTGGGGTGGAGCAGAATATCCGCTGGATTGTGGGGTTTCAGTCCCAGGGCAGAAAGGGTGTCTTGGCGAGCCCTGGAGGAGAGCGCACTGTACCAATGAGAAAGAGACAAGGTTAGAATTAGCGGGTAGAGGCTCAGTGGGGAAACATGGAATAATGACACTTAGTGACTTTAGAGACTGCATAGGGGGGTGGATTTGGGTGGGGACACATCTAACTGCTCCTGAAACCAGCCCAGGTTATTCCTCTGCTCCCCTATCCTGCCTCTCCATCACTTTCTGTTTGGGTGTAATGGAAAAGCTAATTGTTTGTTCTTCATTTCAAACATCAAGGAGGTGATGCTATGACATGTAAATGAATTGGATTTAAGTGAGGGGGGGCTATGCAAAGTCATTTCCAGAACCATCTGGACCAGATATAGATCAGAACAATTGGAGATTGTATTTAAGTGGAAAAAGCAGACTGAGAATCCAAGAGGCTGAGGGGTCTAAATCCAGCTCCACTTTTTACTGGTTGGGCAACCTTGAAAGGCTCATTCAACCTGTTCCCTAATTTTTATCTTTATCTCTCATTTATCCTTATCTTTAAGTGACTAAAATACCACCTGAACTGCCTTCCTCACAGGCTGGACAGACTAGGAGATGGAATGATATATGTGAAAGCCCCTGGTAAACTGTAAGAACATAATGTCATCATGATGTCCATAGGGCAAGATTCCCTTTCTGACACATACCCTAATGCTTCAGCCAAACTGGACGGTTCCCTGTACACCTGCTGTCTTCATCTTTTTCCTCAAGTCAGTCCTTACGTCTGAAATGTTCCCTACTCTTCTCTGCCTTTGGAATTCCTATCCAGGCTTTAAACCTGGACTCACTTGCTACCTCTTCCAAATACACTTTCCTGATTTCTCCCCTCCCTCATTTTAGTAATGACTTCCCACTCTTGGTCTTTGTTCACCTTACCTTTTATGTGCTTATCAGATTCTAACTTTTATCTTAGCTCTATATGGAGATGCTTCTACCAGACTGTAATTTCAATGAAGACAAAGTCCAATCATCTAAATTCTCTATTTTTCCCATCACGCTTCTCTTTAATTTGGAGCTGTTAAGTAAATGTTCACTGAAATCATTCCCACTCTTCTACTTTTATTTCTGCATGTCACTCATTCTACCACTTTGCCTTTCTCCTCAGGAAAGGGTTTGGGCAGTAACTTCAAAGAGGAACACAAGAGAAAGGAAGATTGGGAGAAATATTCCTCCAGGGGCACTTGAGTTCTTCAGGACAGAGCCAGATTATGGCTAAGAGAGCACCAAGGACCTGAATTACCTCATTCCTCAAGTGGCTTACTTGATACAGAGTATCCCAAACTCTTAGTGCAGTTGTAACTGTTAAGAACTACAAAAACATTACACTAAAGATTACCATCCCCACAAAATACTCCACCATTTGAAGACTTAGTTATATAAATTTCAATCACATTTATTTAGTTTTGTGAATTCTAAATAATAAATGTTTTTTTTTAATTTTAATAAGATGGAGCCCCTGTCATTATGCATTTATGTGTGTGGCAATTTCTGGATGACATTTTCTCAGACTGGGTAGATCCAAAAGAGGAGTTCACCTTACTTAGCCATCATGGGGTCACAATCTAACTCCACTAGATATTTTTAATGAGGGGGGTGGGTTATAGCAAAATTGATACATTTGGATCAGCAGGTGATTTCAGAAAGCCTAGAGAGACCTACATGAACTGATGCTAAGTGAATGAAATAGGATTGTATTGTACATTGTACACAGCCACAAGGTTTTGGGAGGATCTACTGTGAGGGACTTGGCTCTATTCAGCAATAAGGTGATTCAAGGCAATTTTCTAATAGACTTGGGATAATAAGTGCCAGTTACGTTCAGAGAGAGAACTATGGAGACTAAATGTGGATCAAAGCATAGCATTTTCACCTTCTGTTGTTGTTTGCTTGCTTGTTTTTTCTTTTTCATTTTCCCCCTTTCGATCTGAGTTTTCTTGTGTAATATGATAAATGTTTTAAAGAATTGCACATGTTTAACCTATATGGATTACTAGTTGTCTAGGAGAGGGAGCGAGAAAAATCTGAAACACAAGCTTTTGCAAAGGTGAATGTTGAAAACTATTTTTGCATGTATTTTGAAAAATAAAAAGCTATTATTATTTTTTAAAAGTGGGATTGGAGGGGAAAAAAAAGATAGTGCACCACAAATTTACAGTTGCTTTTTAAATTATGGTGTGCGACCCCTATATGGGTTCTCATAACTGAATATGGGGATAATGAAATTATGATTTATTTTCAGTAGATGCTTATTTGTATACCTAAAAACTGATATATTTTCATTAAAACATTGTTCTCTGAATGGGATTAAGGCTAGTACATTCCTTTTAATCACTGAGTAGTAGCTAATGAAAATGTTCACAAATTTCAGAAATCAACTAAGGCTCTGTATAGCACAGGAAGCAGATGAGTGGCTCAGCCATAGAGCACTAGGCCTGGGGTCAGGAAGACCTAGGCTCAGGTTCTTTATTACTGGACAAGTCACTTACCACCTATAACATTGCCTTAGTCCACTGGAGAAAGAAATGGGAACGTAGTAGCTTTGCCAAGAAAACCTCATGGACAACATTGCTTTGGGAATGAAGAATTGGACATGACCAAATGACTGAAAAACATGTTGGTTATGTCGAACTATATAATAGTTTAAAGTTTTAAATAATTGACCTCCCTAATGATGTTTTTTAAAGTATTTATACTTCTGAAGCTTAAATTTCAATCATTTAATTGATTTAATTAAAACTACAAATTTTTAAAACTCGCATTATTTTGTCCCCCCTCTATATGATGAACTAGATTTTTCTGCCCCAGGCGGATCTTTTCCTATTCTTTATATGTGAGGAACAGCAAAGAGTTCAAACTTGGCTCTGCTATTTACTCCCCGTGTAACCCCTCCACTACTGCCTCAGATCTCTTATCTCTAAAATGAAGAAAATGGACAAGAGACCCCACTCTAAATCTACGACCAGTAACCCTTAGTTCTCCTGGAGCTCTGGCCAAATACGGCCATACGCAGAGCAGAAGAGACTGCAGAGGAAGGCGGGCTTCCCAAGGAGGCCCCCCGGAGACCCCAGTAAGGAGCAGAACCTTCCTCTCTAAGGCTGCGCCCGGAACACTGGATTAGGGACAAATAACCTACATCTCCAACCCGAGCATTCAGCCTGGAGGTTTCACACAACCCTCAAGGGCAAGAAAGGCTGTTAGCTGTGTCCTCGGCCAAATGTGACCAGACTCTAAATGAACTTGAAAGGTGGTTATTATACACGGTCCCAGGAAGGTTTCTGAAGTCACGGGGCCACATTTCCCAGCAAGCCTCTGAGGGGAGGTTAAAAAAAAAGAGCTTTGCTTCTTCTATCAGGGTTATCAAGAGCTTGGCAAAGCTACAGTGACCTAAAGACATAAGGACTGAGGGAAGATATCGGTACCCAGAGGGGACTGGGACCCTCTCTCTCCCCTCCTCCAGCCCCAAAACAAGCACCTTCAGGGACCAGGGGCATGTAGATCCGGGGCACATTCTACTTGTCGCACCCCCACCCCAGAGCATCCCCCAAGCAGGAAACAACGGCGCAGAAAAAGTCCAACTTCTTAAAGCAGAAAATGTGAGATGTGGAGTCCCAAACCATGCAATGTGCAGAGTGAGGTGATGGGCCGCATAATGCATGTTTATATACACATTTTATATGTGAGTATGATAATGATTTGCACTTGTATAAATGGAGAATGGCGGGGTGACATGAATCCAGGCACACGGCTACACACACACACACACACACACACACACACACACACAGCCTTTCCTAGTCTCACCTACTAACCTCAGATGCCCTGGGGACTCACGCGGTCCGAGGGAGAGATTACAAAGTCACTGCCCGACATAGGACAGCATCCTCAGCGTGGGACACGTATGACCTAAGCGTGTGCAGACAGTGGATGTACACTTTACATAGAGCAGTGGGATGGATACAGAGAGAGATGAGAAAGGGGATGGAGCTGGCTGATGGGGGACCACACGTGTGCACGTTAGTGCATGTGTGCAGGTGTGTATGTGTGAGAAAGGGAGAGAGGGGGAATCCTGGCTCGGCCCTCCCTTTCGTCCTTCTTGTCACTGACCTCTGTCTCCCTTAGTCTGCATTCTCCAACAATCCGGCCCTTTCTCCTCAGGCGGAAGAGCCGGAGTGGGGGAGGTTTGAGATAGGAGAGCCTTTTGCTTCCCCAAAGGAAAATTCCCCGCATTTCTCCGCCTTCTTTATTCTCTCCTCAACTTTTTGCATTTTAAAAAATTTCTGATTTACACATTCTCCTCTCTGGCTCACCCACGGTTAGTGCTGGGGGAGGGGGGGTGGGGAGGGGGGGAATGGGGAAAAAATACAAGAATAGAAGAAAAGCTGACTGTACAAGGCAAAACCCCTTCCACCTCAGCTCCAGTGCAGGCTCTCTAAACGACCCTGACTTTCCGTGCCAGGCAGGGACTGGGAGGACGTGTATGGGTGAGGAGAGTAGTTTCTTTAAAATGGCCTAAGACCTAAGATGTTCAAGCCCCTGAATGGACCACAAGGTTGCCTCTAGGGCTGTGAGTCAGGTTGCAAAGCATCGTAGATAGCCACCCACCCATGACATTTGTGCCAACAGGTGGGCTCATTCCATAACCATTCCCCACTGCCCTGGAGCCCCTGCCCCCATTGCCCTGGAGCCCCTGCCCCTGCCCCCACTGCCCTGGAGCCCCTGCCCCCATTGCCCTGGAGTCCCTGCCCCTGCCCCCATTGCTCTGGAGCCCCTGCCCCTGCCCCCACTGCCCTGGAGCCCCTGCCCCCCATTGCCCTGGAGTCCCTGCCCCTGCCCCCATTGCTCTGGAGCCCCTGCCCCTGCCCCCACTGCCCTGGAGCCCATTCTGATAACGAGCTGCTGACAGCTGTCAGCACTCACTCCTCTCCACTTCCCAACATTAACCCTTCGGCACCTGAGAATCAAAGGGCTTTGCTGGTCCCTTTAGCACACCCCTGGGGCAGCTGGCCGGCCAATGACTTGGCGGGTAACTTCAAGTAACAAAGAAAATCAGGCCCAATTTTCAGTTCATGATCTTCCATATCTCTATTTGTTTCTTCTACTTTCTAGCTAGTTTCTGCCTCTAGAAAGAAGGAAGTTTAACTTCTCCCAGCAGCCTTGATGAGAAAGTCCTAGGGGATCTATGTCAGTGTTAAAGAAGAGGAAAGAATGTAAGGAAGATAGAAGCTCCTCCTATGTCTGACTTGGTTACATCACAGAGAGCAGAAGCTCTCACAAGTCCTTTCCATTCTGGCCAGGGATCTCTCAAAGTCTGATCTGATAATATGCTGAAGAGAGGAGATTTTAAACTGAAGGGGCTGGGGATAGAATAAAAGCTAAGCTCTCTTGCCCAGTGGTAGAAGGGTGGATAAGAGGCTTTGCCGGCTGAAGATACCTGTTTTTTCTCTTACGGAAGAAGCCGCCGTTTTGGAATGAGAGGACCTACATCTGAACTGGATGTTGGGCTTTGTTTCCTACTCCATGTATGACTTTGGAAGAGCTGCTTCATTTCCCTGGCCTGTTTATCAGAGAGGGCACAGGACTCGGAGTCCATCGGAGTGTCCAACACCCACCAAGTGCGTGACAACCATCACTTCGGTAAAATGGCGGAGGTAGGCAAGGATCAAAACAGTGTACGACAAAGCTCTGTAAACCTGCGGGTGCTGGTTGTTATAGTCACCTCTTTGTGCCTCGTTATCTGCATCTGCTAAATGAGAGGGACTGGACTAGATGCTTCCTGAACCATTCAAAAGGAGAAGGGAGCAGATTCCAGATAAGAGCCCATGATGGACAGATGAAGAACAAAGTGAAGAAAGAAAATTATCGAGACTCCAAACACCGGGCTGCAGACGAGAAAGCCCTGAATCCTGAGCTTCTGGTCTACTATTTGCCAGTCAAGGATCGAGGGGGCAAAATCTTCCTTTCTTTTGCTTTCCCTTTTTTCCTCCTACTCAATCAACTCCAGTGGCAACTTAACACCTCCAGAATCAAGAAATAATATGAACTATAAATATAAAATACTGTTTACCATTCAAAGCCCCCTCCCCACACACATTCATTTCCACTCTTCTCACTTCTTAAAGCTCCCCCAAGTACAATGACTTTGGCCTCCTACTTGTTTCTCAAATAAAACATTTCATCTCCCAATTCCAAGTGTTTTCATTGGCTGTCTACAATGCACGGCGTGCTCCTCATTTCTTCTTTCTCCTCCGGTTTCCTTCAAGTCCCAGCTAAAATCTCACTTTCTATAAGAAGCCTTTCCAGATTTCCCTTAATGCTGGTACCTTCTGTCTCTTGATTATCTCCAACACATCCTGTCTATAACCTGGTCATACGTAATTCTTTGTGCATTGTCTCCCCCATTTGCCTGCGAGCTCACTATGAAAAAGAGCTTTTTTTTTTCTTTTTTTGCCTTTCTTTGAATCCTCAGAGCATATAATAGGCACTTAAATAAATGTTTAGTGACTGACGGACCTAAAACAGCCAGAAATCCCATAAAGTGATTCAAGTCACATAGGGTTTGTGGTGTTCTGGTCCGGTGTGATTATCTTAAATGGGAAAGCCATGGACTAGGGCGGAGGCGCGGAGGCTGAGGAATGATGGGAATGGAAGAGGATGAGAGTGGAGGGAAGTGAGCCATGGGGATGAGAAAGATGGTTGGCTTGGAAGTTGGACTTGAGAATGACTCCCGCCCAGCTCACCGACTCAGCCCCTCTCATCAGCCAATTCCCTCCACCTCCCGGAGCCAGAACACTTACTCGGGCTAAGGTTGACATAAGGGGTTTGAGGCGACACAGGGAAGTCAGGGGTTGGGGGGGAGTTCTCACCACCGCTGGGAGGTGGACTGGCCGGAGCGGCCCCCTCCATTTCTTCAAAGGCCTCCTTGTAGCTATGCAGATGGGGCTACGGGAAGAGGAGGATAAAAAAACATCAACCATGGTATCCCAAGCAACCAGGAGACAATGACTGCAATAAAAGCTAACCGACCCCACCACAAAAGTGAAACGTTCCCAGGCTTCTCTACTACAGGGAAGATGAACTAAATCCGTCTACTCACCAGTCCAGGATTATGAGAATTACTCCTAAAGGGGCAAGCGAGCAAAGGCTTATTTGCAAGGCTATTGTCAAGCCATAATCTTGTTCAGGGCATTTGTCTATAGATAATTCAGAACAGGACAGCTGCCTATGTGAGGGGGCTGGTCTGGGTGGTGTCCCTGCCTCGGAGCAGGGAGAGGAACAGGATGATCCCAAGCCTTTTACATAGCACCACTGCCCTTTCTGGCTTCCCCTGAAGAATTATCTCCAGGAAGCAAAAGGGCAACTCTTTCTTCTTGGGTCAGAGGTATTAAAAGGTGCCTTTGGTAGAACTGAGGAGGTAGGAATTTGTGAGAAAAAAGGGTACTTGGAGCATCCAAAACAGGTCTGAGATCGGCCAGATCCCCACTTCTTAGCCAAACAAGGGTAATTTTATAGCAACGTGTCGTGCTTAACCATGACTGGAATATAGTAAATTCTGAAAAAAAGAGGTCTTTAAGCAGGAACGCAGAAAAGCAGTCCCTATTTGCCTTTGGGAACACTGTTACCCAGTTTGCTTCTAGTGAGTTCCCAGCAGAGAAGCGTTACTCACTAGCCAGAGGATTGTACCAGCTCTCACCTCTTTGGGCCGTCCTCCTGGGTTGAGGGCAATGGTGAGGGCCAGCTCCGGGGAGACACACTGGACGGGGGAGCGCACCCCGGGACTCCGAGGGGAAGTGGGCTCCGGAGAATGGTTCTCATACTGCCCATCACTGGCTGCTCGTCTCCGGAGCGGGGGAGGAGGCTCTGCTGTCTGCTTTTCTCGAGCCTGTACCCCTAAAAGCAATGGCAGGAGTTAGGGGAGATGGACACAAGTTAGGGGACTGATCCCTTCCAAAGAGCCACGCATGCTGTTAGAGAGCTTGTCCAGACTCTACAGATAACTCCCTGCACTTAAGGTCAGTAGTGAGAACAGGACCAGGGCTTATGTTCTCTGCATACCTCCTCCCACCCAACTCCCCCACACCACGGTCCTCCCTGCCAGACTGGGCAGCCTATTCCGCCTGAGAACAGCCCTCCACCCAGTGATCTCTGATCAAGGACGGAGCTTTGGCCAAGAGTACAACAGGACTGATTCTTGAAACAGATGTCAACTCTTTCCAACCCCTGGAAGCAGATGGCCACCGCTTCCTTTCATAGAAGGGAGGAAAGGCAAGAGGAAGGGGGAGGCAGTTACCAAGACAACAGCATCAACTAACATGCAACATCTGGCCCCAGGGAAAAACTCTTGGAAAGAGGGAAGAATACAACATCATGTGTTCTGAGTCTCTAAGGAGGATCTGGGCAAACAAAAGGGGTTACTGCCCCTCACACTCACCAGGCCCCCAGATGCTTATAGGGGACCCCTGAATTCATCCGAAGTTACCCCAAAGTTTCTAGTCAACTTCTGTGTGGCCCCTACTTTTTGTTGTTCAAATCTATCCCTAACAGTCTCTTACTAACAGAGCAGCTCCACCCCTGAGGCACTCCTGCTTTGTGGATGGCAGGGCTAGCAATCTGGATGTGACAACATGGGAAGGGAGCTCTGAAATAATTCTCCTCTGTTTTCCATCTGCTTTTCTCCATTTCCCTTACCAACAAGCAGAACTCCCAGGGTTGCCAAACTGCCCTCCTTCCCATTCCCCTGCCCCGGGGTTAGCCCGTGGGGCGGAAATGTTGCCTCATTGAGCTGATTCAAAGAATCTTAGGAACCTTTCTTCTTGGGGACTGGACCGTCACAGCATGTTCAAAGGGTACCCAACCCATTCCCTTGCTTCCAGAAAAGAGGTCCCTCTCCTGCATCAGGAGTGTTCCAGGTATCTTTAACCTCTCTCTCTGCTCCTTATAGTCAGAGAAGGGAAAGAAAAGCTTATTAAGTAAGGAACATAACCTGCCTGAAGTCACCCAGCAAAGAACCACAAAGGCAATGAAATTCCAGTATCCTGACTCCTAAGGCTGAGTCAGTAGATCTTACCAGCTTCATTGTAAGAACAATTGTCTCATGATGTCTCTCTGTCTCTGTCTGTCTGTGTGTCTCTGTCTCTTTCTGTGTCTCTCTTTGTCTCTGTCTGTCTGTCTCTTTGTCTCTGTCTGTTTGTCACTGTCTCTCTGTCTGTCTCTATCTCTGTCTGTCTATGTCTCTCTCTGTGTGTCTCTGTCTCTGTCTCTCTATCTCTATCTGTCTGTCTCTGTCTATCTCTGTCTGTCTCTGTCTATCTGTGTCTCTCTCTGTCTCTTTCTGTGTCTCTCTTTGTCTCTGTCTGTCTCTCTGTCTCTATGTCTGTCTGTCACTGTCTCTCTGTCTGTCTCTATCTCTGTCTGTCTCTGTCTCTCTGTCTCTGTCTGTCTCTGTCTTTCTGTTTCTGTCTCTCTCTCTGTCTCTTTGTCTCTGTCTCTTTGTCTCTGTCTGTCTGTCTCTCTCTCTCTCTCTCACACACATGTACTCACTTAAAGATCGATGCTCCCAGGAATGCACTATGAGCCCAGGCAGAATTACCTTCTGCATCATCAGCCAGGTGATTTATAGATCCCTCCAGATGCCAGCTGTGAGGCTGCCATCAGAACAAGCTGGAAAACCTCTCTCCCCAGCCTGTCACGCACAGCAGATGCCAAGTTCCGAGGGAAGCGTGTGCATGCACTGGGGCACACATGTGCACACACACACACACACACACACAGAGATGGGGGGACACAGAGGGCCCTGAGAGCACGGTCTATTTCAATGCATTTTGCCAATAAATAAAGAACATGCACATTTGCATCATGGGCCACATCTCGGGCACGTTTGGCAGCTGGATGGCAGCCCTGACTTCTAAAGCATCCGGGCAAAGAGCACAGCACTGGGAAGCAGGTGACCGGCCCCAGGGTCTTAATTCCCCTCCTGCTTCCTAGCTGTGTGACTTAGGCAAGTCATTTAATTTCTCTTTCTACTTTCTTCATCGGTAAAAATTATACCGGCTTACCTATTGTCAGCGTGCTTATGAGGATCAAATGAGATGATAAATAGAACAGCCCCTGGGAAAAGTTAAACGGGCTGTACCACTATCTGGGGAGGAAAAACCTCTTTACTGATCCCAAACTTTCCACGAAGACAAAACCAGTCTTTTCATCACTGACATTGTGAAGGTCAGCTGCAAGACACCCCTGCCTCCCGACAGCTAAAAAGGAGTGACTCTATCCCAGAAGTCACTGCTGAGCGCACGGTGGGTAAGAGATCATGGCACATAACCAAGGATAACTGTGATGATGGATGGGAGCAAAATCGGCCATGGAGATGTTACAGGCTGGGAAGGAGAGAAGAGGAGCTTCTCCGAGTTTCCCCTGGCACCCCTGGCATCTTCTCATTAGATAAGAGAAAGCAAGCAAGAGCCCCCAGAATGGTGGATGGGCAGCTCTCTCCCCCCATGGCAAACCTTGAGTTGGCAGCCTGGATGCATCTGTTACCAGCTACCTGAATCAGTAAGATCCAAGATCCACTTGAACATGAGAGAAGCCCTGCAAGATTTTTTTCTTTTTTCTTAACCAGGTTTGTGACTAGCGAGGAAACCCCTTTAATCAGCACTAAAACTATCCTGAAAACCCAGTCTCGGAGAGTCGTCTGAGAGCCGTCGCCCCCCTCCATTATTCTCATTCCCCTGCCCCCAATAACTCCCCAGCGGTCTAGAGTGCCGTCACCGGTTTCATTCCTGGCAGAAGCATCAGAGTAAAACAGACGCTCCCATTGATTTTCTAATAATAATTGTGACAAAGGAGACCCAATCAGGGAAGGCTAGCAGGGTTTGGAGCTAGAGTTCAAGTCCAAGGTTAAAAAGAAATGCATTAGAGCCAGGCTCATTCCCCTCACCCTCTCTACCCTCCTGTGCCCCCTTTATGGCACATTTCCCGCTAGTTTTCAACTCAGTATTTAACTCCTCTGTTGGGGGTTGGGTATTTGCCCTTGAAAATAAGGCTGAACTCAGTTTCCTGGATTTGGGGCTCGGAGGCAGAAGCTTGAGCATTCTCTGGCCATTCATAAAGCAAATTTTCTCACTGACCTCCTGCTAACAGTAATCACCATCACTGGGCTAGAGAACAAGAACTCCCCAAGTTCTGAAGATGTGGGACATTAGAAATGATCGTGGAGCTTTTCCTGGAGATGGCTGAGAAAGCCAGAGAGAGCTTCCTCCTCCTCTCGTTTCCTCATTGCTCTAAGCCTCGGTCTTCCTGGGCCAGGGGAAGGGGACGTGTCCTAACTGGAAACAAAAGCAATGGCCTCCAAAGGGCTAAGGGAACCCACAGAGCTGGGTTCCTCCCAAAAGCAAGACCAGGGAAGACCCTACATTCCACTCCCACGGGGCCAAATCCCTCCCCCTGCAGATCCCCCCATGGCATCAATGGCCAGCCAGGCACATCTTGCATTCCTCGCACACAGAGTCTCACTGTTGTCCCCCTTGGCAAGCCTAACCCAGCCCCAGGGTGCCCAGAGCCATGTCCCCTCTCTCTCTCCCTCTCTCCCTTTTCTTTCTCCCTTGGGAGGGATGGAAGAAGGAGAGGGGGAGGGCAGGCAAAGCAGGGAGGAAATAAGAGAGTGCTATTGTTTCTCAGCCAAGTGTGGAAAGACTGTGTCCATCCACACTGTGATAGCCAAACGGGGACCATCACCCTTTCACATGGTTCCCGAGAACAACCCGCAGTACCAACAGGACTGCTTCCCCAATCCCATTGCCTTTGACCCCAAATCTATGCCTATTTGTCTACCCCTCTGTGTTCCCTCTCTGGCTTTCTCTGCATCTGTTGGTCTCTGCTCTCTAACACAAACACCAGGAAGCGGGAATAAGGTTTTTAACGGGGTCACTGAGACTCCCTCAGAGACCAAGCTCTCAGTATCCTCCCAGGAGTGGGGAACAGAACCACGGTGGAACATTAATGAAGAAAGGGGAAAGGTGGTCAAATAATTTCTTTTGGGGGAAAAGAAGGCAAAAGTCCTCTTTTATAAAAAGAACGATTGGGCGTCCGATGCTAAGGAGAGAATTGGAGGAAATGGGCTGGACCCACTATAGAAAATTAGTTTAAAAATTAAAAAGGTCTCTCGTGTTTTTATCACTGCTTCAGAGTACTCAGGTGCTTTTGTTTAAGTGATCTCACTTGACCCTCCCCATAATCCCCAGAATGGTGGGGGAAAAGGTAGAAAATTATCACACCCCCATTTTTCAGATGAAAAATCTGAAGTACAGCGTAGTCTGGGGGCTTTCCTAATTAAATAATAGCCACAGAGCTGGGAGGAGAACCCCAAACCCTTCCATTTCAGGCTACAGTTCTTTCCACTATTCCAGGCTTACTCTCCAAAGGGCGGGTGGCAAGGGCAATTTTCTTTGGAAGAGGTGGGATTCAAGAGTGAGTATCTGAAGGAGAGACGTTAGAAACATAGGATCATAGAACTAGAAACGGGAAAAACTCTGACTACCTCATCCAAGCCCCTTGTTTTACAGATAAGGAAACGGAGGTGCAGAGATATTAAATGACTTGCATAGGCCATAGAAACCTTTAGGTAACAAAGATGAATCCCCAATTATGACGGCAGCCAGTCTCCAAGATGGTCCCTTGTTTGGGTGAATGGTTCCCTTGAGGGCCTTGAGCCTTTACAAATATGCTAGAGAAAGTCATTTTTGTAAAGCAAAAATGGAGTTGAGGGTTGGAACTGGAGAAGAGGCTACAGCATCTGCATATATAAATACTCATATTTATCCAAAATCATTTAGCTTTTGTCCCCAATATCCTCCTCCCCCTACCCTTTTCCTCCAGCTGCCCATGCACTCCCACAAACCCCACTCTTCATTCCAGCATTCATGTTTCCAAAAGCCTGGGCTCCTCATCTCTAGGGCTTGAGGCTATAGCTCCATCCTTGCCAGGTCCACAGGTGAGATGTCTCTTGATGTATAACCTGCTGGGCTAGGGCGTCAGAAAGCAAGTGGCAACCACACCAGCAGCTCCTAAGGCCAAGCCATGCTCTTTCTAGGACCAGGGAGAATCTCACCCAGACTGCCCTGAATCACATACTACTGGACAGAGAGGAGAGAGCGGTAAGTGATGGAGAAAACATAACTCATCTCCCAGAGCCAATTCTCCTTTGTTCACAGGCAATAGAGCTTACATAAGCAACTCTCTGGGTTTTAAAAGATCGTTTTTAACCAAGTGCTTCAAATTCTTCCCAAACCAAATATTTTCTCATTATAGAATGGCCATCCCTTTCCCTGACCTTCCAGGCTTAGATCACCAGGAAATAGACAAAAGGATGAGTTGTTGTTTGTCCTGTTCTCAAAAAGGATCATGAGTTCAGGGAGTGAAGCCATGACAGGCAAGTGAATTGGATTTAAGTGAGGAGGGCTGGGCAAGGTCCCCTTCCTCATTTTCCCCTCCAGAGCCATCTGGATCTACGACCAGATATAGATCAGGACGACTGGAGATGGCCCTCCGATGGGTTTAGTTTAAGAAGGAGTAGGAGGAATAAATGGCCCAAATAATCAACTGAAAAGTTTATCTGTCCCCTGGATAATTTAATTGATAATGCATGGGGCACGCCAGATCCTACAATGGGTTTCCTTAAAGTTAGATCGACATAAAGAATGACAAGAGACAATGAGTACAATTGAGAAAAATTTCATGGGGGAGGGGGAAGTCTCCATTTTAGCCCAGAGAATATTCCCATATTGACAAAGCTGTTAGTACCATAGGTGCCATCTTAATCTTCCTACCCAGATGTCCCATGTACCTTTTTAGCTTGGTGTCCCACCAAGGGCTTAAGCTCTATAGCTCTTCCTACACCAGGAGAGTGCTAAGTACAGAAAACATCACCCAGGATTCCTTCTATGATGAAGGCAGGTATCTACCACCCGGATACAAAGAACCCTCATTCCCCAAAGACACAGAGTTTCAAGTCTGCTTTTCAGACCTCACCTCAGCAGCCAAGACCAAGATTCAAAGCATTAGGCCTTTGTCCATGCAAAAGAAAATAGCATTCAGACATGCAGATGGTGAGGAAAGGAGATCAAGGAAAAGGAAGAAGGAAAGGGAAAGAAAGAGTTAGAACAAAGAAGAGAGAATGAGAAAGATAGAAGGAAGGGAAGAGAGAAAGAAAGAAGAGGAGAGAGAGAAAGGATAGAAGAGGGAAAGAAAGAGAGAAAAAAGGAGGGAGAGGGAGAGAGGAAGGATAAAAGGGAGAGAGAAACAGTGAAAGAGAGGGAGGAAAGAAAGAAGGGGAGGAAAGAAGAAGAGAAAAGATAGAAAGAAGATGGTAGAGAGATGTGAACAAAAAGGAGAGAGGGAGAAGGAAAGAAGGAAGAAAAAGAGAACAGAAAGAGAAAGAGAAAGAATATGTGGTAGAAAAAAAGACAGAAATAAAGAAGATGAATGGAGAGAATTAAGAAAGAGAAGGGAAGATATGAGAAAAAAAGTTGAGAGGAAAAGAACAAAGGAGAAGTGAGGAAAGGGAGTATGGGGGAGTGCACCAACCAGAGAGGGAAGAAGATCTCTGCCGGTGGAGAGGAGAATGGAAGGATATGACACTCTTCTTGATACTCTGGAGTTTGGCGTTGTATGCTGTTCCCCAAGAGGGGAAAATAAAGGGGAAGGGAGGGGAGAACAGAGTGAAGTGGAGGAAGGAGGACATCCCACCAGTGACCAAGGAGACAGACGGGACACACATGGGACACACAGAGAATGAAGGAGAAGGAGCAAAACAAAACAAAAAGAAAATAAACATTAGTTGAAGGTCTGAGCCAGGGATTCAGCCGTAGATGGGAAGATGGGATGGCAGAGAGGGAGGAAGCATCCAGGGTCTTTTTTCTGAAGGGAATCATTCTTCCTCTTGTCTGCCAAGGAATCTGAGAACTCTGGAGTCTCTTCCCACCTGGTCATAAGGGAAGCACAGAGAGGACCCTTCCCAAAATAAAGAATATTTTGTTTCCCTAACTCCTCTTTTTCTGAGTTCCTCCTGAGAGAAGGAAGGGGATGGGCAAAGTACCTGTAATACTTAACTTTATTTTCTCAGAAGGATATGCAACATTCTAAGTTCTCTGACCTGTTTTATTTATTCACTCCCACTGCCACTACCACGATGTCTAGCAAAGCATGTAAGTACAGTGCGGCTACTTGTGATTTCACTAATGAAGGGAACTCTGCTGGAGACAATTCTCAATGCAAAAGAGAAACTACTCAGAGCTTTCGGGGTTAACCAGGACATTGAGAGCTCAAGTACTTGCCCAGGGTCACACAGCCAGCATGTCCAAGGAAGGAGACTTGAACCTTGGTTTTCCTCACTCTAAGGGTGACCATCTTTCCACTTTGCTATGCTGCCTCATCACTGAATAAATGAGTGAATGAATAAATCTTTCCTCTCTAAGAATACAAAAGCAACAAGCCTGAGCTGTTGCGGAAGAGACTGGGGTTTGAACCCAGAGCCCCTTCCTTCTCTCTGACAGAAACCTCTGCTTCTCCCATTCCTTCACTCCTACTGAACTTTTTCAATTTGACCTCCAATTCCTGATCCCTCCACATTTTCTTAGTCTATTGTCCCCACTCAGCTTTCACTTTCCTTTCTACAGTAAAAGCCTCTGCATTTCCAAGAAGAGTTTGCTAATGCCCAGAATCCCCTCATGTCCTTGACTTTCCAATATGGTTGCCTTACAAAGCCCTGGCACTGGGTACTCTCCACCAGCCGCTGCTTTCCTCCTGTCCCAAGGATCCCAACCATCAACAGAGAAAGAGATGAAACTATATTGTCTGTGACTGCTACAAATTCTTGCAACTTAACCTCCGCTGTGTCCTCACTATAGCCTGGCAAACTTTTCTTCATCTCCTGTTGAATCAACAAGTGCTTTCAATTCAACAAACATCTATCAAGGATTTACTGTGCTCAAGGGATCATGCTAAATCCCTACTGGATCACCCAATATAGGGGAGAGTCTGTGCTCGTGCGCTCTCTCTCTCTCTCTCTCTCTCTCTCTCTCTCTCTCTCTCTCTCTCTCTCTCTCTCTCTTTCTCTCTCTCTCTCTCTTTCTCTCTCTCTCTCTCTCTCTCTCTCTCTCTTTCTCTGTTTTTCTCTCTGTGTGTCTCTCTCTCTCTCTGTCTGTCTCTTTCTCTGTTTTTCTCTCTTTTTCTTTCTCTCTGTTTCTCTCTCGTTCTCTCTCTCTCTGTCTCTTTCTCTGTTTTTCTCTCTCTGTCTCTCTTTCTCTGTCTGTCTCTTTCTCTGTTTTTCTCTCTTTTTCTGTCTTTCTCTCTGTTTCTCTCTCTTTGTTTCTCTCTCTTTCTGTCTCTCTCTCTCTCTGTTTCTTTCTCTCTTTTTCTGTCTTTCTCTCTGTTTCTCTCACTGTCTCTCTTTCTCTCTCTGTTTATCTCTCTGTCTTTTTCTCTCTCT
The DNA here is from genome assembly GCF_016432865.1 of Antechinus flavipes. NCBI lineage: Eukaryota > Metazoa > Chordata > Mammalia > Dasyuromorphia > Dasyuridae > Antechinus > Antechinus flavipes. The sequence continues at coordinate 65,318,859 of NC_067400.1, read as the reverse complement.
GTCTCTCTCTCTTTCTGTGTCTCTCTCTGTGTCTGTCTCTCTCTCTCTGTTTCTCTATGTCTGTCTCTGTCTCTCTCTGTCTCTCTGTGTGTCTCTCTCTGTCTCTCTGTCACTTACTGTCTCCCTGGCTCTCTTTCTCTCTTTCTGTCTCTCTGTCTCTGTCTGTGTGTGTGTGTGTGTGTGTCTGTCTGTCTGTCTGTCTCTCCCTCTGTGTCTTTGTCTCTTTCTCTGTTTCTCTCTCTCTGTCTCTCTCTGTGTCTGTCTCTCTCTCTCTGTTTCTCTATGTCTGTCTCTGTCTCTCTCTGTCTCTCTGTGTGTCTCTCTCTGTCTCTCTGTCACTTTCTGTCTCTGTCTCTCTGTTTCTCTGTCTCTCTCTCTCTGTGTGTGTGTGTGTGTCTCTTTGTCTCTCTCATCTCATCCGTTCTCATGGGTTTAATGACTATCTCTAAGCAGACAACCCCCAAATCTACATAGCTGCCTTCATCCCACTTCAGAACCACATAGTTCTACATCCTCCCCTCCATTTTTATGTTCTCTGAGATCTCAAACTCAGCTCACATCAAAAAGCTCCTCATTGGTCTCTCTTCCAAATTCCTCTCCTTCTGGAGCAGGCCCCACCAGCCTCCCAGTCGTCCAAGTTCACAGCCTCAGAATCATCCGTGAGTCCTCCTTTTCTTTCATCCCCCATGGCCAATCAATCCATTTTACAGCCACAACATCTTTCACATCCATCCCCTTAAAAAAAGGTGGAGAGGCTAAACAAGAAAACTCTATTCTGAATCTAACTCTGAATTTTCTGGACTTTTGATCAGTTATTCTCCACAGTAGACCTGAGACATCCACAATCGGGTCCACCAGAACCCATGCCTCCTATCCCTGAGAAAGTGAATCTCCTGATATTTGGAGCTCCTGCCCTCATGCCTGATCCAGTCAAATGGTCTGAGAGTGTACAAACCAGTCCATCATGCATACTCTCTCAACTGCCAGCCCCGAGCACCAGACACTGCTGCAGTCCATATCCCAGTCAGCCAGCCATCCATATTTCATCATCTCTCTCCTTCCTTTGACCTGCTACTTCCAGGCTGTGCTCTGGACTTCCTATACACTGCCCAGAACTCTCTTCGTCCTGAAGCTTCACTCCAGTCCTGGAATGTACATGCTGGAAGGACCCCCCTCCCCTTCAGCCTCTTCCTCTGGGTGGATAGCTCTTCCCAGAACTGCCATTTAAGTACCACCATCGCATTTCTCTCCTGGCACCCAGGTCAGCCGTGTTTCATTCCTCTCCAGGATATATTTTGTCCTTCCTTTATCACACTTTGGCACCAGATACCTTTGTTCCTCTCTCATACCTCCAGCTTTTCATCTTTCTTTTGTATTGTTCCCCTCTTCCCATTAGAATATAACCTTCTTAAAGGCAAGAGATTATCTTTCTTTACATCTGTACCTGTTCAATATCTGGCACATGATAAGTACTTAAAAAAATACTGGTTGACTGAATGACTAACTTCCCATCCATACCTATCTCCTGCACACACACACACACACTTTTCATCTTCCCAGAACAAAATTCCCTTTCCTAATCATGTCTCATCTGTCTCATTTTCTTTAAAATATAAGTTCCAAGTAGGCAACATTCTCTATTGTTAAAAAAAAATTGTATCTTCGATTCTTAGCAAAGAGCCTAGAACACAGTAAGCGGTTTATAAATGTTTTGCCTTCATTCGTTTATTAGTTCATGGAAATTCAGAAGCTACAGCTTACCAAATTTCATCAAAGCACTGATAGAGTTTTCAATGCTATTCTTGGGGATTAGATAAACGGATTATATTACACAATAGGACAGTTAGATAGATTCAGAACTAATTGAAAAGATGACTCCAAACAGTATCTATTAAGATTCTAATGACCACTTGGAAAGAGGTCATCAGTGGATGACCACAGGGTCTGTGCTGTCTAACCTTGCTACCAATAAATAAAAGCCTGGCTGGTACACATCAAATTTCCAGACCACACCAACAAGAATAGCTAGCTAACATATTGGATGACAGAGTTAGGATCCAAAAAGATTATGACAGGCTAAAATGTTGGATTTAATCTAATAAGAGGAAACTTAATATGAAAAGCATTACGCTTGGGTTTAAAAAGTCAATTTTCCCAAGGAAAAGATGAGAATGATATAGCTAGACAGCATCCTCTGAAAAAAAAATCTTCAGGTTTTAGTAAACCACAAGTTGAATGTGAGTCAAGAGTGTGGTACAGCAGCCAAAAAAGTGAAATTGAAAGGCACATTGTCCATGTCTAGAGAAGTTATACTTCAGTCTGTCTACACAGATATGCAATGTGCCTCTTCCATCTTTCCCTCTACACTGACATCTTCCTATCCTTCTACAAAGCTAGCTAGTCTCCTCTACCCTCAAAAAAGGGGAAACCTCTTTCTTTTGACTTTGGAAGCCCCTCAAATGAACACTTTCTTTTCTTCTCACTAACAACTAAACTTCCTAAAAGAGTCATCCTTAAAAAGAGCAGTCTAATGTATACATATATTGTATTTAATTTATACTTTTAACATATTCAACATGTATTGGTCAACTTGCCATCTGGGGGAAGGGGTGGGGGGGAAGGAGAGGAAAAGTTGGAACAAAAGGTTTTGCAACTGTCAATGCTGAAAAATTACCTGTGCATGTATCTTGTAAATAAAAGGCTATTAAAAAAAAAAAAACAAGAGCAGTCTACATTAGCTCACTCATTACCCACTTACTCCTTGACCCCTCAAATTTGGCTTTTATGCCATCCCCTTATTGGAATCACTTTCTCAGAGCTATCAAAGGATCTCTAAGCCAGATCCAATGGCTTTCTCCCAATCTTCATTTTCTTTGGCTGTTCCATCTAGCCTGGATCTCCTTCTCTGACTGCCTCTCCCAGGACTGAAATGAAATAATATATTTAAATCACTTTGCTTAAATCAGCTTTCCTTCCTTGCCCCCAAATACCCCCAAGCTTTCCCTATCCTTCACACCTGTAGAGTCACCTTCCTAAAGTGCAGCTTTAACCACAGTTCTAAACCTCTCCCACTCACAAATGAACAGTTTCCTGCTACCTCCACAATATACACATTCGGTACATATGTTCCCAACTTTTCCAGCATTCTTGCCAAAATTATCTTACGTGTACCAGCTAGGCTGCAGCTATATCAGACTCCTCAGCGTCTCCCCCAAAGTCCAGGGCCCCCCCCCCCACCATCATGCCTTTGGCTCATATTTCTCTCTCCATCTAGGATTGCTTTCCCTGATTTCTTCCTCCCAAACACATCTCTCTACTCTCTATTCTAGTTCACGATGGCCAGTCTCCCTCTATGGCTACAGAGGAAGTCATGGCAGTAGGAACCGATGATGTAAGAAATTCCACTCGTGCCTAGTTGGGAACCAAAGAGATTTATAGCACTTACAGGACCAGAAATAGCTATCCCCTCTACAAATCTTGTCCTCAGGTCAGCTGAGGAGTGAATGAGAAGGGGGACACTGTGTGCCAGCCAGATGCCCTTCCTTTCCATTACAACTCTTCTGCCAAGTCGAAGGGAGCCAGCGGACGGAGGGGGACTTGGCCCCTTAAGAGCGGGGGTGACAGTGATAGAATATGGGGGCACATATTCAAGGGACAACTCCCCACCAGAGACTGGAAGAAGACACCAGCCCAGGCAGTGAGCTATGGCCGGCTCCTAGGAAAGCTTGTGTTTAAACCCCAGACAAAAGCTGGTTTAAGGTTTAATTTTAGGTTAACAAAGGAATTTCTTCACAATGCTCTTGTTAATGTAATGATTATTTCCCATTCTACAGATGTTAAGCTGAGGCACAAGAGACTTTCCAAGGTCAGCTGGGTAAAAAATGGCAGGATAGAATTTGAACCTTGTCCTCCTACCTTCAAATGGTTTTCCCATTTCTCTACTTGAAGGGGGTCTCCAAGCTCAAAGATGGGAGGAAAAGGCTAAAGGGCATCCAAAAAACAAAACAAGGAATTCCTTGGCATGGGTCTTTGGCTTAGTCCATAGAAACCATGACCTCCTCCTAACCAGTTTTCTACTCTTTAGGATGATATTTTATTTCACTGATAGCAACCTGGAAAAATGAAGCCCCCCTTGTTTAACCTATCACACACACACACACACACACACACACACACACACACACACACAATGTTTTGATTTGGGGAATAGATAGAATAGTTCTAATCCCACCCCAAACATACTAGCTGGGTGACTCTGGGCAAGTTTCCTCATTTCTTTCCATATCAGTTTCCTCATTTATAAAATGGAGATAATAATTGCCGCCCCTACCTCACAGGGCTGAAATGAAATAAGGTTTAAATCACTTTGCTAAATTTAAATTGCAATATAAGTGTTTGTTATTTTTATTATCAAGTTTAAAAGTTCCCACTCCTCAAGATGTACTGAGACCTTCCCTATTTCCAGAGATAGAAAGGAAGGAGGAATAGAACAACAACAAAAAAAGATTAGGTTTCATTGTATATTTCTGCAATCTAACATAGACTGAACCTTCACTTCCACAAAACAATTATTTTATTCTCTTATTGACTTTCTATCACACTTCCAATAATAGCTCAACAAAACCTCTTCCTCATTCCTAAAGCACTTGACTCTATCGCTTCTCTCTCATCCAAGCTGATGACTTCACCTCCTGTTTTACCGAGACATGGCAACCATCCATCCCAAGTTCCCAAACGCCTCTCTTCTACAAGTCAGAACTTTCCTGCATCTTCTCCCATCTCCTCCAAGGATCCAAGAATGGAGTGCTTTCCCTCCTTGCCCAATCTAGCTCTTTCTAATGGATCCCATCTCATTTTACATTCTCCTTGATCTTACCCTACTTTGATCTCATCTCCCCTTTTCTATGTTACCTACAGCAGATGGTCATCTAATGGCTAGAAGCATTCACTACCTCTATTTGCTCACCATTCACTCACCTTTCATACCTCCTCAATCTGGCTTCCTTCCCTACACCTTCAGCTATCTCCCTGAAAGGTAATCACCTTACACTGCCTTCCCTGGGCTTCCATGACACCATTGTCTCACCTTGCCTCCCCAAATGATCCTTCTTGCTCATTCTTCTTGATCCTCCAGCTGTCTATGTCCAGCCATGCCCCTGGGTCTTTATTCTTCTCTTTCTATTAGCAATCTAATCTCTTTTCGGAACTTCAATTATCACCTTCATCCATCTAACTCCAGAATCTAGATATCTCTCCTGCATCTTTCCCCCAAGCAAGACTATCCCATGTTTCTTACTACCTGTTAGAGACAAGCAGTGAGATATTCAGTGGACACTCCTCAAACTCAACATAGCCCAAAGTGAATTCATTGTTTTCACTCCAAAACCTGTCCCTCCACCTGCGAATTTACCTATTTTTATTGATAAAACCACCATTTTCTCTTATACTGGCTAGAAATTTAAAATTTTATAATGTAGTTTTTCTTCTTTTTCACTATCAAATTCAATCCGTTCCCAAGTTCTATTGATGCTACTTCCAAAACACCTCTCCCATCGACTGCTTAGTTTGTAAGCTCACTGAGAGTAGAGATGGTTCACTTTTTGTCTGCCCCACTTTTCACCTAAATCAAAATGATCCCTTTGTCCATAAATTCCCTGGATCATTGTATTTCATCTCTTTTTTGTACTGATCATTTTCCAACATGTTACAGTTATCTCTACATACATCCCACCTCTGAGGTTTGCTATCTGTATGACTTTAGGAATACTTTCTTTACTTTCTTTGGGTCTAAGTTTCCTCCCCGGAAAAATCTGGACTCCTGAATCCACTCTCCTAATAGCTCCGTGAAGGCAGAAGCTAAGCTGTTTTTCAATCTTTGTAACTCTACCACCTAACCCAGTAGCTAACATATAGCAAACAATAAATATATGTTGTTTTAAATAAAACTTAATTTAACTGTCCATCTCTGGATGCCAATGGATATGAATATCTGGACTTACCCTGAAAATCTAAATTTCATCATAACAGTCAGAAGTTCTCCTGACCGTCCAGGATGGCTGATGGTAGAGCTGTACACACTTTGTACATATTTTCTACTTCCATAATCAAGTCCCATTCCTAATTCTCCATAATTTCTGAAAGTATTTTTCCCTACCTAAAGTCTAATTCTTCATTTCTTCTTTAAAACTGGGTAACCCCGCCATCTTATAAAATGAGGGTGGTGGTATTCTATATGATGGTTCCTTTCATCTTCCTTCTTTGTTTTATGCTCTGAAATTCCCCATTTTGTCTTTCTAGGTAGAGCCTAACCTGTGAGGTGTCAACCCTAGAATGGGTAAGAGTCTAGCATCTAATCATACCTTCATTCTCTATTTAGATCATCTCTCCAGCTTTAGGATAAATGGAGAATCAGACAGACCTCTAGGATCCGAAGACATTTCAGTCTCTGGCCAGGCAATTTCCTCAGCCCAAGTGTCATCTGATTTGGATGAATACTGGTTTCCCAAAATACTATAGTCTAAGTCTATATGTATCTCCCCGGAGCTCTTCAAGATGTTTTCTTGGGGCAAGGAATGCTGCTTGGAAGCAGTGAAAGGAACCGGCTTCAAGTGTCAGGGGATCGATGATGAGGTCCACTAATGCAAAAGGAATAGGTGATCTCCTGTAATAGGAATGTGCCCATTATACAGATAGGGAAAGGTGGGGCTATGATACTCCTTAGAAGTCCAAAGAATTAAATTAAGTTCTCCTGACTCCACAGAGGGCTGACTCTCTGTCTGTAAGCCATCTCTACCTGGTAGAGGGCAGAGTGTTGGGGGCCAATTCAGCTTCCTGAGATGTCAAGCCCCAGAGACTGGGCTGAATTCATGGAGCTGAGTTACTACTTAGCTTTTTTTTGTACCCAGGCAGAGCATTCCATCAGGAACCCCTTGTCCTCTCACATTTCCCCAGTTCTCTCCATTTGCTTTGGTCACATAAAGAGAAGGGATATTGTCTGTTCTCTCTGCAGTGGACACAATGACTCAGTTTCCTCTATAGGAAGTTGAATTTCTCTGCTCAGATGACTCCTTTTTGCAATTTCCATGGTCCCTAGTCAGCTGAGGGATCTGACCTAATACCTAATCTTGCTTCAAAATTCCTCACATCACCTCCAAACTTTAAATTCCACTTTAAAATAATTTCAAGGGTTTACAACCAATAGATGATTCAGGAAGAGGTCAAGAGGAGGAATAATCACAACTACCCTACAATAAACTAATCCCAGTCCAGTGGAAAGAGCACAGGCTTTGGAATCAGTGGGTCTCGGTCTGGATACTGGTTCTGCAACTCACTGTGTGATCTTGGGCAAATTTCACCTCTTGGGTGGGGAGTATCAGTTTCTGTAAAAGAGGGCAGTTGGACTAAATGTTCACTTCTCTGAGGTCCCTTCCAGAGTTCTGGTTCTATAAATGATCAGGCAAGTTTCATGTGACACTTCTTCCTTATTCTACCCTTAAAGTATGGAAATATATCTTTACCAAAAAAAAAAAAAAATTCTCCCCTTGGCCCTAGCATCCCACTTTTTATTTTCCTCCTTTCTCCAAGAAAATATATCCTTTCTCTAATGGAATCTGGGAACTGGGATGACATGGGATGAATGCTGATTGGTGTGTCTTTAGCAATCTAGTTCACTATTTATCCAAGACACAGCCCAAGCTAGATAAGGTAGACAAGAGGTTCTTAATACTCATTTGTGTTATGAATCCCTTTGGCAGTCTAGTGAAGTCTCAGAACACTATTGGTTACCTATATTCATAACTGAAAGAAATGCTCCATTTCATAAAAACAAAGATGCATTTTTTTTTCCTCATTCAAGTTCATAGACCCCCTAAAATGACTGTGGAATGCAGATTAAGAACCCCTAATCTAAAGGGTTGGGAGAAATTACTTCTGGCAAACTTTAACAATTCTTTTAATCCTAATCCCAACTGGAATGGAAAAACCTAAACCATCTCTTTACCAGCTCCCACCTCTGTCCCAGATTGCTAAAATAGAGCTCCCAGGCCCTTGAGCAGAAGTCTGGAGACAGCTATAGCTGCAGTGCATCATGGAAAAGAACAGGACGCTATCTCACCATCGCCCAAACAGAATGCTCCCAAAGGCTCCCCTTTGTTCCCTTCCCTCCTCCTCCTCCCTTCAGATCACTCAAGAACTCAAGGGGGTCTAAGAGAAAGAGTCTGGTCCCTCGGGTTCTTACCTGCCACCCTATGGGCCACCAGCCCCTCCAGATTCAAGGGCTCTTCCTCAGGGGTCCGGGATGGATCTGAGCCCATCTCCTTTGGGAGGAGCTGAGGTTGAGGTGTGAGACCAGGGAGAGTGGCTGGGGGCTGGCGGGATCCTGGCGGGCTTGAGGAAGCTGGGAAAGCAGAAGAAGAAGAGGCTGGACTTCTGGGCTGGTAACTGGAGACAGCTGAAGATGGCTGGTAATCATAGGGAGAGTAAGACCTCCCAGGTGAGGCAGACTCTAAGGAGGTGCGGGTAACTGGTTCGGGTGTTCCCTGGAGATGTCCCCTGGAGATGTAGCCAGATCTTGACTGGGTCAGAGGCTGGGACTGATGGGAAAAGCCAGGAGGAGGCTGAGAGGCAAGGGGAGAGGCCCCGGGCCAGGCCCCGGGGACACTCTGGGACTTGTGCAGGGGAGAGCCAGATGAGGCAGGGTCCAGGTCAAGCATCAGCATGTTCAGGGCTTCGATAGACTGCTCGATCTCCTTCTGGGAGGCCGCCCTGGGGAACTCGGGGAGGCCAGAGGCTGAAGCCTCCACCTGAGGCTGGGGACTGGGCCTTCGGGGGGAGTGGCTCTCTAGGTGAGCTCGCTCCTGCTGGCGTGGAGGTGGGCGAGGGTGCTGCTGCTGCTGCTGCTGCTGCTGCTGCCAGGAATTCAGTCCCCGCTGTACCGCTTCTCGACTACTCCCACCGCGGGCTGGAGCCTGGGGCAACTGAGGCTCCGATTCTGGAAAGGACTGGGAGCGGAACATCCCATTGACATCATAGCCGTAGTGGGGGTTAGTCACCGCCTGCTGCCATCCCAGGTTCGGGCTCTCCCGCTGGTACCCGGAGAGGCCTTCCTGGGCGGAGAACGAGGGTCGCATGGGGGCCCCGTGGACCATCTGCGCGAGGGGAGCCCGGCCGCGGGCTTCATAGGGGTAGCCGCCGCCATTCACCATCGGCTCGGCTGGGTACGGCTTGTCCAGGCCGTTGGTCAGCGGAGACACGGCCTCAGGGTAGCCCCCCTCGCTGGTGTTGGTGACCCCATCCAGGGAGGACAGCGTGCCCAGACTGCCCACGCTGTGCCCGTCCTGGTTGGGCAGCTCATCGTCCAGAATGTCTGTCTCCCGCTCAGATGTCAGGGTCCCGCCATTGACGTGGACCTGGGCGGGGACCACGTGGCGCCCGGAAGAGGGGGCGGCGGGTCCCCCGTGCTGGCGGGAGAGATGGTGTCGGCTGTGGTACATGGGCCCCTGCTTCTCCCGCTCCAGGCCAAAACCGCTCAGCAGCCTCTCGAGCTCTCGCTTCTCCTCCGGGCTCAAGGACACGGGGGCATTGGGGGGGCCCGGCTCATCGGTCTTGTCGGTCTTAGTGGACGCGGTGGAGTTCCCTGAATCGCTGCTCACTGACAGGGTGTGCTCTACGTGGTTGGGGGTGGCTGAGAGGGTGGGGCGGATGGCGTTGACCGCACCTGTGCTGCCGTGCAGAGAGTCCTTCTTCTTCACTTTGGCATAGAGGCTCCCATCCAGCGGGCCTTGAGTGTGTCCCACCACCTCTGCGGAAGAACAAGGAGAGCAGATCAATGAGCCGCGGGCTTTCCACCGCATCACCCCGGGGCGAGGGAGCTAAGAGCTCTCATTTGCCACCTCACGGCGTGAAACCTTTCGACTTAACTGCCGTGAGATGGAGGGGGAGGGGGAGGGGGGCAATCTGCATCTCCTGAGCCTTCATCAAAACTCCCATCAAGGCAGCGTCCAAGTGATCAATTAGCTTCCTAAGTAAGCAACTCCAAGCACGCCCTTTCCCTGAACGCCTGCCACCTGAAATGTCTCCTCCGAGACAACACAGGCCGTCGTTCCCAGTTAGAAATAAGGCTTAAAAAGCAAAGGCACAAAGGAGAGATTAGAGAAACTAAAATTCACACTAAGATGTAAGCGGCTGAGCTAAGAACCTCTCATTGAAAGTACGTTGGGTGCCACATGCATGCATGACAGGGAGAGACGGAGACAAAGAGGGAAAGGCAGAGAGAAGATGGGAAGGGAGGGAGGGGAGTGGGGAAAAGGAGGGGAGGGGAGGAAAATCATTCAAGGAAAAAAAAATTATCCATCCTGTAAAAAAGGTCCAACCCACCAAGGCAGCAGGAAATGCTCAGATCAGCCCCACCTCAGGGATGACAACCTAGAGAGAGGATGAACTCAGTTCTCAGGGCTGGTGACTTCTCTAGGGGACCCTGGGGTGGCCCTGGGACTGCTCCCAGATTTGCTCAGTATACCCTCCCAGGAGCAACAGTTCTCTGGAAGGAAAAAGTGAGTTCTGAGGGGCTTGGGGCCAGCCCTGTGACTCAGGGACTAAGAACTTTCCCCGCCCAAAGGAACTTGGTGACTTCACACTCCCCAGTCACCGGCCCTGCCCCCCATCACTTCCATCCATCTCTCTCTCTCTCTCTCTCTCTCTCTCTCTCTCTCTCTCTCTCTCTCTCTCTCTCTCTCCTCTCCCTCCTTCCCTTTCCCTCTCCCTCTCTCTTGTCTCTCTATCTCTGTCTGTCTCTGTCCCTGTCTCTCTCTGTGTCTCTTCTCTCTTTCCCTCCCCGCCTCTGTCTGTCTCTGTCTCTCTCTGTATGTCTCTCTCTCTCTCATACACACATATATTCTATCCCCCCCTACATTTTCCTCCTAGGCCCCAGCTGGCAAAAGAAGAAAGGGTTCCTCCTAAACCCCAACCCAGACACCAGCCAATCTGTTTTTTGGTTCATTTGTCTCTCTCTGTCTCTCTCTCTCCCCTTCTTGCTCCCACCTTTGTCTGTCTGTCTGTCTACCTCCCCTTCCCTACTTTGTCTCTTTATTATAAATACACACAAATCCTGAATCTACCATTGACTCTCAGCGTGACCTTGTGAACAAATATCCTCCCTTCTATGGATCCAAATTATTTCATCTCTAAAATAAGAGGACTGAACTAGAAAATTTTGGAGGTTCCCTCCAGCTCTAGATATGTGAACCTATGGGTAGAAGAAGTTCTCTCAAAGCTAGGGACAGATGTGCATCCTAAATGGAGACAACTACCAATACCCCATCAGAAACCTCAAACAAAAACTTCTGACTAGAGACCTGAGAGAACTGGAAATACAAATGACCGAGCCACAGGGCACAAGTGCTTGTCCCTAAATACACATACACTCACATTCGTACACACGTAGCCAAAACCAAGTAATCGGACAACCACAGAACAGAAACATTCACACACTCACACTCACACTGACACACACACACAGACAAAACCAAATGATTAGGCAACCACAGAACAGAAACATCCTCCGCCACAGATCAACCAAAGTATATCACTAGAGATAATACAGTACAAGGCTACCAGTCTGAGGCGCCCATAGCCACCCACATACAAAGGCCCCCAAGAGCCAACTCTCAAAGGGCACAGGGTTCGGTCTTTCAATCATGTCCAGTGCCACAGCCTTTTCTCCAAATGACTGATGTTGGACTTTGAGAAGCCACTTCCTTTACATCATCCTCCCTCTGCCCTAAAGTCTCTCTGGAGTTTTCCTGACATTCACTGCTCTGGGGACCCTTCTAGCAACCAGTCAGGTCATAAAGTCAATAAACACTCATTGGGCACTGTGCTAAGCTGACTCCAGCCCCCCAAATCACCCCAGACCAGCTCCATGAACAAGATCAGGGCTTGAAAGGCATTTCCTGTCCCAAGCCATGAAGTATCTAGATATAAACAGACTGGAAGACACACTCAGCCTTTCTGGGGCCTGGTTGGTCACTTTGAAATTGAAATTTAATTAAAATTTCCTGAACACTTACAGTATAAAATGCTGCTGTAGAAATATAGAGAGCTTCACAGGCTAATTGTACACTTTCAAAGTCCGATTCTTTTTGTACAGCAAAATAACTGTATGGACATGTATACATATATTGTATTTAACTTATACTCTAACATATTTAACATGTATTGGTCAACCTGCCATCTAGGGGAGGGGGTGGGGGGAAGAAGGGGAAAAGTTGGAACAAAAGGTTTTGCAACTGTCCATGCTGAAAAATTACCCATGCATTTATCTTGTAAATAAAAAACTATAATAAAAAAAATATGGAAAGCTAAGACAATCTCACAGCTAGAAGAGCTCTGTCTCTGGAGGCAGTGGTGCAGATCCCACCTCTGATACTTACTCTGTGATCTTGGACAAATCATTTTGTTTCTCTAGGTCTCAGCTTCCTCAATGAGGGACTTAGACTAGATGGCCCCTTGATTCCTTCCATCTATAATCCTATGATCCCCATCTGAGTCCAAATCTGCCTATCTATAACTTCCAACTATTACTCCTATGTTTCCATCCTCCTGCCCCACCAAGCAGAAGCTTCCTCTCTTTCCATATGAAATCCCTCAAATACCTCCTAAAGATATTTATCACAGCCAGTGTCCCCTTACACATACACTCTTCCTCCCTCCTTCCCTCCCTTCTTCTCCCCACTTCGGCTAAACATCTCCAGTTCCTTGTGTGATCCTTACGCTCTGGTCAACCTCCTCTGAAGACTGTCCACAACTTACAATCTAATAATCAGGATAAAATTTCCCTTTAGCCCTAAATCTTAAGATCCTATAAAGTTAGAACTGATTAGTATATGAAATAATCAGAGTCTTCCTTTTTTCTAGAAAGTTAGTTACTCCTAAGGAATGAGGGAATAAAATGGGTATGTATATATATTCTAAGTCTAAAAGACCCAAGTTTCCTTCTCAGTGCTGGAGTCCCCTGGTAGATGGTTATCCAAGTACAAAGTACAATACAAAGCAGAATGTAATGAGAGTTCACAGAGAGGTACAGGGGGAGAGATGATTTTCCTCATGGAGGAACTTTGAGGGATGGTATTTGGGCTGAGACTCAAAAAATAAATAGAAATTGCCTGGGCCAGTGGATCAGACTAGAATCAAAGTATTGGTACTGTAGAACTTGACAACCTAAGAGGCAGCAAGGTCCAATGGAAAGAACACTGGTTTTGGAATCCAACAATTGAGAGTCAAATTACATGAAGATTCCTATCTTGGACATAGAACTTCCATGGACCTTCATTTCAGATCTATAAATTATGTGAGAGGAAGAAATAGACTCTCCTGACCCTTGTAACTCTGGATATATGATTTTATCATCCCTAATACATTCTGAGATAAAAATCTTTAGTAAACAACAAAAGGAAGCATAGGTTGTTGCCCAAAATTAGAACCCAACCGATCCCAGATTAGACAGCCCACTAGCCAAACAAAACAAAATCCCGAGCACCATATTTCTGGCTCATTTGTCACAAGAGGATAGAAGGAGGGGTCCCAGCTACTCTTTACTGAAATAAACGCAAAAAGTAGTTTTCCCTTTCTTTTACTCTAGTTGGAAATGGTGTTGTTCAAGACTGCAAGTAAACCAAAAAAGGCAGGAACTCATAGGCTGGTCACCTGGAAAACATACTTCTAGCTCTATCATCTATACAGCTAGCTACTAGTGGTGTTTCTTTTCTCCTGTAACAAACATATCCTCCTTTCCCAGGACAAGTCTAGTCACATATGTGACACTAGAGTTGGGGAGTGGAGCGTTCAAACCTTTTCCTCATAAGAAAGTGATTCAGAAGGGAAGTTCCCCTTTAGCCCTAAATCTTATGATCCTATAAAGTTAGAACTGATCGGAGTCTTCCTTTTTTCTAGAAAGTTAGTTATTCCCAAGGAATGGGGAATAAAATCATATATATATTCTAACAGACCCGAGCTTCCTTCTCAATGCTGGCGTCCCTTCCTTCAGAATCTTGGCAGATGGTCATCCATAATTAAGCCTCTTACTTTACTGAGAAAATTGACCATTATGAGCTTTCCATCTCAAAACCTCTTGATATCACCCATCTTACTCTCTCCTTTTTCTCACCCTCTGACAATTAGGTGGCCCTTTTCCTTACCAACAACTCATCTACATGTAAGAGAATCCCATCCCATCACATTTTCTCCAGCAGATTGAATCCTGAGTCATTCTCTTTCTATAATTTTCAACTTCTCTCCACCCATATCTATTCCCATCCCATATCTAAATCAAGCTTGGGTCTTATGGTGTCAACTTCCCTTCAGATATACATTTAATAAACCGGCTCCCTATTACTAGTACTGGATCAAAGATTTCAATGTAAAAGAGACCTTGGAAAACATAGAATCCAAACCCCTCATTTTGCAAACAAAGAAAGGTAAGGGATTTGCCACTAAAAAGCCTTCTGTTTGACTTTAAAGTCTTTCACAACTTTACCTTCCCATTTACCTTCCCGGTGTTCTTATTCTTGACTCCCCTCCACCCACTTCTTGATCCAGCCAAACTGTCATTCTCTCTTATTTTTCACACAGAACACTCCCTTCTTCATGTCTTTGCACTGACCATCTCCCATATGTGGAATTTACTTCCTTCTTACTTTTGTCTACTGAATCCTTCTATTCCTTCAAAGAGTATTTGAAACATCATCTTATTATGCAAGAAGCCTTTCCTGATTCTCCCCAACTGCTAATGCCAGACTCTCCTTCCTTCCCTAACCACCATGTACTTAACTCCTCTGAATCCATTTTCTTTATATTCATTCTGTATATAGCTAGACAGTACATGTGTTTGTTGTTCCCCAGACAGAATATGTACCCTCCTTGAGGGCAGAGATTTCTTCATTATTTGTAGATTTATCCTCATACTTAAAACTGTGTCTGGCACATAGGAGAGCTTTAATAAATACTGGTCTCTTCACTTCTTGTGTCAGGAAGCTTCCAATGATAATTGCCCCAAAGTTCTTCCTTATAAAGAATTAACGTCTACCTCCCCTTATCTGTCTACCAAGAGCTTCTTCCTAGTTTTATCCTACTGACTTAAACAAAATCTATTGCCTTCCTTCAAACACTCTGTAACAGTTATATTTCCTTCTATCTTCTCTCTTTAAAAAAAAAGTTTTATTGATGTCTTTTATTTTCATATCATAGTCATTCATGAATATCCCCCCACTCCTCCTTCTACTCAGTGACCCTTCCCTTAAAACAAAGAAAAAGAGTACCTGACGTTTATGCACAATAATCCCCACCACCTCTCCAAGGAAAAAAGGGAGATATATATCCTCATCTCTTTTCCCTGAACCTAGATTATCTAAGATGTAAATCTTCTCTTCTACAGTTTTCTCAAACATTTTTTTAAAGATGAAATTTCCATAATCCTCAACATCCTGGTCACTGTCCTCTGGACAAATCTAGGTTTTCAATGTCCTTCTCAGAAAACTCACTCTAAGTATTTCATCCAATAGCTCCTAATGGGGGAAATGATTATTTTAGACCCCTAGTTTATTTCCAATTTATATTATTCAGTTAGGTTTGATTCTATAGGAGCAGTGATTATTATTGTGGTACTTGTCTATTGAGATAGTCAATCTAGTGAATCCCCTTGGTTAACCAAAGCCTAATGAGTAAAGGACTAAGTCCAGTGTGGTAGGGGGTTATTTATGGTACGGAAAGTCCTCTGGTTATTTTTGAATTGTATCTCCATCCTTGTCATCCCCTTACTAGGGAAACAGCCCTATGGCACTTGGCCAACTGGTCCTTTGAGTACTTAACCAATGGGTGACCATATCAGGAGCTGCCTGTGAATCTATTCCCCATCTTGTCTAACATAGGGTCT
Source organism: Antechinus flavipes (assembly GCF_016432865.1). NCBI lineage: Eukaryota > Metazoa > Chordata > Mammalia > Dasyuromorphia > Dasyuridae > Antechinus > Antechinus flavipes. Next base: position 65,302,934 of record NC_067400.1, on the reverse strand, counting down.
ATGAAAGATCATCAGTTCTGTCCATATTTAGATTCCTTAACAGCTAATCTATTACAAGCATAAGCTGAAGAGTCTCCTGGAATATAAAATATAAGAGTATCAACTAATGAGACTATGTATTTACTTTGCCTCCTCTGTAGCATCTGGGTATCAAGTGTTACAAAACTGAGCCTTTAAGGAAGGGGCTATCTCAGATCATGAGGAAGATGTGATGTCCACATCATTAGCAAGGGCCATGGACTCTTTAATACAATGCTATTGGCGCAGAGCTCTGCCTTGGTTTCTCTTATTGTAGATTGAACAATTTGGACCCCACCCAAACAAATTTCTTTTTAGCTATTTAGGCAACAGAGCTGAGAAAGAGACTTAAGACACCCAATCTCCTTCCATTTTGAAAAGTATTCTCTAATGAGAGATAGTCTAATAGTCCATAGAGTATCAGACCATCATCACATGGTATTTCTTTTTCATTTCCTTCTGATTTCTTAAACTTGCTATGGGAAGCAATATCTAAGAAAAAGAGGTAGGAGAAAGAGCCCCACTATCATCCTCTCCCACTCACCACGTGGGAGATCTGAACAACTCAACAGGGACAATCTATCCCTCTCCTTTCCCTCCCTTCCACCAGAGCTAAGGTCAGGCTGTCTGTAAGATCTATTGACCCACCCAACTCTTCCGCTTACAAGATGAAAGGAGCACAGTCGCATCCTTGCATCCCACTCCACCCCTTCCACCACAGTCACATTAAGAGCCATTTGCTATAACCACAAGAAGCCGGAACAAGCTACTGGCATTACATGAAGGGAGAACGGAAGAGAGAGGATAAGAGAAAGTAATGGAGAGACAGAGAGATACAGGCGAGGGAGAAAGGAAAAGACAAGAGAAGAAAAAAGAGGAATTAACCCACAAGTGGATAAATCTTGGAATCATTCACAGCGGGCCCTGATATGGAATTTCAGGCACACAGTTAGCTTTATAAATACACTTTCTAGCTATACCGACTGATGGAATGTCAGAAGAAAACAGCCCACGAGAACAATGAGTAGATAAGATTTCCATGGGGTAGGACTCTTTCATGGGGACAGGACACTTTCCTGTTTTGTCTCTGTGACTGCAGTACCTGGCATTGGGCCAGTCAAGGAACAGGAGCTTAATAAATGTTCTGAATGGAATTGAAGTGAATGAGAGAACAATCTGTAGGGGAAAGGGGGGAAAGGGTAAGAATCTGCACTCTGGACTGTGGATCTTAGTTCTTGAACTATATTTCTGCCAGCTGGTTGGAGAAGCCTGAGCCTCTGTCTAACCCTGATGAGTGCCATATTTCCTTTGGTGAAATAGTCCTCCTTGTGCTTCATTTCCTTCCTAACTCCCATGGATAATGAACTCTCGACATTAAACATTTACAGGTTGCAGCGTGGTATCTTCCCCTGCCTCCAGCCAGGCAGCCCAGACAGACGGGGGTCAGGAGGAGCTTTCTTCGATTCTGAGATACCTTTATCTCCACAGAGAACCCAATGATTTCCCTTCTTCCCCCATAAGCCTGCCTGCTCTTTGCCTCCATGTCACTATCTCTCCCTGTTTCTCCCACAGAAGGATAACATTTATCAGAAACAGGGACTTGGACTTGACCTGTGAGTTCAGTGGTATAGTGAATTCTAGCATGCAGAAACTCTCCCTTCCAATGAAGGTCAGCAGGTCCTCTGTAACAGACAGGGTCCGGAGAGGTCAGTGGTTTGCCCAGGGCCCCCCTCAGAAGCCTATTCTCTCTCCACTACAGCCACACCTCCTTGGAGACAGCTGGATCCAAGAAGGAATCCACAAAGGATAATATAGGGAGAGAACTCTGGCTAAGTAGGTTAGCTAGCCAATGTCACCCAGACTCAGGAACAATAAACAGCACCAGAGAAAATGTCTCAGAGATATGAGTTATCTCACAAAAAGGGGATCTTAATTGGGGTTTACCAGTCATCAAATCAGAATTCTAGGGTTAGCAGAACCTTCCAGAGCCATTTTCTTCCCACTAGTCTAGGCAGGAGAGCTCATCGCTCAGTCCAGACTGGCCAGGGTTTCTCACCATGTGGAGTAGTTCTTCTGTACTATTATTGATAAGGAAAATCAAGGCTCTGTCCTCCACAGCGAGGGTAGCCTAACCAGAGACACTAGTCCAATAGCACTGACACAGAGGCAAAGTATTCCCTTGGGATGAAATGTCAAAGAAAATCTCCAGCTGATTTACGTGTGACCTGACCTGCCCAGGCTCCCTCCCATAAGACACAAAGAATAATACCATCACAGGTGTCAGACCAAAATGGCCAAGAATCGAAATATATTAACCCTAGAGATCAGGAGTCAATTCAACAAATAAGTATGTGACTACTTTGAGAAAGGTCCTGAATTAGCAGCAAAGACACAAAAGCCCTTCTGCCCTTAGAGAGCACACATTCAGTTCCTGGCTCTTGGTGGATGTCTCCCCTTCAACTGAAATGCCTTTACTTTTAAAGACCCCTACCTACAATTAGGGGAAGAAGAATGGATAAATAGACAGATAGGTGATTAATAATAATAAGAACATTTATGTAGTGCTTCCTATGTTCCAGGCACTCTGCTAAGCACTTTCCAATTATTATCTCATTTTCTCCTCACAATAACCCTTTGAGGTAACAGCTATTATTATTCCTATTTTACAACTGAGGAAACTGAGGCTGAGATTAGTTAAGTGATTTGTCTTTCTGACTCCAGTCTCAATGCTTTACCGGGGGTCCTCAAACTAGGGCCCATGGGCCAGATGCGGCAGCTGAGGACATTTATCCCCCTCCCCCAGGGCTATGAAGTTTCTTTATTTAAAGGCCCACAAAACAAAGTTTTTGTTTTTACTATAGTCTGGCCCTCCAATAGTCTGAAGGACAGTGAACTGGCCCCTTATTTAAAAAGTTTGAGGACCTCTGCCTTATCCTATAGATATAGACAAAAATACACCACACACACACACACACACACACACATTTTGTACTTAAGATTGCATAATTTCTTAAAGATTAAAACACTGAGCTAAGAGTCAGAACTCTTGGATTTAACCCTTACTTCACCTCCCAACTCAACATAGAGAGATTTTTTATTATAAAGAATTTAAAGCTAGAGAGGTGCTCAGAGATCAATTCCTCGAACCACTTCATTTTATAGATAAAGAAATTATATCCAAGACAAAGAGGCAATGCGGTATATACTGCAAAGAGCTCTATGTTCAATCCGAACTCTCCCACTTAGCTCCCCACACTTCCTTGAGGTCTCAGTTTCCTCCCCTGTAAAATGAGATTAGACAGATTCCTACCAGTTCTCAATCCTATAATCCTATGTGAAGTGACTTCCCCAAAGCTGAACTGGGAGTGAATTGTAGTTGGGATTCGAACTCATGCCCTCTGATTATAGAGACAATTCTCCACCCATTCTACAACCTCTATCATCTAAAAGAATGTCCTAATTATACATATAGAGAGGTCCCAGAATGAATAATTATGGGAGATGTAGAATCTCTTCTCTTGATGATCTCTCAGTTCTGAAGAGATCCTTGTCAGTCTGGGCAGGCCAATTTTATTTATTGAATGATTTATTAGGTTCTTTAATATTGGATCCTCCATGTTTAAAAAAAAAAAAAACTCCTCTGGGTAAAAATTCACCAGAAAAACAATTCATTAAAATACATTACTCAGAGCCAGAGGGATGGCCAACTGATCTATGGCAAAATCAATGCAATGCTGATATGAAAGGGCACCTGCCCTGCCAACAAGCGGCCCCAGGGCCAGCTGGGCACCCAACAGGCAGGAAGTTCAAGAGTCAGGAAGTCAGCTGTGGAATGCGTGCTGAGCCCCTGCAAATACAGCCTAGGAACTGCAAGCAGAAAGAACATTATAGAAAGAGACCTGAACTGAGACTCAAGACACCTGGGGTCTAGACTTTGATCTGCACCTCTCCAGGACTCATTTTCCCCTCTGCAAAGTGAAAAAGTCGGACTGGGAAGTTCTAGCTCCTCAGACATTCTCTGGATCTAAAGTGACTTGGAAAACAGACACAAAATCCATCTATAAAGTGACTTTGGAAACATGGGAGTAATACAAGGAGAGAGACCAACTCAACTGGAGAACCTCATGGGCAGGACCCTCCATTACATTTGTATACAAAGAGACAACAAATGCAGGATTCAGACCTCAAATTCCTTTGACCACTGTCCATCCAGATATAAGAAAGTATAGTTAATTGGAGGAGTGGGCTTCAAAGCTTGCTATTCTGTGTGATCTTGGACAAGTCCATTGTAATTTCTCCGGGCTTTGGTTGCTTCATCCATTAAATGAATGAGTTGTTCTCAAGCATCTCTAAGATTTCTTGAAATTCTCTACAATCCTATGATCCTACACACCCATTGCTCTACCATCCACATGGAGAAATGGGTGACAGGAATTCTCTCAAGAGAATTCCAGTTCTGGAAGGAGACAGACAGGAAAGACACTCCCACCTGCTCCCCAACAGCCAGTCATCCGTGACCCTCTCAAGAACAGCAGTGTGGCTCACGGAAAAAGCACAACTTCAAACCTCATTGGGAAGAAAGGAGCACATTCTCTCGAGGGAGACCACACCCTTCCTGACGCCGCCTTTGCCAGCCGGCACAGGGATGCAGAACTTCACCAGGCAGGGCGGGCAAGCCCACGGATGCCAAGCCACTGGCTGGGCTTTCCAGGAGCTGCCAGCATCTGGGCTCCCTCCCATCACACCCACTAAAAAGCAGACAAAGTACGTATTGCCACACATGCCACCAGACAACTGCCCAACTACTATATACTAATAGCTAGCATTTATGTAGCGCCTACTGTGTGCCAGCCATGATTCTTTACAAATATTATCTCATTTGATCCTCATAACAACTGAAAGGTAGGTGCTATTATGATCCCCATTTTATAGTTGAGGAAACTGAGGCAACAGGTTTGCAGAAGATTATACAGATAGTAAGTTTCTGAGTCTCAGGGCTCTATCCAACGGAGCCTTCAATTTAATAGATATAAGAGAAAACCTGCTTCATTTCACACCATCTAATAAAATCTATCTTCTTGTCATCATTCAGTTCAGCTGTACCCAGTATTTCATGACCCCACTTGGAGTTTTCTTGGCAGAAGTACTGGAGTATTTTGTCATTTCTTTTTCCAGCTCATTTTGAAAGGAGGAAACTGAGGCACACAAGGTTGGACACTTATTAGTGTCCAAAGCCACAGACTTCAGATCAAACACATTTGGAACATTGTGCCAAAAAACAAACAAACAAACAAAACAAAACAAAACAAAACAAAACAAACAAACAAAAAAAAAAAACAGCACAATAACAAACCTGAGAAATGGTTATCCAATTTCCAAAGAGGGATAACCCATTGAGAAATCCATTAAGAAACCTCATTCTACTTTACAGAGCTCTAATTAGTAAAAGAAAAATTTATGGAAGCAGTGAGATAAAGCATATCTAAAGCATATTTGAAATCAGGAGCCCTGGGTTCCTATCCCAACTCTGGTATTTCCTACCGGTGTCCCCAAGGTCTATTTCCTCATCCCTAAAATGAGGGGCTTGTTCTAGATTATCCACTAGAATTTCCCTTTCAGCTCTAGAGTTTGGGAACAGTGGCTATCTAGAAAACCAGAAGATTGGACCAGATGACCCTTTCAGGGTCTTGAGATCAAGAATCATCTAACAGCATCCATTGGTCCATGGTATCAAAAGTTTCCAAAGAGGCCCAGAAGGAGAAGTGTGGATTTTGAGAAGGTCTGGACAATGGTCCAGAAGGTTTCCATCCATCACAGAGAGAAGACTTTTCTCCCAAATCAGTAATTTAAGATAAATCCTTAAATCTCTCCACATTTTTCCTTTCTAAGAAGTAATTAGAGAGGCAGGGAAGTTGAGATCCAGAGGCAGTATTCTTCCCCAGTGGTAGGTATGCAGAAGTCACTTAATAAAGACTTATGGACCAGAGAGTGTTAGCCTTTTGTGTTTATGAATGTTTTTATGAGCCTTCTCAGAATGTTTTTAAATATGCAAAATATATGGGATGATGAAGGAAAGCAATTGCATGGAAGTAATCATCCAAATTTTTTAATGGACCCCAAATTAAGAATTCATGTTGTAGACTGAATGAGTCAGAAGTCTATAATCTTCCCCACTGTCCCATCTTTGCCTCTACCCACATCTTGCTAGAATGAACCAGTAAGGGTCCTGTTTCTGGGAAACCTTCCAGTTCGCTCTATGACTGAAGTCCCATCATTTCTCAGGAGAGTTCAGTCCTACTGAATAACCAAGAAGAAATGAAGAGACGTATTATAACTTGAGGGAGATGCCAGAGAGAAATGGAGATGGATGGAGAACATTTAAAGTCCTGAAAGAATTTCTGACTAGGATAAGTCCTCTCTGCCTCCCTAAAGCTCCCCAAAATCAAAGTCCTTGTTTTTTGCTCTTGACTATTCCCACCCCACCTCCTCAATGAGGATGAAATGAAATCCCATCTTGTCGGGTGTCATGCAAAGCACTTGGGAGGGCTTGGGAGGGAGCATTTGGGGAGAAGACAGTGGGCTTCTTCAGGGATCAGCATTTGTGGAACTGAATTGAATGGAGAGAAGAAGCACAGATTAGTAATCACAAGAACTAGGTTCAAATCTCCTCTGAATAAGTTACTAGTTTATATTTTCCGCACTTCAGTTCCTTCATCTGGGAAATGGGAATAATAACACCTGCCTATGAAGGTTGTAGGAAGGTCAAATGAGATAAGGAGTACTTTGTAAACTCTCAGAAATGTTATCAAATTAAAGGTATGATTACACTAATCTAGTGACCCAGAAAACTTTCCATTTCTGACAATGTTTCAGTACAAAAGGAAACCATTCCTTGTGATCTAAGGGCACAAGGCTGTACATGAGATGATCCCTCAAGGTCCCTTCCTTCCTGAAGAGTTTAAGAGTGAGGAAAAGAGAAATCCTTATTTGTCTCTTCTCCCTGCGGATGATAAAGTGAGAGGAGACCCGAGCAACTCTAGCAGACAGCTGCCAGCTGCTGACCCCCGTGTCTGGGGCTTTCGTGAGTAGCTGTGTCAGACAGCGTCTGAACTTCACCACCTTTGCATTGTAACTAGCTTTGTTGCTTTGTCAGAGGTGGGTGATGGACTCCTCCCATCTTGGGGAATATGCTGAATTAGCTCTGTGTTCATAGAACTATGGGAGAAGCTGATGGAGCTGGGGGGCAGGGATGCTGAGGCAAGGAGAAGGGCAGACAAGCAGAAAAAGCCAGGAAAAAAAGGGGGGAAACCAGGTAAGTCGTGATCTTGAATAATGTCAAATAATGAGAAGCATATGGAGATGGATTTTAAATTTAAATTCAGAATTTAAATCAAAATGGCAGCCGGGGAGGGTGGAGAGGGAGGTAGGAAACCATACTTCTGGGCACCTTCCTTCTAGCTCCAGCAGCATCCACGAGAAGCTAACAGGGGCTCACAGGTCTTCTGGAGACAAGAGGTCTTTTTTAACCAATCTTCAAAGCAGAATTGGAAAGAGACAATGGCAGATGCTTTTGGGGACAGCAGGCGGGACATGAAGGACTCAGCATCAAGAGCAACAAAAAATAACTAGGGAGGGGAAACTGGAATCATGTTTCAGGGTGCTGAAATTTGGGGAGCACTAGCAGTCCTTGCACTCTTGCAGCATAAACACTACTGAACGTAGCACGTAGCTGGCAAGAATGATAAAGGAATACAGGAAGTGCCTAAAGATACAATTCTCTTCCTTGACTTGGATGAGAAAGCTGAGTTCTCAGCTAAGGGAGGTTATACAGGTCTTTGGACCAGAAGCTCCTTCCACTATAGGATGCTGCCTGTCATTGGGGTCCATATTTGCCCCAGGAGCCTCCTTTAGAAGGGTTCGAAGCTTTTCCCAGAGCCTGCCTTATTTGTTGTCCCATTTTTCCCCTATGGAGGGATGGGATATGGGGACATCAAAAGGAGATCACCAGATATAGTTACTTGCTATCTGTGTGATCTTGCTCAATCCTCAGTTTTCTCCCATGTAAAAAGAAGGGGTTGAATGAGGTCATCTCTAAGATTCCTTCTAAGTCTAAACCCTACAAGCCCTGAGGAATAAAAGGACCCGAGGTCACAAAATGAGGGAGCATTAAGGAAAGTCAATAAATTCAGGTCCCAGGCCAAGTCCTCTCTCCAAAGCAGCCAGATAGGAGCAGCTCTTTGGCCCCTGGCACTCTCTCACCCCCGTCCCCGCCCTCTGGATATCCGGGCACCCAGATATGACAGTCAACACGGTCGAGATGGTAAAAATAACTCTTAAACCCACAGTGATCTACTCTGCCCGGCTCTGCCGCTCCAGGATGAACGCCTCTCCAACAAACCCCGGGACGCCGGGGCCTGGCAAGCCTCTGATTTCTCAGCCAAGTGACAAGCAACATAAAAGCCAAGGGGATGAGGAGCCAGAAGGCTCTGAGAGAAGAAAGCCCTTAGTTAACTGTGGAATCTTAAAAAAAAAAGGGGGGGGCAGTCCCAAGACCTCTCCCTTCCCACTCTGATAGTCTATGATTTAATAAAGGGAGGCCTGATATTTAAAGAAACAGGCAACAAAGGTAATCCAGCAGCTTTTTTAAGGGAACAAACCCACTGAAAGGACAACTGGAAAACTCAAATAATGTCCAGCTCCTTTAGGGCTCTGTGCCCCCCAGTCGTGCTCCACAGATCTCCTACTCTCCTCCACATCACCTCACCGTCCCCCCACCCTTTGGGGCTACAGAAGTATCTCAGACACACTGCCCCCCCCCACTCGGCCCAGGCTAAATCCACACCTTGCCTCCCTGCTGGTAAATCATTTCCCAGACCACCTCTTTTACATCTGGCAACATGGAGCCCCCGGGGCTGGGGACATCCGGGAGAGAAACAAGGTCATCTAGATCCAAAGGGAACTGACAGCAATCCGGACAGAAGAAAGGGAGTGTCCAGTCTGGGGTGTGGAGAGATCCGGGGGGCATGGAGGCCATCTCCCTCAGCCCTTCCCAGATCCCCCCCAAAACAATCTCCAGCAGAGCCACCCTCCGAGGCTCCCAAACGCACCACGATCATCCATGCGAATACAACACAAACCCAGCCCCTCGGCTACCAGCTCTGAGGACTGGAACTTACCCCCTGCGTGGAGACAAGAAAGCCGGGGAAAGAAGCAACTCGCGTTAACCTTGGCACTTCTGCCTGAAGTTTCCTATAATTCCTACAAGTCTGCAGCCTCCCGGGCTGCCTGCCTCCGCCAATGGCTCTCTCTGCCGGCTGTCAGGGGCCACGAGAGTGCCCGCCTGCCGCTGGGACGCCCTCTCTCACTCTCGTCTTGCTCCCTCTCTCGTTCTGGCTTGTAGGAAGCAAGGGGGATAAAAAAACTCTGTCTGTAATTTCAGCCAGCTGGATCCCTAGGGGTTCACTTATCATCCTGTAGCTATGCAATTCCTGATGACATCACAGCAGCTTCCCAGCCCTCAACCCCGGGAGCAAGGAGGAGCTGTGGCCGTGGGGAGCTGTCACACTGAAGGGAAGCAAGCAGAGCCAGGGAGAGCCGGAGGCAGAGGGACAGATGGAGAGATAGAAAGATGGAGAGACAGAGAAAGAGCAAGAGAGAGAGAGACACAGAGACACAGAGATATGGAGAGACAGAGACATAGAGATAGACAAAGGGGGAGAAAAAGGGAAGGGAGAGAGTCAAAGAGAGACAGTGAAAGTGAGAGATAGAGACAGAAACAGAGAGACACAGAGAAAGAGATACACACACACAAAGAGACTGAGATATATAGACAGAGAGACACAGAGACAGACAGACAAAGAGAGAGACAGAGACAAAGAAAGACAAGACAGAGATGGAGAGAGACAGAAAGAGAGTCAGAGAGAGGAAAATATAAAGAGACAGAGACAAAGAGAGACAGAGAAAGAGAGACAAAGAAAGACAGAGAGAGACATAGACAAAGAGAGACAGAGACAAAAACACAGAGTAAAATAAAGACAGAGGTAGGGAAAGAGAAAGACAGACAGACAGACAAAGAGTATCAGAGATACAATGAATAATCCATGGAATCTGATATGGAGAGACAAAGAGACAGAAGGAATGAGACAGACTGGTAAGAATCAAGTGCTCAAACAGGCACCAAGGCAGAGATGGAAAAAACATAGACGCAAAGACAGATATAGGGAAATTGAGACAGGAACAGGAGAGACCTAGAAAGATGGAGACAGGAATGGGGAAGATGTAGAAATAAAGACAGAGAAACAAGAAAAGAAAAAGCCTAAAAGAGGGAAAGATCACACAGTAGATCAAGGAAAGAACAGGCAGAAAGTGGAGGGAGATACAAGACAGGAGAAAGGATGAGAGTTCACAAGAGAGTGCCGAGATTTATTTTCCCACTTTTTTCCATCTCAGCAAATGAAATGCAGAACAGATGACACCAATTTTCCAACTGCTGAACAATAAGGTGGAAATTTTTCTCTTCCTACCCCACTCCAACTCTTCAGTCCCCTAATCTCCCCTCCCCTCCATCCCCAAGCATGGCTTGAGAGCCAGACATCTCCTTGGCTTAGAAAAAATAAAAACAATTCCCACAAACTCCTGGAATTCCAGATCCCAATAGCAGACTACCTCCACCGCTGGCACCTTCTCTCCCAGAGAGGTGATATGATACCCCTAAATTGGAGTTTGTGAGAAACTAAAGACAGAATAGGGAGGGGCAGGATGAAGGGTCACCAGCAGCTTTATGGCAGAGGAACCTGGGAGCAATAGGCAAGTTAGACAACCTATGACTTTAGATTCTGGCCTAAAAACTTTGAAAATACTGTAAAGGTGAATTTAGCCAAGCACATAGCTGGTACTATTGATGTGCTATATCAACCAATTTTAGTTAAAATTCCGATTGCATTCATGAGAAAAGAGGCATAGAAATGAACAGAGTTTATTGTGTTTTAACATAGTGCTAGGTAAGCCTTTGACTACTCTTCACACACACACACACACAGATAGATATAAATATATAGATATATCTAGATATAGACATAGATCACCTTCCCGACATCATGGTCCTCTTCGAGAACAAAGGACAAACAACAAGCGCTTTGGAGTGAAGCAAATTTGGCTAACAGTCCCACGCCCTTGGGTTTGGAACACATCTGAAACTTTAGTAGTGACCCACAGAAAAAGCCCCAACAGGAGGTCTTGGGAGCTTCAAGTCGCCCTCCTTTTCTCCTACTTATCCTCCCAATTGCCAAGACAAGTTGATAAAACTTGCCTGACTCTTTGACCCCATTGACCCCTTTTTCTCTCTGATTTTCTCTTCTCTCTAGGTTTTCAGGACCCCACTCTTTCCCTATTTGACCTCTCCTCTACCTTTTTTGCTAGATCCTTCTCTGGATTATATCCTTTAAAACCCTTTTTAGTGTTCCATCTTGAGTGATCTCATCAGCTCCTATGCACTTAATTATTATCTTTCTATTAATGATTCTCCAATCTATCTTTCCTACTCTAATCTCTCTGCTGACCTCCCATCTACCATTTCCAGTCTCAAATTGGTTGTCCACTGCACTTCTTAAATTCAATAGATCTAAAATAGAGCTCATTGTCTTTCCCCCTAAACCTTCCACCTCTCAACTTCCCTCCTATTGTACTAGTCCCTCAAGGCTCAAAACCTGGACTCCTTACTGTTTCTCATTCCCATGTCCAAGCTGTCTCCATAGCCTGTCGATTTCATCTTCTCATCATCCTTCAAACACATTCTTTTTTTCCTCTTATATTGCTACCCCCCAATGCAGTCTTTCATCCCCTCATACCTAGATTACTGCAATAGCCACTGCCTCAGATCTCTCCCCATTGGAATGCATTTTCCATTCAGTCATTGAAATGATTTTCCTAAAAGGCAGGTCCACCTTTCTTCAATAAACCCTAGTAGCTCCCTATCACCTCCAGAAGTAAATACAAAATACTGTGTTTGGCATTCAAAGCTCTTCACAAACTAAGGCCTCCTACCTTTCCAGTTTTCTTATATCTTTTTCTCTGACACATACTCTTCCATTCAGTGACAATGGCATCCCAGCAACTGCTCCAACGCAGAGCTACTTTTTTCCACTCACAATCCCTTTTCTCCTGAGAAATTTTTACATGACTCCTCGTATATAATATAAATATGCAAATAATAAATATTCAAATATTTATTGTAAATAAATCATCATTTCACAATCCCCACATTCAGTTATGAGACTCCATATGAGATTGTGGCTCATAGTTAAGAAGCTGAACTCTATAACAAGACAAAATGGAGATCTCTCAGACTCTGGAGTTTTCTCTGGCTATTCTCCATGCCTAGAATGCTCTCCCTTCTCTGTTCTGACTACTGTCCTCCCTGGCTTCCTTTTAATCCCAACTAAACCCCCCCTTTCTATAGGAAGTCCTCTCTAACACCTCTTGATTCCTGTAATTCACCTCTTCTAATTATTTCCTATTTACCTTGCATATACCTTGCTTTATATATATTTGTTTGCAGACTGTCTCCCCCATTAGATTGTAAGCTCTTTGAGGTCAGGGACTATCTTTAGCCTTTTTGTGTATCTCCAATGCTTAGTGTACTGCATGACACATAGTAAGACTTAGTAAATTTTTTTTGAATTTATTGAGGTGAATTGAAGATAACTAAATATAAAATGTACACAAAGTCACATTTGAGGATGGAGATGAGGATGGAATTTTTTTTAAAGTCCTCTCATAGCAGATAGAACTTGAGCTGGACCACCCTACCCTCCACAGACATACACACTCCCACATACTCTTGGAACCAACGACACTGGTCCCCTTTCCCAAAACCCTCTATCTCCTGACACTAGGCAGTTCCACTGGTTCTCCCCCATCTCTGAAATTCTCTCCCTCTTTATCCCAATCTTCTTAGCCTCTCTGCCTTCCTTCAAATTCAGCTTCTGTAAGAAGCCCTCCCCTATCCTCTTTAATCTATGACATCCCCAATTTATTCTGTGCTGGTCAGAAACTCTGAGGGTCTTCCCCTCCCAAAGTGGCTCTTTTGTGAAGGCAAATTAGGCCATCTTTTGTCTCAATCTTACCTAGCCTTTGATTACTGAATGAATGTTGCCTCAGACAAACTAAGATCGGGGAAAGATTTTAATTTAAAAAGATATAGGTTTTCCACTGCATCCAGTGTCTCTCCAGTTGTCCTAACCTATATCATAACATAAACTCTGATAACTCTGGAGGAGAGTGATCACTTTGCACAACCCTACCTCCCTTAAACCAATTCATTTGTGGGTCAAAACATCACCCTTCTGATGTCACTAGTCCTCTTCAAGAATGAAGGATAATACTTGCATATTTTATTTCCTTCTCAGGTTATTTTTACCTTATTTCTAAGTCCAATTTTTTTTTGTTTTTTTTTGTTTTTTTTCTAAGAGTGTGTGTGTGTGTGTGTGTGTGTATGTGTGTATATATATATATATATATATATATATATAGTGTTTAACATATACTTTAACATATTTAACATGTATTAGACTACCTGCCATCTAGGGGAGGAGGTGGGGGGAAGGAGGGGAAAAGCTGGAACAAAAGGTTTGCAAGGGTCAATGCTGAAAAATTACCCATGCATATATCTTGTAAATAAAAAGTTATAATAAAAAAAAGAACAAAGGACAATCAACAAATGACAATCCAGAATGCATCTTATTGGTAACACAGTTGTTTCCATTTTGGTTTTCCCATTAGTCTTTGAGCACCTTGAGAGCCAGAATTATTTGCATGTATCTGACGCACAGAAGAAACTTAATAAATTCTAGTTGTCAGCCTTCAAGGGAGAGAGGGGTCCTAGAAGCAGAGATGAGGAAGGAATGGGGTATGTAAATACTTTACATCAGTAAAAGAGGTTTGGATAAGATGTTCACCAAGGTTCTTTTCTGCTCTAAATCTATTATACACAATTCTCTCAGCCTCTGTTTCAGTTATAATGTAAGGAATGATGCTAACCTTACCTGGTTAGCATGAAGAAATTGCTTCATAAATATTAAATCACTGTGGAAATATGTGAGCAGTTGGAGACAAGGGAAGAAGACATTTCTACTTTCCCACCGTTTGTTGGTTTAGTTAATTTATGTGAGTTCTGAGACATGCCTTTCTCTCTTTACCAAACCCTTATCTTCAAAACACTGTTCAAGAGTCAACATTCTGTACTAAGACTAAAACCACCCAACTCTCATCACTTGTCACCCAAGCAGTCATGCCCTCTCCATTCCATTCCTCCCATCACCCCTCCTCAACCTTGATTCTTTTTACAGCACTGAATGAACTGTCTGCTCCTACTAATCATTATCCAACTTTAGCCACAGTCATTTCTATATTTCTGATGTTTATATTTACAAGCTCAGTGCAAGATACTCACAATAGCCTGTTCCATCTCTCCCAAGCCAAAAGATGGACCATTTTGTGGTCCACGAGATTTGAAGAGCATAATCTTTTACTCAATGGTCACACACATGGGGTATTTGACTAAGTAACCAGAGATTCCCTATACTGTGCTAATCATTATTGCTGTCAACAGTAATCACAAAAATCAAGCTTCCATCCATTTCTGGATCAATATTCAACACTAAGGACTTGAGAGAAAGGAAGGATGGAACAAGACTTAATGGTATTCATCTTAGAATGTATGATGAATTTGGGTGGAAAAGGGATGTCTACAATGATAGGTGAACAGCTCTGCCCTGGAATTGGACAAAACTGTGTGCTTTCATGTTTTTATTTAGGAGATTTTGTAAAGCAGATTCAATAATGTGTTAGGTATTATGGAAAATCAGTCTCTTGGAATGAGGGCCATTGACAGAAGACTCAGGACAGAGAGTCTAAATGTATAAAGGAAGAACTGAAAACTCTGAATTTTAGCAATTTATACAAGAAAGTCAGTGTGTTCAGGCTGAGTTTCAATCCCATTGGGTTCATGTGGTAAGGTGACTGAGCCGTGTTTTGTATGTTCCTCCCCACCTAAAAATGTGGGAATACCAGTGTGAAGAAGTCACAATAAACAACAAGTCACAACCTGATCAGATTTTATAATGCACAGCATGTCTTTATATCGAGTTTCTGAGATCCTTACAGTTGTGCAAAAGAGATCTTCTCTGGGATAGGCAACAATATGGCAGTAAGTGGCAACAATGACTACGGAGTCCAACTCTGCAGAGATGATACAAATAAAAGAGCAAATACATGATTACTGTGGAAGTCACCAACAGAAAAATGAGAATTGTTGGTATCATGGAAATAGCTAAGTCCTCCAAGTTCAGAAAGAAAAAGACCAAGACCTGACCCTTGGGAAATGCAGTTAGAAAAAGGAAGGGGAAAAAAAACATCAACAGAAGGGGCTTTTGCAAAGGAAAGGGGGAAACTGGGAGAGTTCAGCATTGGCAAGGCAAGAACAGGGAGAATTTCAAAAAGGAAGAGGTTGTCAACAATATTCAAAGTTACAGAGAGATCAGGGATGGAGAAGATTGGATTTAGACAAAAATAAAGGTCTTTCCCCAGGCAGACTCCCTCCTCTCCAGACCAATCCACAAGAACAGAAGAGGCTCAAATGGAAAAAAATGGGAAGCAGTAAAAGGGAAAGTTGTTTTGAGAATAGGGAGCCTATTTTGGTACCCATCTACTACCCAAGGGCATTGCCCTGGAGACTGTTCTACTTCCTCCTCCCAAGGAGACAATGGGTAGACTCAGGTCAAATCCAAGAGTGTTCCTTTGGAGTGGGGATGGAGACTCTGTGCCAGAAGGATTACTCAGGTGGGGAATTATCAAGTCTCCAGCAGATGTCTGAGTTGGACAAGGGTCAGCAGCATACTCCCCACCTCATCAGTCTTCTCCCCGCGGCTTCCAAGCTCCCCCCCACCCCCGTTTTCCTTTTCCTGGATAGCAATGCAGTAGGGACCTCACTTGGAGAGGAAGTTAAGTAGGGAAGACAGCACAGAGAGCTAAGTCCCTCGGAGAAGGATGGAGAAATGAGAAGGGAGAAAAGAACGGAAGAAGAACGGGAGAGAGAGCGGGAGAACAGAGTACAGAGACAGCTCCTCTCAAAGAGCCCGTAAACAGCACCGTCAGAGGTGAGACTATATTACAAGGTCATGAATGGGACTTGTTTTTAACCAACAGAGACACAAGTAAATCCTGTCCTTCCAAATAATCCCCTTTGGGACAGATGATACAGCACAGGCCTTAGTCCAACCGTCCTGCCGCTACTCCCAGCCTAATTGGAGCGATCAGAATTGCCGGAGCAGCCTTTGGGCCCTTTTACAAGCCACACGAGAGGAATCCGTATCCTTTCTGCAAAGTCACGCCTTGTTTTTTCACCAAAACAGCACTGCCCAGCAGGGCCCATTACCTTATTCCTCAAACTTGGCTCCAAAGGATTCGTAGCTGTTCCCAAACACGGAATCCACACACCCAGCTCCCCCAAAGGATAAAGACTTGCCGTGTCTGAGCCTATTCAAAAGAATGTGCCGCGGGCTCTAAAAGCAGTTCCCCCAGCAGTGTCTGATCCCGGGGAGCATCAGTGCCAAAAGGCATCCCGAGCCAAGGTGGCTGAATAAGGTAGGGGCCCTGGAGAGGTAAGGCCATGCTCACGAAACGTGTCAGAACTCCTACACTGAGTGAGTGCTGGGCTTCCAAAGGCTTCTCCTTCCCAGCCTAGAGGAGAGAGCCCCCCTTCTGAGGTCTTAATCTGTCCTTCTGTAAAGTGGAAAGAATCCTGAATTGTCCTTAAAGGGAGGTAAAGGGTTGTGAGCTGGGAGTGCTAATCAATGATGAAAAGGAGCTTAGAGCTTTCATATTAAAATCTGATCTCACTGTCTAGGGAGGAGAGAGCACTTCAGGGCCTACTTTTGGAGCGGAGAGGAGGGGAGGGGAGGGGAGAGAAGGGGAAGGACAGGGAGAAAAAAAGAAAGAGAGAAAAGGGGGAAAGGGAGAAGGGAAAGAAGAAGGAAAGAGAAGGAAGGGAAAGGGAAAGAAGAGGGAAAGGAGAGGGGAAAGAAGGGAAGGGAGAGGAGAGGAAAAGAGAAGGGGGAGGGGAAAGAAGAGGGAAGGGAGAGGGGAAAGAAGAGAGAAGGAGAAGGAAGGAAGAGGGAAAGAAGAGGGAAGGGAGAAGAGAGAAGAGGGAAAGAGAGGAGAGAAAAGGGAAGGGAGAGGGAAGGAAGAAGGAAAGAAGAAGGGAGAGGGAAGGGAGGAGGAAAGAAGAGGGGAAAGAAGAGGGGAGAGAAGGGAAGGGAAAGGAAAAGAAGAAGGATAGAAGAAGGAAGAAGGAAGGGAAGGAGAAGGGAGATGAAAGGGAGAGGGAAAGAAGAGACTGGAGAAGGGAGGAAAAACCACTTCACTGCAGAAGCTTCTACCCAACAACAGAGGCCACTGATCACTTTAAAAACAGACATATAAATGTCTTCTTAATCTGCTACCCAGTAGGGAGGAAGCAACACTGCTTTAGGACTTGCTAATTGCCTCAGTATGTGCCAGGCAATTCCTGCTGGAGGCCCCCAAACTGCGGAGCAGGGAGGTCACCTGGCTGCCCCCTACTCAGGGCCAACCACCAGAAAGCGTCCTAAGCCTTTGGCTTCTATCCCACAGAAGCCTGCAGAGGGATCAGGACTTCTCTTCAGTTCAGGTTCATCCCTAGCTTAAAGGGGGGGAGGCAAGACTAGAGCCTGAAGACAAGAGCTGTTGGCCAGGAATTCAGGTCTACTGTCAGCTATCTGTATAACTCTGGGCAAGGAAGGGGTTGAGTGAATGAACATTTATTAAGCACTTATTAGGCACTGGATACTTCTCCAGGTCTGTTTTCCCACCTGTAAATGAGGGGATTGGAGTAGGTAATTCCTAAAATCCCCCCCACCCCGATCTGACATAGATCCTTAGTCCCCATATCCCCCATGGGTGGAATGTACTCCCTCCTCACCTCTGCACGAATGAATCTCTCTCTTTCTGTAAGATACAGCTTAAGAACTATCTTCCACACAAATCCTTTACTGATTTCCCCATTTGTCAGTGACCTCCTTCCTTACCTTTCATAAATTAACATTTAGTCTATATTCACTTTTATGTGTACATGTTGCTGTGATTCATTTTTCAGTCCCGCCCAACTCTTGGTGACCCTATTTGGAGTTTTCTTGACGAAGACACTGGAGTGATTTGCCATTTCCTTCTCCAGTTCATTTAACAGATGAGGAAACTGAGGCAAACAGGGTCACACATCCAATAAGTGTCTGAAGCGAATATGAGTTTTCCTGATTCTAAACCCAGCGCTCTACCCACTGCACCACTTGGTTGTCCCCACTAAAGAATATAAGTTCATTGAAGTCAAGGATTACTTTTTTTTTTAATCTTTATATTTGAAGAACTTGTCATTAAGCCTGGAACACTGTATATCTTAATAAGTATTCATCGATTGAGCCCTTATAGCTACTGGGACTTATATATACCCTCTAGAAGTTATTTTGACTCCCACACTTGAGACAGCCCCTCACCTAACCTAAATAGCTAGAAAAAGAGAAGTCTCTCCTCTCCATCATAACTCAGACTCCTATTTCAATATCCCAGAAATTCATCGCCCCAGAAGTTCTATTCTTAAAACTCTTCTTATTCTGCCCCTCAGAGATGATGGAGTTCATTCATTCCTTTGGTACAATAACCTTTTTTGAGGCTTTAAGATTGAGGTTCCATAATATAATAGAAAGAGTTGAGACAGGTTCTCCTCCTAGCTTGACCACTAATTGCTATGAAGCCTTAGGTAAAATACTTCCCCTTTCAGGACATCTCCACTGGGATAGCTCCTTACCTAACTGATGCTGTATAAAAGCATCTTTCTTCTCCCTCAAGATGATCCAGGCTTCTCATCCAATTTAACAAAATGAAATTAAATGATCTCAGAAGCAACAAGAGCATGGCATTTGTAATCAGAGCATTTGAGTTCAAATCTAACTTTTCTACTTACTATCTATAGGACCCTGGGCAAGGAAGTTGGACAAGATGACTTAGTAGATTTCTTCTATTTTATAATCCTCTGATTCCTAGACTCTGACAAGCTACTGCTCTCTCTAAGAGATGCTGCCATTGTCCATCTCCTGTCCCAGCTCCCTTCTCCCACCTGGATGACTCAAGTACAGAAACTCAGGCCTGAAGAAGAGAGAGGATTCCGGCCCCAGTGCAGATGAAGGCTAATTCTGAGGTCTCTATGGAGCCCCTGGGGCGGGGAATGGGATAAAAACAGTGACTTACAGGAAGCCTTTAAATACATGCCAGGTGGCAGAAGCTCTATGCACAGAAACAGGGTGATTAACTGGCTGATTTATTTCAGTGAGATACGGAAACCCAATCCCAGAAGCAGCAACGGTAGGCACCAATCACCCCAGAGGACAGACAAGCCCTGAATTTGTGCAGGATTGGCAAATCCTACTGCCTTCCAGACCTAACCATCTAAAGCCCAGAGCCAAGAGACCACAGGATGATGGTGGGGAGGAGAGGGAGGGAGGAAGACACAAGAAGGAGAAGAGATCAACACAGGATGGTCCAAAATGTTTCCCTTTCCCTAAAGTTAGCCCTTCCCCCCAGAGTCCTACCAAGAGAGAATAGAACCCTCAAGTTAGCCCTTCCCCCAGAATCCAACTGAGAGAGAAGCAAACCCTAAAGTTAACCCTTCCCCCCAAAATCCAACCAAGAGAGAAGTGAACCCTAAAGTTAGCCCTTTCTCCCAGAGTCCGACCGAGAGAGAAGCAGAATCAGACCATGGGAGGTTCAGCAGAATTGGACCAGCTTTGTTTCAATTTTAATCTAAATTCTTAATCCAAATACAGGCTGTATCCTTTCAAACTCAAGGTTGATGAACTCATGTGGTTGGCTGCAGTGCAAAGGGATAAACCTTTGGACTAGGAGTCAAAACCTCGGGGTTTTCTGATATGTTGGGGTTCCATGCCCTCAAGTGGCCAGGACCAAATCTCTGTACACCTCCTAGTATCTAGGCACCTAATATTCCCTTCCTGGAGAAAGAAGCGTAGGTCTGTTTGAGAAAAAATGACAGGCTGAAAGTGCCAATACACTGCCTTATACAGTCAGTGGTTATCACTTGGAGCCCGCTCTGAGAGTACCTTCCTTCTTCCCTGGGATGAAACCGGCTGTTTCTGCTGCTCTCTTTGTGAAATGAGAGGTCATGGAAACAGGGCTGATTCCCAAGGCTCAGGACATGAGTTCAAGACATGCTCCTTCCTTTGACTACATAAGAGTTGAAAGCTCATCCCTCACACAGGACTCTGGTTGGGGAGCTCCTGAGACCCTCGGGAACCTCCTTGCCATCTGCTTTTAATTTCCTAGCCCAGCAGTTTTTACCTGCTTTTTATTTTTCTGTTTTTAACTACCTCGGAAAATGCTTTTATGTGGGAGTAGATAAATGTTTTTATTACATGGATGTTTCCTTTGAAGTGTTGGGCTCCAAGGTGATACATTGTACCACCTAAGGCAAGATCAGCTCCTGAATTCATAGCAGATCCTAAGGACCTTCTGTACAATGAAAAGAACACCAGCTAAAAGCATGTCATCCCAGAACCTCTCATTTGAATTCTGGCTCTGTCACTCAATTACTTTTAGGACTTTGAGCAAATCACTTAATCTCTGCGAGCTTTGGGTTTCTTATCTATCAAATAAGGGGGTTTGACTAGGTGACCTCTAAGTGTATATCTGTGAATCTATAAAATCTTCCCCATGATCATCAGATTGCCAAGTCTTCAATATTGACCAAGAAGTGTTCTTCCTATTTGTTATCATCACATTACAATGTGTGACCTCTGACACTTTACTTTAAAAAATAAAATAAAATAACCCCCCCGCCCCACACACACACACACAGAAAGGATAGATATGAGAGTCATCCGAGCCAAAACACTGGAAAGCAAGATAGAATCAAGTTCTATGCAATATCTCTGCTAGCAAGGCTCAGCTTCAGGCTCCCCTTAGGTAAAAAGGGAAAGA
Source organism: Antechinus flavipes (assembly GCF_016432865.1). NCBI lineage: Eukaryota > Metazoa > Chordata > Mammalia > Dasyuromorphia > Dasyuridae > Antechinus > Antechinus flavipes. The sequence goes on along the minus strand of NC_067400.1, from coordinate 65,281,859 downwards.
TTTCCCATGCTCCATTAAAACTACAAATTACTGACACATCAGTAACATGCCATAAAACAAGACAAAAACACAGGTTTTACTAGAAACAACCTGTAAACAAACAAGCGTTTGAACCAAGATCACAGAGTCACAGAATTCCTAGCTAGAAGAGGTCTTAAAGATCACTAGCTCAATCCCCTCATTTTAACAGATAAGAAAACTAATCTAGTTATGGCCAGAATCAGAACTCAGATTCAGCCCTCTTGACTCCCTGGTCTGGCATTCTTTTTGCTATGCCTTAATAACGAAATAAAAACCTTTTCCCTGCATCAAGAAAGAAGCATGATCTAAAACAAGAGTTCTTAACCTTTTGGACATTGTGAACCCCTTTGGCACAAATCTTTGGACTCTCTCAGAATAAAATTTTTCAATAAATTAAATAAAATGCATAGCATTACAAGGGAAAATAAGTATGCAGAAATAAAGTTATCAATTAAAAAAACAAGTTCACAAATGTGTTTTGCATGTTTTGCATGACTTCACGTGTACAGTGGGTATCACATTGCTTGTTTTCACAGTGGATGAGGGAAGGGCTGAAGGAAAGTGAACATTTTTAAATGATTTTTTTTATTTTTAATTTTAAATATAAATAAAAATTAGTTCACATATCCCAAGTTTAAAACCTCTGGCTGTAGGATGAAGGAAACATGGTGCCTTAGAAAGGATGCTGTTCTTACTTAAAGTCAAAGGATTTGGATCCTTAGCTCAACAACATCTAGATGAGAGTCCTAGCCAAAAAAGAAAAAAGTCCTTTACCTTCCTGGGCCTCTATCTTCTTAATCAATAAAGGAGGGGGGATTAGTTCAATCTTGGATCTAAGGTCATCTCTAAGGTCCCTTCCATCTCTAACATTTGGAGTAATGCTCCAGGCTTCAGCTTACCCCACGCTGCCGCCATGATATCCCCTGGTCACTGGAAAACTGAAGAGAAGAGAGGGATGCTCTGAAGGTAGAGAGAGAGGTTGCCTCTGATAAGTTAAGAGGACAGAGGAGAGAATCACAGTTAAGGAAAGGAGAGGAGGAGACAAGAGGGAAAGGCTTCAGTAGTCCAAGCCAGGAGCTCTGGTTCCCTGAGATGAGGTGGTCTGAAAGTGGTTCAAGGAAAGGCTTTGAATGTGGGGAGGATGGAAGGATGGTTCATAGGAGAATGAAGGAAATAAAGCCTCCCTGAGCCAGGAACTGGTGCCAAACACCCAGTCCGTGACTATTCTCTTCTGTCTATGGGGAGACCATGTTCTCTAGCTATGTAACTCAATGCCCTGAGAGGCTTTCAAAAATGTCTCATTTTTAAACAAGGCTGAGGTCCCTGGCGCACACAGACTGCCAACTTGCCCTGACTCCAAGGCTAGCTCCTCCCTTTCATATCTCTCAGAACAAACTCAGCCCTAACTGGCTCACAGGGATTGGAAAGGGGACATGAGTTCTTCCTGGAGAGGCAAAGATGGCATGTACTGGCTATCAGTGCTAGACACTTAAAGGTCAGGAGACCTAAGATGAATTTAGTAACTACTCTGCCCCTTTCTCCAGCAGTGATTTAAGTTCTTGGTGGGTAAAGTTTTAGAAGGATATATAATAATTCCAATTTAGCAATTAACCCTTGCAGGAAACTCATTGCAAGAAATCACCAATCAGACCACAAAATGTTAGAGCTGGAAGGGACCCTAGGGTTTATATAGTCCAAACATCAGCATACACAGAATATTTCATTAGGATGTGACCTCAGAGAATTCTATATTTTAAACTGAACATTTATTGAATAATTTAAAATCTCATTTATAAATAATTATAAAATTCATCAAAGAATCTAAAACTAAACTAAATTTATTTAACACTTAACTAAACATTTATTAAATTTTAAAATTATAAACAAAATGAGATTTATAATGCCAATTTTGAAAAGACATTGGGGTAAGTCTAGGAACACTCCACATTCTCCATATATACACATCTAAGTGTCTAAATCTACCATTTTAAAGAAAAGGAACCTGAGAACCAGGAAAGTGAAAAGATTTGATCAAATTAAAGAGACAAGTATCAGTTCAGCATTTTCTTTCTCTTCAGAAAATCTTCTTCTCAATGCTTACAATTATAGATTCCTTGGGTCATCATCTTAGGCATTCCCTTGGTGCAAAAAGTATTGCATTGGGAGTCAGAGGACCAACAAGGTCCTTTCTCTAACCAATAAGGTAGGTCCCTTTCACTTCTAAATTCTATGATCCGGAGAAGATAGCACCTCCTTTTGCTCAGACCAATAGGATGGAGGAAAAAAGGGGGATTTCAATTGGCCTGAAAGATCTCAGAGAAGTGAGATTTCCCTATTCTCCCAAATTCTGATAGAATGGAAGTTGTTTCTAGCATATGACCCAAGCCCTATCTGAGGCTCCTGGAGACAACTCCCTCTGGTTCTATTTCCAATAGCATTTGGAGAAAAGTTGGTGAGCAATGAGTACAAAGGAAAACATAAAAGGTCACTTATTCATTCAATAAACATCTTTTAGGCACCTGTTGTGTTCAAAATGCTGTACTAAATACTGGAGTCAATACAAAGTTTATCTAAGACACATTCTCTCTTCTCATAAAGCTTATGTCTAGCCTAACTCTCTAATTCCAAAGAAGTTTTATGATTGTTGTTTAGTATGCTTTCCCCTGGACTTTTCTCAATTTTCCCTGAGCGCTCTTTTCTATAATCCTGCGTTTCTCAGTGGCCCCTCTTATCCCCTGATCTTCATCTTCTGCCATAATTCATCCTAAATCCTTTTAAATAACTCCAGCATCCATGGACATGTCAGGAAAAGTATTGAACATAATGGTCTTCCTAGGAGCAGGTACTGCATCCAAGAAAGTTTACCCCCAGAACATTCACATAGCATTTGGAACTGTCTCTGTTCTGCAGAGGTCAGGAAATTAGCTCTACCTCTCCCATCCACCCCTCCTTCCCTCCCCAAAGGGAGAGCTGGAATCCGGGCATGAAGCTTCAGAGCTCAAGCCAAGCTGCTAATGGAGGTTCTGGAAGCTGAGAAGCGGGGTATCAGCCAGAGCAAAGCCTGGCAGGCTGCAAATCGAGAGAGAAAGATCGGGAAGGGAAAAGAATGTCAGACCAAGCGTAAGAGAGGTGACGAGCAGGACACTGGCTGAGGGGCTTTGTCATGCTTGATGCTGGACCCCTCCCTTTATATCCATCCGAAGGTATTCAGTCATCACAGCCTAAGTCCCAGGAAGTCAGACTGGAAAAACCCTCCTGGGTCATTCTGTCCGGACTCTGTCCCTAGACTAGACCATACCGAAAGCCAGCCCATTGATGCTCGAGTCTCACCTTCTTGCAAGATTGCACCTGCTCTCATCATCAGCCACTCCAGTGTTTTAAATTCCTCCTAGTCTGGAAGTTCCCAAGTTGTAACTAAATTCTGTTCCCCATCATCTTTCAATTTCCACCCATTTTTTCCCACGTAAGTCAGATATGTTGTAGTGAATAGCTGATTATCACCCCCTGACATTCAAACATCCTCATTCATTCTTGCCCTCAGCCTTCTGTTCTCCCAAAGAAGTCACCAATGTTTTTCTCTTCCTTCTGAAGTTTTATTCCCTGAGCCTGCTGAAATGGAACAAAGTGCTTTGTGAGGGAGGGACTTCATTGTTCCTAGAAGTCTACAGGAAGAAACTACACGACCACCTGTAAGGAATATTCTAATGTGCTTTCCTATATAAGGCAGATTGAATTGATCAGCTAAGAGGAATAAAGTGTCTCAGTTTCCTCAATTGTAAAATGAAGATAAAAATAGCCTACATCCCAGCCCTATTATGAGAAGCATCTGAGATGATACTTATCTGACTTTCCAGGACCTCATTTGGGCTTTTCTTGGCAGAGATTTGTCTGCCAAAGACAATGATTTGTCTTTCCTTCTCTATTTTACAGAGGAGGAAACTGAGGCACATAGGATTAAATGATTTGCCCAGTAAATATCTGAAGCCAGATTTGAACTCATGAAGAAGAGACTTCTGAATCCAGGCCCAGACCTCTATCCACTAGTTGCCCTTCCTCCCCTAAGATCCCTTCCAACACTAAGCATCCCTTCTTTTTTTCTTATTAACTTTTTATTTTTTTCATAATTGTAACTTATTATTGACAGAGCCCATGCCTGGGTAATTTTTTGCAATATTATCTCTTGCACTCATTTCTGTTCCGACTTTTCCCCTCTCTTCCTCTACCCCCTCCCCCAGATGGCAAGCAGTCCTATACATGTTAAATATGTCACAGTATATCCTAGATACAATATATGTTTGCAGAACCGAACAGTTCTCTAGTTGTACAGGAAGAATTGGATTCAGAAGGTAAAAATAACCCGGGAAGAAAAACAAAAATGCAAGCAGTTTGCATTCATTTCCCAACACTAAGCATCCCTAATTCTAAGATCCATATCAGGACTAATTGACTCATTTGGAGCATTTTGCAAATTTATCACAGACACAGTTCCTCTTCTAAGTAATAGCCTGAGGAGAAAACTAGAAAAATAATAATGTCGTGGGTTCATTTGGGATGATATCAACAATTGTTGGTTCCAAACTGTCAGATAAGAATGGGCTTCCCCTAATTTTCCCTTTGTAAACACAAGGCTTGCGAGATTTTAAGTCCAACTGGGCTTGCTGACCGAAGTCAATTAATTTCATTTCACCATCACTTTTTGCTGGTATATGCTGATAAATGTTTCACTACTGGTTTTCCCCACCAAAAAAAAAATAATAATAATAACAACAATATACACAACATACTTTTCAATTGGATCTGCATTATTCACATTTTCTTCATCGCTTTCTTAAATCTATATAATTATCAAAATAATAAACAAACCCTTTTTGTAGTTTTTGCCAATTTCCAAGATGTTCATGCACACACTGAAAATTTAACAACTAGCTCTCAGGAGCTAGGTCAATCTGGTACCAAACATAGTCCTGAAATTTCAGATTTCTTAGAGAAAGGTTTTTCCTGCTAGGGTATATACACAGGACAGAGTAAGGCTGTGAGTGATGAAGACAGACATCTTTTCATTACACAGATGTAGAAGGCATGGAGGGATCCTTAGCACAGTGATGCTCAATAACTAACCCCACCTGTATTCTACTGGCAATCCATTCTGTTTCCTTGCTCTCCTTTATCAGCTTCAGAAAGTCTCAAACAAAGCACCCACTTTAAAGCCAGAGCGTCAGAGTTCTAATACATCCAAAGTGTATGATCTTGAACAAATAAATACACTTTATCTTTCCAAGGAATTTTTTATGAAAAGTCAGTGGTCTCCAAATTTTTTTAATATATTCACTACTCTATTAATAACAAATTTCGAGCCTGTATTGCTGAAATATATATTTATTTTTAAAAATACTAATATAATTAAACATTACTAAATATCATATAGTTAATAAAATACTATAGTTTAAATAATTAGGTACATTATAAAACATAATGTATATAAATATAAAATATTTTACATTATTTTTAAAAGGTTTCAATAAAGATGAAACAGAATGTGATCCTAGAAATAAGGAGCTCCTGGAGTTTATTGAGTGGTAGAATGCCAGGATGAACCCCCATATTAAAGAAAACTTTTTAGTCAATGGGTAAAACTCAAATAGAATTAAGGGCCATTAAAACCTATATAAGGTTCCTTTTGAAAGCATATTGACTTAAAAAACCATACTGGAACATTATCTATATTCTATTGTCTTTATATTTACTTTATTAAATATTTTCCAATTACATTTTAACCTGATTATTGACATTCTCCTGAGTGTTGAGGGCTGCTACAAATGGCTGCCATGTTTAGCTTCCTTGATCCAAATGAGAAGCAATATAGTTTTGTGAATTAGGGGGCTGCTTTTGAATAGAGAGATGGGAATACATGGGAGAGATGTGGAGATGGAAACCATTGGGCACTAAAGGGACACGAATGTGGATTAATGGAAAGTGAAGAGTCAAAAATGATTTATCCACTATGAGACCTGTAGCTGAAATTTATCATTTTATTTCATTATGAATATATATGTGTGTGTATGTATATATGTATGTGTAAAATGCATACATATTTATATATGTGTGTGTATAAAATTCTGAGAAGGGCTCCACATGCTTCATTACATTGCCAAAAAGGTTTGTAACAAAAAATAGTTTAGAAGGTCTGCTTCTATGATCCTGCCTGTATAGCTTTGGATAAATAAGTTTCTCTCTGGGATGAATTTTTTCCATTTGTAAAATGGGAAGAGGGGTTGGTTTAGACTAAGATCTTAAGACAAAATCTTACGAAATAAGAGCAAAGAATGATGAGGGCAATACGAGAATCGCAGATGAGTTTCAAGAGACTAGGGTTCTAATCTCACTTCTGCTACTCACTGTATAAACTTGATCCAGCCAACTCTCCAGATCTCACTTTCCTTCTCTTTAAAAATAAGATGAATTACCAGCTCTCTAAGGCCCCTTCTAGCTCCAAAGGTCTCTGTTTTTATGATTCCTTGTGAGGCATTTTAGGGAAAGATTAGTAAGTGAACACTCACTTGGATGATTTCCAGTAGAACACAGAAGTCTTAATTTTGAGAAGGGAAGGTGGGGTAGGGGGGAGGAGACCTCATAGCCCCTCCCCTCAAGGGTGAGGGGTCTCAGGGCCATTTCAGAAGCCAGTTTCCAAAGAGGCCTTAAATAGCTTGGAGATGAATATCTGGTTAATGTTCATTTCAAGTGTATTTGGCTCCTAGCCTTCCTCACTGCCCTTCCCACCTCCTTCTCTCAGTGGCAGCCTGAGTCACTGCACCGAGCTCCAGAGGAACTCACTCCCCCTCCCTTCTTCCCCTCCCTTCTCCATCAGGATTTAAATAGAGGAGGTGGGTCATTTCTAGAAATGACGCTCATTCTGATCTGGGGCACATGATCCCAAATTAATCTGGACTCACCATCCCACTGACCTTCTCTATGGCAAGATGGAAAAAAAACTGTCCCTAGTTTGTAAGGTTGGGGGGGGGCGTGGCAATATGCCCCCAAATCAGAATGAATTTGTGTTAAAAGACTTGCTAGATTTCTTCCATTTTTGCCACAGGAATGATTTCATTAATAGAAAGAAACTTAGTTAAACTTAAGTACAAAAGGGGGCCTTTAAACTATACATAAGGTATTGTATTTAATTTATACTTTAACATATTTAACATGTATTGGTCAACCTGTCATCTGGGGGAGGGGATGGGGTGAAGGAGGAGAAAAATTGGAACCAAAGGTTTGGCAATTGTTACCCATGTATATAACTTGTAAATAAAAAGCTATATAAAATAAATAAATAAACTATACATAAGGATTCCTGCTTAAACTTATTTACTTAGAAAATCACATATTAATATTATCTATGCTCTATTGTATTTTTTAATATTTTTAATATTTCTTCTACGTTTTAATCTGATTGGGGGAGTACTCTTTCTACCCCAGAGTTGTGTGTCCATCACCACTAGAATAAAGAACTCCAGGTGAGGAAATAGTCCTTCTATCAACAGAGATCGGCACCTTTTTGGAGATCTGCCTAGAGAAGTGAGACCATGGAGTGACCTGCCCTTTCTCACTACCATAATATCCAAAATTTCTGCTGTGAATCTCTTCTAAGCAGAAGCCTGTCTGATCCTTAGATGGGAAAAGTATGTGCCAGAGGCCATAACTGTCAAACTTGGCTTTCAGTTGGTTACTTGTATAATAATCCTGGCAAAAATTACCGAACCTCCCTGGGTCTCAATTTCCTCATCTCACAAATGAGGGAGGTTGGGATGGGAAGGCAGAACCTGATTTCATCCCTTGCTTCTTGTTCCTTGAACACCAGAGAAAGATCAAAGAAGACGCTTTTCCTCTTATTTTATGATGTACCGAAACTCAAGTACCTACAAACAGCCTCCATCTTCAGGCCACTTTTCTTTTCTCCCTAAAAGTTAAACTACTAATCCCTGACACATCCTCCCCTTCTTCTCTTCCTCCTCATCAACCTTACATACACACCATACAGAAGGAAATTTAACATCAGAGAAGGGATTGCCCCAAAGCTGAGAAAGATGGAGCTGACGTGAGAATACAAGCATCTTGAGGTTCTCAGAGAGTTAGGGAATCAAGGGAATGATTTGTACTCCAGAATTTTAGACTTGAGAGTGAGGGCAGAGGGGGAAAAGGGACTAAAAACGCTAAACAGCATTCTGAGATAATTTCTCCCGGACAGAAATCGAGGAAGCAAATTGTAGTGAGTACTGCTCTAAATTTGGAACTACAAAGACCTGAATTTGAATCCTGCCTAGTTTCATGATCCTGGGCAAAACAGTTTCCTTATCTTAAAAAAAAAAAAAACAAACAAAAAACTGTGCTGGACCCACTAGTCCCTAAGGTTCTTTGTTTCTTTCTTTATTTTTCCCCAGCTCTAAATCTACACTCCTATGAGTGAGTAATGGGGATGGGAACAGCGGGCACTACTTTTAACCATGACCCACCACCACCACCTGTCCCAGAGAGTAACCTCAGACCTCTGGCTTTTCCTGCCCCTGCCTGGAATTCAGAACCTTTCACGAGCAGTTTTCCATGCCCCGATTGAAGGACAGACAGTGGAACTAAGAGGAGTGTGTATGTTTCTGATGGAGACACAGAGTTTTACAAATCTCCTTCCACCATTCGGGCCAGCCCCACCCTGTCCTCAAAGGAAAGAGTGGAGATGAAATGCTCTCCCCACCCTATTCTCCAATTAGATGCCTCTGTCCCTTCTTCCAGGCCCCTTGGGCATTGAGCCAGGTCCTGTATCCCTAGACAGGAGACTCTCTGTCCTTTTCTGGACATAATGACCTTTATAGTAGCCAAAGGGATCCATCTGTTCCCTTCTCCCTTCCCTCTTCCCCATCCTCAGATGTTAGGAACAAGAGGAGAAGGAAAGCCAGTGCATGTGAAGCAGGTCAAAGGATTCCGGCTGAGCTCCCGCCATCTTTTCTCTACTCTCTTGGTCTTCCTCTTAAACTTCTGTAGCATCTCTTTTTCATTCCCACATTCCCACTCTCTTCCCTCCTTCCTCACAGCCCACCTGAACTTTCTATTTCCTGATTTTCACTGCTCCTCATTCCAGTCCTTTCTATTATTATTTTCTATCCCTTCCCTCCGTCAATTCTCTTTTCTCCCTTATTTCAGGGAATCCAAGTAAAGATGTGTCCTACCAGCAATATCTACATAAAGATTCTCATAAAATGAGCAGAGATCCAGAAAAGCAGTCCACATTCAGAAGAAAAAAATAGGTATTATCCAATAGAAAGCATTGGAGGACCAGAGTGAGCTCTCATTCCCCACGTTCACCTGCTCTCATATTAAGCTTAGATTAATTAACAGAATTAATTCATTAACAGACTGATGGAAAATTCCATCCACTGTAAGAACAAATCCAATCACTCTTCCAGGAAGAGAGCACTTGAAACACTTGAAAACAGCAACTCTGACTCTTCTAAGCCAACTATTTTTCAGTCTAAATATCCTTTATTTTAATCTGAAAATTTATCAATACTTTTCCTAAAATGTGAAACCTAGCTGTGGTTTGGTAAGGGCCAGAGAGAGCAGGACTGCTACATTCCTGGGTCCCATGCCTATGAACACATTACCTTTTTTGGTTGGATCCTATTTTGCTAGACTGCTCTCTCCCAACAAATTTTCAGACAAATTACTATCTAGTCTTGACAACCCCATCTTTTACTTTTTGAGGGTATATAAGACTTTATACTTATCCATAGTAAATTTTTTCTCATTAGATTTGCCACAATGTTCTAATCTATCAAGATCTTTTGAGATTCTATTATCCTATATGTTAGCTGTCTCTCCTCGCCTTGGATCATCAGCAAATTTGATAATCATTTAAGTCACTGTTAAAAAATGCCTTGGTTATCACAGTGATAAGAATAGATGTTGGGAACCTCATCTAGTAAATATTCTTTAAGTTGACTTACTCATCAGTGACTCACTGGGTCAGGCCATTCAAGCAGGTGAATCTATTAAGTATACTACTGACTAATCCATTTGATTCACACAAGTACATGAAAATCTTTTTCAATGCTTTTTTATTTTTTTCCAAAAAAAAATTTAAGAAAACTAACTCCATGTCATTCTTCTGATTTCCTGGTCTAGTGACTATCAAAAAAGAAAACAATGTTAGGTTGGCAGGTTCAGTTCTGAAGAAAACCATACTCTGACCACTGCTTTCTTTTGTAGATATCCAATAACCATCCCTTTAATAATAATGGAATTTTATCAGAAATTAAAATCAAATGCAGTGGCCTAGTTTTCAGATTTGCCTCCTTCCTCTCTTGTAAAAAAGACTGAGACAATATTTGTCTTTCTCCAATTCTGTAACACCAATTCTATTTCTCTGATTTTTCAAAGATCACTAACAGGAGCTCATTGGTCACTAGTCATTTTTATTTCATATGTAGTTTGTTTGAGTCTAGTGACTTAAAATTAAAGGCTGCCATAACTCTTACTATATCTCCATATTTATGTTGAGTTTCAATTCTGTTAATTACTTCTTTTTTGTACTTTCCAATTCCAACAATTTATTCTCCTTGACAAACAAGACTTCCACTTTCAAATCAATAACAATAGCTAACATTTATATAGTATGTTAAAGTCTTCAAAGAGGTTTAGATTATATTGTTTTGTTTTATCCTCCCAACAATCTTGCAAGGTTGGTGCTATAATTAATTCTATTTTACAGATGAGTAAACTGAGGCTTCAAGTGGTTCAATGATCTGCCCAAGGTCACACTGCTAAGTAAGTGTCTAGATATATTTGAACTGAGATCATTCTAATTATATTAGAGTAGCCCCATATCCAATAGCTTCCTATTGCTTCATGGACCACAATGGTGAAGAAGGAGGGAACATATACCAAATGGAGGTACTAAATGTATATTTTTGAGGCACACTAAATATTGTGAAAAAGATGGAAATCCATAGAAAACCATATAATCTATATAATCTTCAATATCTAGATAATCCCAATATTATTTTTCTCTGGCTTAGACTACATCACAAACTTCCCCCTTCGACAGACTGAGGGAAGCAGCCCCAGTCCCACCTACCTTCCATGCTATCTTCTCGGTGCATGTTGAAATTGTCGTAGGAGTCCCAACGGATGAGAGGGTCCGAGGTGTTGTAGTCCACAGACACACTTGGCCCATTCTCCAGATGTTCCATTCCTGGTGGTTGGAGGAAAGGGAATAAAAAGAGGTAAACATTTAGAATAAAAGAAGAAACCCTAGTATTCCCCTAACGAAGGTCTCTAAGTAATTTTACCTTATCTTAAGGTCACAAAGAAGGAAAATGAGTTACCTATGAGAATGATAATTCCAGGGACTAGGGTCCCCTAAAGCTATTGATGAGATTTATACCCAGGTCATACAACAGGGCCTGGAAGATGAAGCTCTGGGAAGCTTGGAGCCCTCCCTGCAGATAAGTTATTCCTACTTCTGCTCCCTCTTCTAAAACAATCAAGAAAATGCCAGAAGATTATGATGGTCTCCCACTGGAATTAGGGGAAAAGAATTAGGAAGAGTCTTGCTATATAAGTGATTAGGGTCAAAGACTGTGAGAGAAAAATGCTGGTCCTTGTATGCAAAAAGTTCTCAAGAAATGCTAAATTAAACTGACCTATGAACTACTGACCAGCCTAGAACAGAGGTTTTCAACCATTGGCAGTGTGAGGAAACCTATGGACCTCTTTTAAATGCATAAAATAAAATACATAGGATTATAAAAGGAAACCAATTATATTGAAATATTCATCAAAATTTTCTTTAAAAAAAAAAAAAGAAACTTCATGGACCCCACATTAAGAACCCCTATAAAGTCAGGAAAGTGTAAATCAGGGGTCCTCAAACTTTTTAAATAGGGGGCCAGTTCACTGTCCCTCAGACTGTTGGAGGGCCGGACTATAGTAAAAACAAAAACTTTGCTTTGTGGGCTTTTAAATAAAGAAACTTCATAACCCTGGATGAGGGGGATAAACATCTTCAGCTGCTGCATCTGGCCCACAGGCCGTAGTTTGAGGACCCCTGGATTGTAAATGCATTTAAGTCCTCTAAAGATCATCTCACTCTTCCCCTCCCTTATTAGGATAACTCTCTCCCTCAGCCCAGACCAATAGGAGGCATTCCCTGTCCAAAAATATTCTCACAAAAGAAGACAATTTGATCTCAATTAGAGCTTAATCCCTCTGTCTTGAAGGACATCTACAGTCAACTCATTTTCTTTCCTCCATGAGTTGAGAATATCAGGTAATCATCCTCTGTCTAGCAACTCTATTAAAGGCTATCATTTAATCAGGCTTCTCATCTTTAGGTGGAATCAATTTCCTTTACTCTCTTCTCATAAATATTATTCCTTTGTCTTTCCACTATCTTCATACCTTTCCTCTAGCCTCTATCCCCAGCCATGAAGTCTAGAGATGGACATGGGATGCTGACCTCATTCTGACAGGAGGAGACTGATTACAATAGGAGAAGAACTCAATGGTTCCTATGCTATTTATTACTCCAACATCATATCATGGGATGGTGGAAAGTGTCCTGGATGGGGAGTCAGGAATCTTTGATTAGTGTGTTAGCTTTACCACTAATTACATCTCAGTTTTCTCATGTGTCAGTCAATAAACATTTATTAAGCACGTATAATGTGCCAGACACTGAGAGATAAGGAAGTTGAACTAGATGATTTCTAAGACTTTCCAGATTTAATTATCTAAGAAATCTATCTTACCTCCTTTTGAATTATTTTTTCCCACAATTCAATCACTAATTCTCACCAGTAAAGATGGAATCCACATTAATGCCCAAATATCTATCTGCTGTTCTAATTTTTGAACACAGATATCTTGCACTGGGTCACAGGAAAGGGTTAGAGAACAGGGCAGGGAGTCATAGGTAGGGTGGAAAATAAAAGGAGGTTATACCTTGAATTTTCTCAGGGCCATAAGAAAATACAAACTCTACTTTGCCATACTCTGGAAACCGATCATCTGGAAAAGAAGAAAAAAAAAGGAAGCCTTCCATCAACTCTCAGAAAAGGTTCTAAGAAGTCTTAGCCCCTGACTTCAGCACAGACGCATCTTGCTAAGCACACAAAGGCAGCTTGCACACATGTGGTCCAGAAGAAAATGATGGGGATCACCCGCTAGTAAATATTTAGCAACTGGTACTCCAGGGAAAAAAAAGAATGAACTTGCCACATACTTTTAAGTTTAATCTATATTATTCATATTTTCTCCATCACTTTCTTAAGACCTAACAATAAACAAAAGAATAAATCAAGTCCTGATTTACAGCTTTTGCTGGTTTTTGACTTTTACTCCAGCACACTCCTGGAATCATTCCCTTTCCTCGTATCTGAATCATGAATCTCTCCATCATTCTCCTCAGCTCTCCACCATATTCTCCCTGGCACCAACTTAGCATTCAGCTAAGGATTTCATTCCAGGTATTGAAGGGATAGACATGGGGGAGGAGGAAGGGGATTGAAATAGTGAATGGGGATCCGATGTCCTGGGCTTGAAAGCTAGAAGTCCCAAAGGGGGAGAGAAAAGGAGGGCAATGAAAAAAAAGCACAATAGGAGAGGAGGAATAGAGTGAATTGGGAAAACATAGCAAGAGATTAACTTGCTAGAAAAGGAATGAGTTTCATCTCAAAGTGTCTTTCCATCCCTCCTCCCATGACCCACTCCCAAGAACCCTACCTTTGAAGGCATCATCCAGGTCCTCCTTCCCAAAAACGACTCCCAGGTCATGGATGGCACAGGTATGGAATTGAACTCGGAAAATGACATCCCGGGCTGGGCTTCGGAACTTTTTGTGGTAACATTTCAGCTGGGCCAAAGACAGAGAGGGGACCCTGGTCAGACTCACAAAAACACCAAGACCACCTTGGGGGTGGGGAATCAGAGAGAACCCCAGGGCAATGCCCACAGTCTCCAATTTTAGGAAGGAAAATCTCACTACCACCAGACAAAAATCTCCTGGAGATCTCATCCTGCAGGTATACTTTCAACCAACAAAATACAAAAACAAAGACAAAATTCCTTCAGCACAGACTAGGATGGGTTTAAATTGTAGGAAATGGAAACTAATTATTTAATTATTATTTTTTTAAAAAGGATATATATCATGATACAGTAGAAAGATTACTGCATTTGGAGCTGAAGGCTTCAGTTTCCCAGGCTGAAAAATTAAGGAATTAGACTAAATGGTTTCTCATATCCTTTTCATGTCTAAATTTATGATTTCATGATTTTCTGTGAAAAATGTTACATTACAGGTGGGATATTGTCTCTTCTGATCATAGAACATAGAGCGAGAAGTTATACTCTCTCCAGACAAAAAAAAAATATATTACTTTTATATGTGTATAATATCTAACCTTTTCCAAAGCACTTTCAGAAACATCTCATTTGAATTTTTTAATAATTCAGTAAAATAAGCAAGACAATTGTTATTCCCATTATAGAAGGGCTAAACTAGATTAAGTGTCTTGCCCAAGGACATGGTTATCTGTACAATTCCAACAAGCACGTTTGTTTCTTTCTTTGTTCCTTCCTTCCTTCCTTCTTTCCTTTCTTTCTTTTTTCCTTCCTTCCTTCCTTTCTTTTTTCTTTTTTCTTTCTTTCTGCCTTTCTTTCTTTCTTTCTCTACCTGTCATTTCCTTCTATAAGGGGTTTCCAAAAAGAAACTACCTCTGACACAAAATGGCACACTCTCTGCAGCCTTAAGAAAGTTGTCTGGGACCCCAAGAGGCCCGGTGACTTGTTCAGGATTACAAAAACGTGATATATCAGGGAAAAAGCTCCAACCCAGCTCTTTATTGCTCCAAAGCCCCACTCTAAGTACCAGGCCATGCTGCTTCTCACTTTGCTTCTATTTCTAGTAAGGAGCATCGTCTGAACTACGGCTTGATCTCTTAATTGCTCTTCAGGCTTCTTTCCACCTTACTGCCCTGCCAGTGGAATAACAGAAAGGGACTGGCGATAGGGGGGGAAAGGTGGGGAATGTGACGTCAGCAGGGCCCCGCCCACATATGGAGTCTGTGGTTGTTGCAATCCTTCATCTCCTCTAAGGAGGTAGCAGCAGAGGGACAGAAACACATGAAGGACGGAGGGATTACTTCCCAAAAGGAAATGGTCCTTACCAAGATGTCTCCCTTCAAAAGCAATCCAGGCTCAATGGTGATACAGATGTTGGTTTGGCTGTCTCCTGGCACATTGCTGTGGGATGAGATGGAAAAAGAGAGAGGTAAAGAGAAAGATGGAGAAAGACAGACAGACAGACACAGAGACAGAAAGAGAGTGAGTGAGTGGGAGGGGAGGGAGGAAGAGAGACAGGAGAGACAAAGAAATAGAGAAAGATGGAAAAGAGGGAGGGAAGGGAGAGGACAGAGATGGAGAAAGATGGGGAGGGAGGTGAAGAGAATAGAGAAAGAGAGATGGAGATAAAAGTAGGAAGATGGAAAGAGAGAGATGGAGATGGAGAGAGAAGTAGAGAGATGGAGAGAGAGAGAAAGAGAAATTTAGTACAAGAGCAAAGATTTCCCACTCTCCTTTCCCCATAACAACAATCAGAAGATCATACAGATTTTAATATACAGTACTGACAACTACTCAAACCAGATAAGGAAGAAAAAAAGAGTACAGATTTATATATAAAGTGTGTTGTCCTTTTATGGTCCTTTTAAAATGATGAAAAAGCAGAGCTTCCTGTCCCTTTCTAGAAGAGACAGGGACTAAGATGCTCATCTCCATGAAGAAGAGATACATACTAGATTCCAGAAGTGTAGACAGGTTGCATGGCCTGGTAGATCCTGAGGAAGGGTCGACAACCTGAAAAAAGCAACAAATAAGTAAGGATGTTCAATAAATAGAGGGAACAGAGAAATTATGGGAAAGTAAACAAAGAGAAAACAGAAAAGGAGAAAAGACATAAGTAGGATAAGGAAGGAATGAGAAGAAAAGGAAGGAGGCTAATGAAAAAAGGAAAAAGGGAAAGAAACTAGGATAAAGGAAGCAGGGGAAACTGAGGCAATGGGAAAGACGGAAAGATTGAAACCTTAACTATCAGCCACTAACCTCCTTTAGATTCAAAGTTGGGAATGCCGTGCATAATGACGTGGTGTAGGAACAAGGGCTTGTTGTTCATTTTGATGGAACCAGAGAGCAGCCCACTGAAGTAATGGACATACCTGCAAGAGGAAGACATCGGCCTTTCAGCATTGTCTTTCTGGGAAGAAAGATTCAAAGGACAGTCCAACGAATGTCCTCCTCAGTTCTCAAACATAGTAGAAACAGGGCAATAAGGGTTTTGCTATCATTATAGAATATGGGATTAGTCACTAGAAGAAATGTTAAAAAAATAAAATAAAATAAAATAAGAGCACCATAGCTAAGTATTTTTGTACCTGAGGGGTAGGAGAGGTGACAGCACAAAGAACAATAACACCCAGAAAGTCCAGTCCTTGTCTTCTCTGGAATTAGAGGCAGGAGAACCTCACAGGAGAAGACTATGCTGGCAAAGGGACACTGGCTACAATTATGCAGGGACAATAGAACTTTATGGAAGTGTAAATCATCAAAAGATCGAAAAAGGACAACTCTCATTCTCCCTCCTACCCTGGGATACTGGTAATCTAAAGCCCTAGTTACCCAATCTAGTTATGGCTCTGGTAAGAGGATGATTCCATCTGAAGAGCAAAAGAAGGAAGGGAGAAGTGTTTAATGGAAAGCTTTAATAAATCTCTGCTGGCTGATAGCACTCCATTCTGTATATAGACACAAAACACACGTGCACATACACATGTACACACTTTGAAAACAGAGCAAAAGGATAGGAGATAATGTTTAAAAAAAAAAAAAAATGAGTCACTTGAATAGAACTTTCAGGGTTAGTTAGCAGGGGAAGATATCTTTCCCTAGAGATCTTTAAGAACTAGGGGACCTTTGACTAACTGGTCTAAAAGAAGAATTCCACAGTCTAGAACAGAGAGTCATGGGATCAAGAAGGCCATAGGGTCACAAAGCCAGTCCAAAGCAGTCATGAACCCATCCTCAAACACCATATCCACAAAAAGAGCCTCCAGTGCCCTCTCGTGGCCTATCCTGAAATACTTTTCCTATGTCATCATTTCCATTACTATTCAGTAAAAATCAACAAATGTACAGAAAGCCTTCTATGTCCTTAGTCACTGTCCCACACCTTGGGATACAAGGATTAAGACGAATACAACCTGTATCCTCAAATTCTCACGCTCTCAAATACACCCTATAATGTATGTTCTAAAATGATTTAAACTAATGGGAAAGGTCAAGCAGAATGAATGGTGCAGGACTTTCAGGAAGGAAGGGAGGGATCATTTAGATCTGGAGTTAAACATCATGGAGAAGTCTGTTTATAAATGAAAGTATTAAGCTAAATGATTTTGAAGGTCCCTCTAAGTCTAGAAGTTAGTTAGGGTCAGCTAGGTGGTGCAATGGATAGAACCAAGGAATCAGGAAGAATTGTGTTTCTGAACTCAAATCCGGCCTCAGACAACGACTGGCTTGTGACCCTGGGCAAGTCACTTAACCTTGTTTGCCTCAATTTCCTCATCCGAAAAATGAGCTGGAGGGGGAAGTGGCACACCACTCTAGTACTTTTGCCAAGAAAACCCCAAATGGGGTCACAGAGAGTTGGTCACAACTTTAACTTTAGAGCCTACACTCCTAGGTGGAGAGAAATCACTTCAAACAAAGAGAATTAGAGCAGCTTTTACAAAGTCATGGAAATAAGAAAGTGTAGGATGAGATCAGGGAATAGCCAGTATTCTAACTGGGCTGGAAAATGAGAATGAGCAAAAGACAGTGGTGCAAAATCTTAAATGAATTCTGAAGATTACAATTTCATATAAAACTTTTTTTAAAAATTTTACAGAAGTGACAACTACAGCCAGTATGGTATAATTGAAAAAGAACTGACTGAAACTGGTTTCAAATCCTACCTCAGTCACTTAATGTCTATGTGACTTTGAACGTGACTTAAATTCCTGGGCCAGTTTCCTTGTCTTTAAAATATGGGATTTGGACCAGACGGTTTCTGCAATTCCCCCCTGTTTTAAATCTATGATCCTACAAGAATAAAAGAGACTACAGAGAAAGAAGAGAAGAAGGCAGAAGTCATATCTTAGGGGCATTCACACTGCGAAGTTGGAAAGAGAAAAGAACAATTAATGAAACAGAGATGGATTAGTCACTGAGGTAGAAGGAGAGCCAAAAGGGAAAAGTTACATAAAAGCTGAGGAAGAAAAGAAAAATCAAAAGGAAGGTGTGGTCAAAAGAAGTAACGGCTACAGAAAAGTCAAAGAGAATAAGGACTGAATTTGGTCATCAGTATGCTACCAGTAATTTCTGCAAGACTAAGAGAATACTGGGGAAGAAAGCCAGCTTGCAAGTGGATGAAGAGGAAGTGGGTAATGAGGAAGTGAAGGTATGTCGAAATATTTAGCAGTGGAGGGAAAGGAATAACAGGGTCTCAGGAAGTTATTCTACCAGACTTGAGAAGAACTTTAGAGGTCATATAACCCTCCACCCAATGCAATTCCCTTTGTAATAACCTTCACAAATATATAGCCTGTGCCTGAGTACTCACCCCTCCCTTTTCCTGTTTCCCTCTCCCGTGGCCAATACCTCATAGGGCTCTCAGTTTTACTCCTAGATAACTTTAATTCTTAACAAGTTCTTCCTTATAAATATTCAAATACTCAATGGATCTATGATTTCACTGAATCAATCTATATAATTCCATCCCCTTGTTGAAAGGGAGTTCCCTCCAAAAATTCAAATCCCAACCTTTTTATTCCTGCCTATCCTGTGTGATTCTCTTTCTGGTTCTGAAGCTAAAACTTCACCACAAAAAGTCCACCCACTATAATGGAAGCTTTTCCCACTTATTCCTGACAAAAAGAAAGATTAATGAAGCACTCCGGACATTATCCTTCACTCTTTTTGTATGTGTGTCACTTTAAGTTTTGTGGATGTGCTTGTTTTTACAAATTTTTTTACATATTACTTGTCTTCATGACTAGTCTCTTATAAAGTAAAATAATTACATAAAATAAATGATAAAATAATAAAGGACAATATAAGAGGGTAAGTATATTTGAGAAGAAATAGGTCATTAGCAAAACAAGCTTTAAGCTTAGAAAGTAGATAGCAAATAGTAAAAAGGTAAAAAAAGAAAATGTAATCATTTAAACATAAAAAAAAATAGAGAGAAGAAAAAGTGTACAAGAATACAATGGAAGAAAATAGACAATTAGCTAACATAACTATGAATGTGAATGGGGTAAATTGACCTATAAAGTAGAAAAGTTTAGAAGAGCCTTGATGTAACACAATGTCATCTTCAAACATGAGCTTCTACAGGACCACATCATCCATATGGAATTCCTGTTTGACCTGTTGTTCCCTAAACTTCCTCCCTCATAATGATTATATATAGAGAGATATGTATATGTATATAGAGAAATAGATATATGTATGTATTATATAGGTATGTAGAAAAGCATACATCCTCCTTTTGTATCTTACTTAATGTTTACCATAAAGGTATAGAACAGGATTATTTCTGTTGTAACATTTTCCAAGGAATCCAGAATGATCTTGAAATATAGATGAGAGACATCTTGATGTAAAAGAGACTGTAAAGTACCTTTTTTCCAAGTTCAATCCTTTTTTGCTTAATCAAAAAACTTGAAGTACAATGAGGTCTTCTATTCTCTTCAGCTTTCAATAAATTGTGAAATAATAAAGATGGGGTCTTTTTTGGATAGCTTTTGCAAAACTTTGTCTATTGCCTACTATTACCTTCATAAAAGATGCCCCTCATAAAGACTTTGTATAGACAGAATGGTAAGCATGTAGATGAGTAGTTTAGTTTATTAAAAGATTTCTTTTCACACCTTTGATATCTTCCCCTCCTTAAGATTCTTTGTATCTTAAGACCTCACAATCATATCACCTCTAGGATAAGTCTCATATATATATATATTTAATCCAATTCTGATATTTTTTTACCCATATATATCATTTTGGAGTGATTTCTACCTCTTCTGTAAGCATTTCAAAGAATGAAGTGCCTCTATCCTTGATGGAATAAAGTTTTTTAAAATGGTTTTTGTAAGTCTTTCCTATTTTTCTTCTGCTTATAGTCCTCTTTCTAATTTTGACTTTAAGTGCCATTGGGATGACTTTGCTTAATTGAACATTTTGCCAAGTTTTCTTCAAACTAGTCTCACCCTCTCCTGCCTCTCTCTATTTTATGAAATGATACTGTTCATAAGTATACATCATCCTTCTTCATAATATTTCTACAGACAAGCTTATATTTTAGCTCAATGTCGCCTTTGGCAGACATCTCTCTCCGTTTGGCAAGTAAGTTAAATGTTTGCTGACTAAAGTGCTTGCAGGACTTTTTCGGTCTCTTTGTTATACCAATTAATTTAACTCCTGGATAAAGTTATCAGTGTCATTGGACTATCTGATATCCTTTTTCCATTTTTTATACTAATAGTGTTTTTAAATAATTGAGGGTTAAATGTTCTAAATTATATGCATATCTTTTTCTCTTATTATTCTTACTTCTTGTTTATTATAAATTCTAATATTAGCTCTGAAGTTCTACTGGTCTGACTGTGAACAGATAGCCAACTCTGGAAGAACTCCCACATCAGTAATAAGTCTTTTCCTATCCATGGAAATGGAATCAACTTTGTTCCTTGAGATGTGATGCTTACCATTTCCAGTGTCTTACGATTCTTTTTAAAATGTTTTTATTATTAATAATCTTTTAATTATTATTTTTCACATTTTATTATTCATATTTTTAAATATTTATAAGAGAGAGGTATGAGGTTTCTGACCAATCTACAAGTCTTTGTCCTAGTCATTTCTTTCTCCAGAACCACATTTTCCCATATATTCTATCCATCCTCACCTTTTTTCACCTTTACACTAAAGGCACCAAGTATCAGAGTACATGGTGATTTGATTTGAAGGGTCTTAATGAATTCTTCATAGAATTTCTCGACCAGAGGATCAATGGTGCATAAACTTCCCCACTAAGTCTTCTCTTTTCCAAACTAAACATTCCTTGTTCCTTCAATGCAATTTAAAATCTTTCTTCAACACCTCTGTAAGTGATTGGGAAGATCAGCATCACCTCCAATCTGCCCAGGCAGAAGAGGTAAATCGAAACTAGGAAAGAACCAGCGACTGCACACAAGCAAGTCTATACAAAGTTGGGAGGGAATGAGGGAGAAGGCAAGGAGAGAATTCTAAAAGCCATTCATCCCAATGGATCATTCTAACGCTTTTGCAATGCTCTGCTCTTTACTGGTCATTGAACAGGATTATTTCTGTTGTAACATTTTCCAAGGAATCCAGAATGATCTTGTAGTATAGATGAGAGATATCTTGATGTAAAAGAGATTGTAAGGCACTTTTTTTTTCTAAATTCAAACCTTTTTTTCTTAGTCAAAAAACTTGAAGCACAATGAGCTCTTCTGTTCTCTCCATCTTTCAATAAATTGTGAAATAGTAATTCTCACTTTTTTTCCTACAAGTCAGAGATCCTTCAGGTGAATATGATCAGGACTCTTCCTGATGCAGGGATGTGGCTGCAGTACTTTACCCTAATTGGTTAATTAGCAAATCTTTATTGAATGAATGGGAAGTTCACTAAATGAGTGACCTAGATCATTACTCTTCCTCTGTTCACAAGCTACTTGACTGGTCTGGTTATAGGGCTCAGACACACAGAGCAGGGGCACCTGGTCCATTAACTGGGTGTGACTGCCTTTGGCTACTGAGCCCGGGTAATCTGATGGGCACCGGCCTGCCCTATTCAGGCTCCTTTCTCTGCTCTTCGCCCACCCAGCTGACAGGAAATCCAGAGTGGCTGGATCCCTATCAGGACCCCAGATCGTGCCAACAGGATGTGTGTGTGTACAGGGGACAATGAGCCCTGGGGGGACAGACAGGGGAGCTGTGGGCACAGGCCCTCCTTGGGCAATATTTCTCTCCTTATCTACAGCAGAACCAGAGACCTTGAAGAATTAGAAAGAAGGCAGGAAAGTAAAATATATAATAAATAGACAAAGGTACATTTTTACCTTCAGCCATAAGTACGTAGTAACCAGATTCAGACATACATGAAGGCAGTGTGAATGGGAAGACACGTAGCACACAAATGACAAAAGCTTATATTGATACTGTGTTTTCCAGTTACAAAGCACTTTACGGATATTATTACATCAAGTCTTCACAACAACCCTGAGGCATAAGTAATATAAGGATTATTTTCTCCATTTTGCAGATCAGGAAACTGAGGCTCAAAGAATAACAGATTAGTAGTTGCATAGTGTTTGAAGGTTTACAAAATACTTTACAAATATTAGCTCATTTGGTCCTCATGACAAGATGAGGAGATGGTGCTATTATTATACTAATTTTACAGATAAGGAAACTGAAGCAATTTCAGCAATTAAAGTGATTTTCTTAGGGTCACACAGCTAGTAAGTATCTGAAGTCACATTTGAATTCAGGTTTCCTTGATTCCAGGCTCAGTACTCTATTCACTATGGCACTTAGATAACTAAAACTATTTTAAAACTTGCACACAGTTATCAACTAGCTCAAAGCACATTTTCTGAATACAAGCCAGACTCAGAAAGCTCCTCACACTTCATCACCAAGTATATGCTATGTGTGATCTCTACAGAATAATCCCCTGCTTGTATGATTGTGGGATCTGATTTTTACCCACAATGCCTCCAAAGTATATAATAATCCATTCTGCTTATTGCTCTGTCCCTCTGATTCAAGGACACCACTGATTGTGAGGGCTCTATCTTGATAAGGATGAAAAAGAAATGACCAGAGCACATACCCAGTCCCCTCCTCACCGAGCAATGTGAAAACTGTTCTTTGATCTGCACCTGCTATCTTGGTGGCTTTTAGCCAGAGCCTTTGCTCAAAAAAGAATTTTCCTTTTCCCAACCCCCATCCCCACCCCAACAAAAGCATGCTGATCTTGTCTGATTTCCTTATTCCTTCCTGGCTATCCCCCCGTATTGGGAAGGGATGGTCACTTCCCCGCTTTAGTCCACCCTTTTGAAGTATCTCCTCACCCCCTATTCTTAGTACCCAACCAGCAGAGATTAGTAAGTGATAGAATTAGCCGTAATTTATATGGTGCTTCAAAGTTTTCAAGGAGCTGTGTATACATCAGTTCTGTAATAATAACCCTCACAAGTGGAGAAAACCCAAGCATTATTATTCCCGTTATTTAGGTGATGAGACTGAGACCCAGAGAAACTAAGTGAGTTACTCAAAATAGTTCATAGCAGAGCTGGGATTCAAGTTTAGAACTACTGGGCTTTAATTCCAATGTTCTTTCCATTAAAATACATTTGTCTTTTTTTTTCTAGATACAAAGACTGAATTAATAGGCTAAACTCGAGGATTTGGAGCCAGATGTTCTGCCTTGTCATTTAATGTTCAGCTGTTGTAAAATGAGAAGAACCAGAAGATGGATGAATATAAACATATATATATATGTATACACACACACAATAAAAACATGGCAAAAACAAACTCTGAAAGACTCAAGAATTCTGATCAACGAAATGATCAACTATCATTTCAGAGAAGCAATGTGAAGCCCGCTAACCACCTCCTGACTGAGAGGAAAAGGGAAATTGAGATGCAGAATGAGACATCCATTCTTGGACATGTCCAATGTGGGAATGTGTTTTGCTTGACAATGCATATTTGGTAAAGAGTTTGGGGAGTTTCAGGAAAAGGGCAGGAAAAAAATAAATGCTAGTTAATTTTTAAAAATAAAGCTTAACAAAAAGCAATAAAGTTCAGCAGTAGTTTGAGGTCACTCCAATGAACTTGCTGGAGAAGTCAAGTCTATAATGAGACCAGTGGAACTCACAAACATATTGGAGGTTGTACACAAGCATTGTTCTCTAGACCACAACATGGCATAGAGAGTGGAGTTCTGGAATTAAGTCAAGTAGACTTTGGCTTAAATTACACTAACACCACTCACTAACGCTAAAGCTATAAGCAAGTCAAGTTCATCTCAGTTTCCTCATCTGCCAAATAGGAACTCCAAGTCTGATTTCTTATAGCATCTATCTTACAGGTTTGTTACAAGGTTTAAATGAAATAATGCATGTGAAATCCTTAAAATGTTAGAAAAATGTACTTTTGTCCCATTCTATTCTATCCCATCCTGTCCTATTCCATTCCATTCTATCCTATCCTGTCTCATCTCATCTCATCCTATCCTATTTTGTCTTTAGCTTTTATCACACTGTTATCATATGTTAATTATTCTCACAAAAGGCAGCTGGTTTTATATTTAGTCTCAGTACATTAGAGCATTATTACATAGTGAGCCCCCTAATCTAGAAGATTGTATCTGGATGGCTCCCAGGTGCTCCCAAAAGTCTTTCTGACCTCTACAGTATGGGCTAATTCAAGGTCTCTGCCTTTTTCCTCTAGGCTCACCCTCAGTTTACCCCCTTTACACTTGAAGGATATAGTATATTTTTCCATTGTATGCACCCTCATCACCTCTGAAAGTTGGACCAAGGTCAACTGCATTTCTTCCTGAATTTTACTCTGACACATAAAAACTAGAATTCATATCAAAGACTGGTCTTTCCCCTCCCAAGTCTGATCTTCTTCTTAGCAGGATTAGCTCACTCCCACCACTAAAGTCTGTCCACATGGATATTAATTTGCCTTCTCTCCATGTTGAGGACCAATGATGTAGTGCGGTGTAGGAGATAATCCTGTACCAGGGAATCTGGAAACCTGAGTTTGAATCTCAGTTCTGTTGCTGCTTAGTAGTTGGGCAAGTCACATGCCTTCTCCAAGCCTCCTGTCTCCCTCATGGGACTGCTGGAGGATCAAATGCGATGCTTTTTAAATTATAATTTTATAATACTATATAATATCATAATATTACAAATTACAATTATATATGAATTAAATTATATTATAATTCTCTCTCTCTGGGGATAGCATCTTCCTTCTATTGATTTTCTCCTATTTACCCTGTAGATAGCTTGTTCATACATAGTTATTTGCATGCTTTCTCCCCTAATAGACTGAGTTCCCAGAAATTAAAGGCTGTTTTGTGCCTTTCCTGTTATCTTTCATGATTAGCACAGTGCCTGGGACATAATAGGGACTTAATAAGTGCTTATTGACTGACTCTGTGAATATGGGGATAGAATATTACAGAGCTTCTCAGACTCAGTTTTTGGGTTGGGTTTCAATGTCCTACTTTTTCTTTCTTCCTAAATATTATTTGTTGCAAGATACAATCTCTGGGTAGTAGAGTAGAAAAGGAACTATTTGAAAATGAAGGAGATATTTTTTAAATATATCTAAAATATTATAAAATGCTAAACAAGCTTCAAGTATCATTGGTTTTTATTAATACACAGTCTCCACAAGAATTAAAACAGGAGGTCATTCAAAGAGAAATAAAGAGACTTATGGGGGTATGAATAGGGAACAATATATTATTACAAAGAACTGAGCACCAAAAACACCTAATAATTTTTTGTGTCCATGACAAAAGGTCCAAGACAAAATGTCTCTGGAAGGAAGAAAAGCTTTCCTGGAGTATGGATAGAGGCTAAGGGGAGGAAAAGCACTTTAGGATATTATAAAGCTGTTTTTTGGGGGAAAGGATACAAAATCAGGACAGAATTCATGAGAGATATGACTAAATGGAGAAAGAAGCTCGCTCTTATAATCTCAGTTGTTCTGAGTTTTTGTCATTATCTTCTGAATTTTAGAAGCCTAGGTCAAAGTTCTGATCACTCCACCCTAGTTAAAGCTAAGTCAATAACATCAAGGTGCCACTAGGTCCCAAGGAAGTTACCAAACTCACAAATGCATTAAAACCAGATTAAAATACAGTTGGGAAATGTTAAACAAAATGCATAAAAATACAATATTTATAATGTTAATTTGAGGTTTTCTAAGTCAATAGGAGGCCAGCAGGAATTAATTTCTATTGAATTTGTAGCCACTGAGATAAGAGATGACTCTATTAATGATGGCTAGCATTTATATCATGCTTTAAGGTTTGCAAAGCATTTAAATATATTATCTCATTTGGTCTTCACAACAATCCAGGGAGATAGATGCAATTATCATCTCCATTTTACAGATGAGGAAACTGAGGTAGACAGAATTGTTAAGTGCCTACGGCAAGATTTGAACTGAGTTCTTCCTGCCTCCAGATCCAATGCTCTAGCCACTGTAGCATCCAGTCAGGAGATAGGAGACCATGGGATACAATGAAAAGAAGAATGGTTTTAAGGTTAGAAGATCTACTTTTGAATCTCTGCCCTGCTCCTTAAATGAAAAATAATTTGTAAAATGATGGGATTGGACTAAAGGGTCTCCAAAGTGCTAAATCTGTGGTTCTGTGATCTAGGCTTGTAGGTCATAGTTTGCTGACCTCTGATCTAAAGGAATTGCACCCCCCCAGAAAACAGGGGGTGGACTCCTGGGAAGGAGGAGGGGATTTACAGGCAATTATGAACAGGAATGCTTAGCACAAGATGTCATGGATGGGTTACCATGGCATCAGAGGGAGTGCCCATATGTTGGAGATCAGCCATTATTATCATATCACAATGGTCTCTTCAGAGACCAAAGGCCAGACATGGGGGACTGGCACATACCCCTCTGCCCCACATCATGGGGAGTGGAGCCCACAAGTACACATGCAAACCCATGTGAGCTTAAAACCAACCTCTTCTGGGATGGCTGCCCCACAGGAACCACTTTATCCTCATAGAATCTCTTCATGGCAAATCGATCCAGGGCCTGGTCTGCACTGTGGGGAGAAAACAAGAAATAAGAGGGGATTTGTAGAGGGAGAATTCCACGGCTAGAGAGGCCTTGGGGATCATCCAAGCGTCTCATCCTTTCATTTTATGGATGAGAAAATAGGCTATTTCCTAATCCGTCTAATACCATTGTCCCACCGTGATTTTCTCAGGCTAGCAGGCTCCTATGAGGTGCATCCCGTCCTGCTCACAGGTAAGAATTTCCCCTATGTCAGGCAAAAGATGGAGTCCCTCCAGGCAAAGGGATCTTTAGGGGAAAAAAGTCTCCAGCCTTACTGAAAGTATCTCAGGAAATACAAAGCTGTTTCAGAAGCCTGGGTTTGCTCTATTAGGAATAATAAAATCATAAACCCAGGGCAGGCGGGTTATCCAGAGATCATTATGTCCATCCCTCTGTTTCCAGTGACAAAAAAACACTTAAACCACAACTTATCTAGTGGCTGGTAGAAAAAGAAGGGACACATAGGAGACAGGCCCTCCTATCTCTGGAGGGCTCACTGGACCTTAAATTCTCTTTGTAAATTACTTTTCATCATCACCACAGTTTTCCAGAAGGAAGGCTGCTTATGAACTCCAGATTTATAGAGGCTAGGAATTAGGAAAACCTTCCAAAGGCCTTTCCACAACAGGTCTCTTCTCACAATCCAAAACTGAATGACTCTCGGACTCCACATGTCCAAATCTGCCTCCCCCTGCCCTCTCTTATCTCTCCTTATTCTATATTGTTATTATTGGAAGTCTCAGGGATCTCTCATTTGGGAAGTAAACAGCCTGGAGTCCCTCTCACCTGGCAGAAATATTGCTGTAGTGCATGTAAGCTGCGATGACAACTCCAGTCCTGCCTCGGTTTCCCTGAAAAAGTCCAAATCACAAAGATATTCATTCTCAAGGCTGGAAACGCTTCAGTTTAACTCAGTCAGGAATTTCTACATTTGCTTTGCCAACACAATTGATCAAGTTCAGGATCCCTGAGGAAAAGAATAGGGGGTCTTTGTGGCAGAAAAGAGAGAAGGAGCTGCAACAGGAAAGGGGTTAAAATCTTCAGACCTTAAATAACACCAGGCAATTGATCCACCACTCTTTCTGAGCCGCCCACTCAGATATATTAGGTGCCAGCCTGGCATTCTCTTCCTACCTGGAAGAACAGCCCCAGAGTCACGAGTGGTATACACAATCCCAGGGGGGAAATGTACACACAGGCTCAGAGACACACAGACAGAAGCAGATGGAAATATAAAAACACAAGGCTCCCAGACACAGAGGTGTACCCTGCACCCAAGCCCAACCCAAGTACCAGGATGCCAGAGCCCACAGCCCCAAAGGCAGAAGTTCGCCAATGCAGACAGACACGGGCACGGGGGAGATGTGCAAGCCCAGGGACTCCCACCTTGTTGTGTAGGACCACGACATTGTGGGGGTTGGCATTGAGCCACGTGTCCATGGCCTTGCAGACGTTGCAGATCTTCTCCAGGGCAGGAGTGTGTAAGTCAGGCCAGCCAAAGTCCAGCACCTATGATGCAGAAAGCAAGAACAATCAGACAAGACTGGGAGGGAAAGTCAGGAGCGATGGGAGCAGCTCACTCTGTGTTTCATCAAAAGCATTCAGCCATCAGTAATGCATTAATGTAGGAATCACTATATAGATATCGATATCTGCTACGCAGACTTTCTGTTACACTATGAGGAAGGAAGAAAGGAAGAAAGGAAGAAAAAAGAGAGGAGAGGAAGAAAGGAAGAAAGAAAAAAGAGGAGGTGAAAGGGGAAGGGGAAGGGGAAGAGGAAGGGAAAGGGAAAGGAGAAGGGGAAAGGAAGGGAAAGAAGAAGAGGAAGGGAAAAGAGAAGGGAAAGGGGAAGAGGAAGGGGAAGGGAAAGGGAAAGGGGAAGGGGAAGGGGAAGGGGAAGAGGAAGAAGGTGAAGGGAAAAAGGAAGAGGAAGAGGAAAAAGAAGGGGAAGGGAAAGGGGAAGAGGAAAGGAGAAGGGAAAGAGGAAGGGGAAGGGGAAGGAGAAGGGGAAGGGGAAAGGAAAGGGGAAGGGGAAGGGGAGGCCTCCCTGAAATAGAAGAATAAAAAGGAGAAAGGAAGAATTCATTTCGAAAGATCACAGGTCTTTTTCATCTATTAAATGCAGATTGCTCCCCATAATGTCTTCATTCAGAATAGCATTGTGTAGCAGAAAGACCACTGGATTTAATGTCAAAGAACCTGGATTCAAATTCTGATTCTGAAACTTATATAGACATGACCTAGGTCCACAACCTTCTCACTCTAGACAGTTTTCTCATATGGAATTAATCTAAATGATCTTTAAGGTTTCTGCCAGCTCTAACTCTATGATTCTACAAAAGATTACAGAAAAACAAGATGCCCCAAGAAACATCCCTGACTTACTCATTCCCTAAGTTTCCACAAATTTCACAGATGATTGGCCAGCCTTTTCCCTTCATGTCTCTTTTTCTTGGATCCCCAATTCCTGCCACCCCCACACACTCAGTGCATGAAAGGGTTTGCTTGTCAGCCCAATCCTGAGTTCCAATTAGGAGACGGCTGAATAGGAGGCACAGCCAAGACCCCCACCCCTGAATGGGATCCGGGAGGACCGACCCCTCTGCTGATTACCTCCTAAGGCTCAGCAAGGCGCCAGGAACTGGCACTCAACCACACCATTAGCAGCTTCCTGGGAAAAGCAAGGAACAGTCTGTGCCAGTCTCCTGGAGCCAGGACAGGTGAGTCAGGATCACGGATCACTGTCCTGGGCTGAAGGGCAAGAGAAGCCCAAAGTTCTGAAACTAGCTAGAGCTAGTTGGAGAGGAATGGTCACAGAGGGGCAGGAAGCCCAAGCCGGTCCCTATTCCAGGAACAACTTTTACAACTTCCCGAACCCTCTTCAGCAAAAGGCTCTTTGAGTGTAAACTCGGGGACCCCACAATGAGGCCCTAAAAACAACTGGGAGAAGGAACATCTGGACTCCTTCTGTCTTTCACTAAGGTGTTTATTTGTGGCACTGGGATCTTGGATGCCTGAGTCTTGTCCCTTTTCCCCAGTTATTGAAGTGCCCTAATCTGGCTCAATTCCCTTCTGAATGGAGGGACAGAAGGCGCTCTCCCCCCAAGCTCCGTTCCCTTCTTCCTGACTTGGATCCTTCACATTCCTGCCTTTCTCACCTTGGCACTCCATCCCCCTTCACCCCTCAAGGTGCTTCAAAGGAGACAAGAATAAAGTGGGTGCAAAAGGTTTCAGATGGTCTCTGCCGGCTCCCCCTGAGCCCAGCCAGTGGGCTCAGCTCCCAGCACCACGGGCTTACCTTGGAGTGGAGCTTCGTGATGTCATGTCTCCGCTCAGACAGGTTGAAAAGCTGCAAGAAAGGGAGAAACAGAGGGTGAGGAGGGGAAGGAATGGAGAGAGCTGGAAGAAAGCCCCGATTCATTTGCCAGCCCCATTCTGATTGCCTGCAATGACACCTCTCCTGGCCCATGATAGCAGCCCTTCTCTGAGCCCACTAGGGAAGAGAGATACAGGCCTGGGGCCCAGAAATGTGTAACTGCTGGGACCCATCACACTAGGTCACTCAACCTCTCTCTCTGCCTCTTCTCTGCTCCCTCTTTCTGGCTCTCTCTGTCTCTGTTGTTTGCTT
Organism: Antechinus flavipes; assembly: GCF_016432865.1. NCBI lineage: Eukaryota > Metazoa > Chordata > Mammalia > Dasyuromorphia > Dasyuridae > Antechinus > Antechinus flavipes. The sequence goes on along the minus strand of NC_067400.1, from coordinate 65,251,206 downwards.
GCATTTCTGTTTTCTTTCTCAGGGTTTTTTTTTCTTGATTCAATTTTTCTTGTGTAGCAAGATAACTATAAATATGTATACATATATTGGATTTAACATATATTTTAACATATTTAACATGTATTGATACCTGCCAGCTAGGGGAAGGGGAGAAGGGGAAGGAGGGGAAAATTTGGAACAGAAGGTTTTGCAAGGGTCAGTGTTGAAAAATTACCCATGCATATGTTTTGTAAATAAAAAGCTTTAATAAAAAAAGTCAATGGTATTAGCAATTATAATAACAATCGTAATAGCACTTTAAGCCTTACAAAGTGCTGAATATATATGATCTCATTTGAGTCTTATGATACATGAAATAGGTGCTTTTGTTATCTCCATATTACAGTTAAGGAAACTGAGGCACACAGAGATTAAGTGCCTAAAGTCACATAGCCGACAAGTGGCTGAGGTAGGATTTAAATGTGAATTTTCCTGACTTCCACTCCAACTAGGCTACCTCAATGTAAGGTGAGATAATCCCAAGGAGCCTGGAAATAGTCCACCATAATCTGTGCTTTGGTAAAAAGGATTTCAGGGTTAGAGATTTAGAAATTAGGGGGACCTCATAGAGCCCTAGTTCAATCCTCTTTTTCTACATTTGAAGAAATTGAGATACTCTGAGGTTAAATGACTTTCCTTTCTTTTAATTTTTAAAGTAATATTTAATTTTTCCCAATCACACATAAAAACAATTTTAACATTCATTTTTTAGAATGAAGGGTTCTAAATTATATCCTACTCTTTCTCCCTTCCTCCCTCCCCAAAACAGTAAGCAATCTGATGTAAGTTATACATGTTCAATTATGCAAAGCACAAGGTTAAATGATTTTCCCAAATGATGTGTTCTATAGAAGTGGTTTTTGAACCTGGGCCTTCTACCTCCAGAGCCAGTGTTCTGTCTGCCAAGGAATGGGAAAGAGAAGATATGAGGTTGGTGATATTATAGGTAGATAGTAAGAAAGGCAGGCAGACAAATAGAATGACCAAGGACCAAGCAAAGCCATGGGCTCTGCCAGCTGGAAAGTCCCTCACATAGTTGAACCTCCTACTTGTGGCTAGAATTCCTTTCTCATCATCCCTTAATGACAGAAGTCTAGTCATCCAGCTTTCATTTCCATATTTCTAATGATAGGAAGCTCCCCATTTTACAAGGTAACCCATTTCATTCTGAGGTAGCTCTAACTGTTAGTACTTCATTAACCTGAGCTGAAATCTACATTTTCTGAAATTTTACAAATCCTGGTGCTCCTCCTTCTCTCTGGAGCCACAAAGCCTCTCTCCTTCCCTTCCTCTCTCCCCCGCACGCTCCCGCTCTCTCCCCTGCACGCTCCCTCTCGCTACCTCGCGTGTTCCCTCTCACTTCCCTGCACGCTACCTTCCTTGCTCCCTCCCTACCTCTCTCTCTCCTTAAATCCCTCTCTCCTTCCCTTTGTCTCTCTCTCTCCCTCCCTTCCTCCATCTCTCTCTCCTCCCTCCCTCGCTCCCTCCCTTGCTCGCTCTCTCCTCCCTCCCTTCCTCTCTCTCTCTCTCCCTCCCTCCCTCTCTCTCCCTCTCTCACTCCCTCCCTCACTCTCTTCTTTGCTCTCTCCCTCACTCTCTTCCTCACTCCCTCCATCCCTCGCTCCCTCCCTCGGTCCCTCTCCCTTGCTCCCTCCTTCTCTCTCCCTCTCCTCTTCTCCTCCCCTCTCCTCTCTCCTCCTCTCTCCCTCTCCTCTCTCCTTCTCTCCCTCCCTCCATCTCTCCCTCTCTCCCGTCATCTCTCTCTCCCTCCCTCCCTCCCTCTCTCTCTCTCCTCCCCCTCCCTTTCTCTTTCTTTCTTCCTCCCTTGCTTGCTCCCTCGCTCCCTCCCTCTTTCTCTCCCTCGCTCCCTCCCTCCTTCCCCCTTTGGAGCCACAAAGAAAAAGTGTCATGGAAGTCATTCATATTTCTGTAACATGTTAAGATGTACAAGGTGCTTTTCTCACAACAACCCTGTGAGTTCAGTAGAACAAGTGTTTTTATCCCAATGCTACAGATGAAGTAACTGAAGCTTGCCTTGGACCCACAACTAACAACGCACCAAACCTACATCTCTGGATTCTAAAGTTCATTGCTCAAATTTCTACTCAGCTGTACTTCCTCAAGGATACATCCACCCTTGATACATCCTTGATACACAAGGATACATCCACCCTTGATACATCCTTGATACACAAGGATACATCGCCATTCTTGTCCCCATACTCTAAACTGGCTCTCAATAACTGATTCTGAACCTTGGGGAGTTAACAAGGTGACTGATGGCAGTCTCTGGAGTTACTAACTTCAAAGGTGAAATAACAGCTATAGGACAGAAAGGGAGAAGGGCAGAGAAGGCACCAGCTTTAGAGATGACCAAAAGGAAAAGCAGGGAGAGTCCAGTGGACAAATAAAGGTGTAGATGAGCTCGCCTTCCCCTCACCAAGTAGTTGCCCCCGTGTTTGGACTTGAGCATTTGGGCCACCTCCCGGATGTTATTTCGGAAGTTCTCTTCATCGGCGGTGCTGGGGAAAGAGACGGAAATGATCCTCTCGGTCACATACACCAAGTCCAGTTCACAGCTGTCCTCCATGTTCTGACTGATGCTCATGTTCCTGAGAAGACAAGGGAGGGAGAGGGGAGGCAATGGTCAAAGTCTGAGACACCCGAACGCCTTTGAGCTACCTTAAGCATCTCCTCCCCACCTCGGGCAAACAACTTAAGAGCACTAGAGACTCACGTGGACTTGCCAAGACAGGGCCCTACTTAGAGTTTTTCCAAGCTTGACTAACATTATGTGACAGAGCCAAGCTTGGGGGAGGGAAAATATTGTAGGGAGAGGATCAAAGGCAGAAGGGACCTGGAATGGGAGAGAAATTAGAGGGGCTGGTAGAAAAAGACATGGGTTGGAACAGGAGAGGCAGAAGGTCTACAGCGGACACCGAAAAAGGGACTGAGAGACCCAAGAAAAAAGGCAAGATCTGAACAGATATGCGCACACAGGTAAGTTTGAAGCTTATCACCACCTCCTTGGTCCTGGACTCTCTCCCTGGGAGTTCCTGAGGTCAGCAGCAGGACTAGAATTAGCCAAGAACCCAAGCATAGAGTATTTTTTCTCTCAGGACACTGAGAGCGGCCCTCCTTGCTGGGGGAGCTTGGGGGAGGCAGGCAAGGCTAGGCAAGAAAAAAAGGACCCCAAAAAGGTCAGTGTTGGAGAGGGGCAGTGCAAGCTCAAGGCACCTCTGGAAAATTAGCTTCCTGTAGCCTCTTCCCCCCAGGTACCCACCCACACTGCCTGCAGTGGAGGAGAGTCTTTTTCAGGGAGGGATGAGGGACACCCCTCACCTGGGCCCCAGGTGAGCCAGACCACAGCTTACATTCCTCCTCTCCTCTCGGCAGCCTCCAACTCATTGTTCCTGCATGCCCCTGCCCCCCTCACCTCACCGGGGCTGCTTCTTGGCAGCCGGATGCCTTATTCCTAAGGACACTAAGAATGAGAGTCTGAGCCCATTGGAAGCAGGAGGGAGGAAAGGGGCCTCTCACATGGCAGGCAGCCACTGCACCTCTGTACTCTTAGATAAGAGAGTAGCTGGTCTGGGAGGTTTAGCCCTCAGTCACCAATGGCAGTGCCCAGCGTTAGGGGCAGTGAAGCTGGAAGGTCATATTCTGTACCATGAAGCTCCTCCCCTTTGTTCTCGAGAAGGGGCGGAGAGAGTCCATTAGAGAGAATGCAAATAATAGGAAAGGAGCTCCTGGGTCTAACTCCAAGCTCCACCCCTTTTTATCCCCAGATTCCAGCTCCTGCCTGAGTCCCATTCACCCAGGGTTTTGATTTCTCCAGCTACAGAAATGTCACAAAACAATATAGGTAACGATGCTCATACTCATGCTCCCTATTCTCAGCAAGAGAAAGGTGAGCACTCACCTAGAAAGTGGAAGAATAATGGGGTTTTCAAGATTTGTGGTCACAGGACCTGAAGATGTGCGATTGGTTGGAGAATCAATCAATCAAGTATTTATTATGCACCTACTGTATGCCAGGTGGTGGTCTAGACATCAGGAATTCAAAGACAAAGAAACAAACAGTCCCTGCCCACACTGAGTTGACATTCTATGCCTCTAAAGCCTCAGCCCATGTCCAGCTGAACACAGCTCTCCAAGTGGAAGTTGGGAATTAGGGAGGAAAATCTTTCCCTCTTAGGTAATAATAGGGTCCAAAAGAATGTGAGAAAAAAGAGCCAATTTGAGTATTCTTCAACTTTCATCTCTGTTCTTGGCCTTTTCACAATCCCTCCCTGAAGGCAGAAGAAAAGTGTCACCAAACTCATGACTCTCTTAAATAATAACAACAATAAACAATTATATAGTCATTTAAGGCTTACAAAGCCTTTACATATATTTTCTTATTTGAGCCTCACAGCAACTATATGAGGTAGCTGCTCTTTTTGTCTCCCTTTCATAGATGTAAATATTGAGGCTGAGAGAAAGAAATTTGAGCAAAATCCTATTTTTTTTCCTGGACTCTGCTATTTAAAAAAAAGCTAAGAATTGGCTCATTCTGCCGATTCTTCACATCAAGGAGTGTTCTAGTATCAGTAGTATTGATATGAAGGTCACTGTTGTTTGTCCTTCATACTCAAAAGAGATCATGAATCAGGGAGATGATGACATTGATGAGGTCCTGAATGGTGTTTTGGACCAAGAAAAACTAAAGAACTGATCCCTGAGGCAAACAGGGAGAAGATTCTGATAGCAATCAGTTTATCTCCATGGTCCCACCTTTTGAAGAAGTCTGAAATCCAAGTTATGTCAAACCCCTGAGATCCACCTTCTATAGGTCTCCAGCAGTCTCACTTTGCCATGTCCAGTCAAAAATCCCAGTCATATCCTTGAGGTTGAATTTTCCCTATAAAAACTACTTATGGGCCATGCTATGGCTACTGCCTTCCTTTGGAACAGTCCACCATTTTGTTCTGATTTTTATTTCACAACATGAAAAATATGGATATATATTTCAAATTATTGTACATGTATAACCTATATCAGATTGCTTGTTGTCTTAGGGAGGTAGGAGCTAAGGAAGAAAAGAAAAAAATAAGAAATCAAAATCATAAAAATTAATATTGAAAACTATCTTTACATGTATTGGAAAAATAAAATACTATTGAGGGGAAAAAAATGTTGCTTAACTATTGAGAGAAAAAAAAAAAGAAATGAGGCTAAAAATAGCCTCCAAAGCTTGACTTCCAGTCCAAAAAAATGTTTGTCTGGGAGGGTAAGATCCTCAGAGTTTCTGGCCAAAATAGAAAACAATTATTATTTACATTTACTCTGAGGCAATCAGGGCCCAAAGAAGACCAAATAGGGATTGGCCTGAGATCTTCTGTTGACCAGTGAATGAGAGTCAGGTTGATTTGGATTTAAGGGAAGACCTTAAGAAAGAAATCTAGCCCGTGAACCCCAAAGTTTCTTGTGATATTTCAGCCATCAAAAAGTGATAGGAGCCACTGACAGAAAAGCTGATAGCCAAGACATATGGAAGTGAAAGAGGGAGAATAATGAATCTAACAGAAAAAACTGGACTCCTAGTGAAGACTAGGGACTTCATCCATCCCTCTGCCCAGCCACCTGAGCTTCTCTCCTGTGACTAAAGTTCTCCAAAGGAACAGAGGTTGTATGTAGCCTCCCAAGGTGCATCCCTATCCAGGCAGCAGATAAACCTGGATAACAGAGGGTCCCTTTTGTACATTTTTAGTTAAATCCCTTTTACTGATCATTTTCAGGCAGTTTAGATCATTTCATCCTTGGTCTCACAGCCTCTGGTTTACCCATCTTGTGTAGCATGAGGGTGAATCAAGAAGTGAGTGCCCCCGGCCTCAACAACCCTCCCACAAATCTCTTTCCCAGTTGTCCCTAGGATCAACATACCTGACAGTCTGGGGCTGGAGAGGGGGGCTCTTGGTGATTTTAGTGGAGCCCTAGAGAACAAGAAAAGGAAGATAAAGTTATCGAGATGACCATAAATTAAGACCAAGGGCTGATGTTGGAAGATGGTCCAGCCTTCAAATGGCCCAGAAATACACCATGCCCAAAGCTATGGTGTAGGGAGAAGACCTAGGTGCAAATATTGGATCTGTTGATACTTAGTAGTTATAGTTGCATTTCTGTGGCTCAGTTTCCCCATCAATAAAATGAGGCAGTTAGACTAAAAGGTTGGACAGAAGGAAAGGACACTGGCTCTGAAATTATGGGTCCTTAGTTCAAATTCCACCTCAGGCCTTTAGTATCCATATCCGTATGATTCAGTTTCCTGTTATCTGTAAAGCAGAAAGTGGACTAAATGGTATTTAAGGTTCCTTCCAGTGCTAGATCAAATCCCTCTTCCATGTGTAGTCTTCCTATAATCAATAATTATATGACATGAAATAAAGCCTCTTTGACATTCTTCCCGTCCTATTCCAATGCTCTCCAACTTACCAAAGTCTTTCCTAAACTATGGTACCCAAATCTAGTACAATATTTCAGATGTAGCCTAACCAAGGCAAAGCACAAGGCAGGACCATCTCCTCAAGAAAGGTCCCCTTTTGTGGCTTCTACCTCATCCATATTAACTCAAATTAAGTTTATAATCCACTAAAACTCCCAAATCTTTTTCAAAGTTCTATCTAAACCATGTTTCGTCCTCCCATTCTGCATTTGTGAAGCTGATTTTTTAGAATCAATGTATAAGACTTTACATTTAACATGAGAAAGCTGGGTAATACACTGCTGTGCTTCTTAATTTTTTTCTATTTGCAACTCTTTTTCTCCCAAGAAATTTTTGCATGATCCAGGGAACATAAACAGGTAGAGAAAACAGGTATAGCAATCAAATATTTACTGGTAATAAATCATAATTTCACAACCCCCACAATCAGTTATATAATTTCATATGGGATCATGACCATAATTTAAGAAACTTGGTACAGTGGATAGGGAACCTAGCTTCAGCTACTTACTAAACTGTGCAACTAAACAAATCATTCAACTTCTGTCTGGCAAGTTCCCTCAACTATATGAGAATAATAAAATAATACTGGGCAGCTAGATGGCAAAGTGGATAGAATACTAGCCCTAAAGTCAACAGGACCTGAGTTCAAATCTGGTTTCAGACATTAAACACTCCTTGGCTGGGTGACCCTGGGCAAGTCACTTAACCCCAACTGCCTCAGCAAAAATAAGTAAATAAATAACAATACCTTCCTTCCTGAGTTCAACTTAAATAGCATTTGTAAAGCTCTTATATCCCCTACTGACTTTTATCTAATATTAAGGTAAATGCAATTTGTATAACCTTTCAAGTTTTCTTTGGATCCTGTCAGTGTTTCCCTCCCAGTCTTGAGTCAAATGTAAATTTGATAAATATATTATCTCTGCCTTTGTCAAAATTACTGGTAAAGGGGCCCAGTACCAATTCTGTTACCATCCCATTAGAGACCTCTCTTGAAACTGTCATTTGAAAATTAAAAACTAATCTTTGAGTTCGACCATCAATCTATTGTGAATATATCAAATTGCATTAAAGCCTACCTCACATTTCTCAAGAAATTTCCAAGAGAATGATATAATGCTGTCTGATAATAGAAGGGATTATTTTGAGAGGTAATTTCCCTGTCATTGCAAGTGCATAAGCAGAGACTGGATAGCTACTTGTTGAGGAACAACGAATTGGAAGGGGTCTCGACTGCTTCACATATGGGGCAACTGAGGTTTATAAAAAGAAGCTCTCGTTTCAGTTAGCCTAAAACCCTAAAAAGCACACAAATGGATCGATAACATGTGAACCACAATAAGGTGTGACTGTCTATTTTTGCCTTTCCCTCCCAAATATCTCTTCCTCCTCCCCCCCCACTCCTCCACGCACTCAATTCCAAAACTAGCTACTGGCACTTGTTTTGGGGAGCTTAGTCTAAGCTCACCTGTGCCCAAACATCTCGGATCATGAAATATGATTGACAGATCAAACAACCAATTAATTATTCAATACACATTTACTCAACTCCTGCCATGGACCAGATACAAAAGCCAAAATAAGAATGTCTAAGGACTACCCAGATATTAAGCATCCTTTAACTATGGGAAACCCCTGCTCCTAAGCCCTCTTTGCTCATACCTTAATGACATTCCATGGACCAAAGTAGAATCAAGGCTCACAAAACCCCTAGTCCAAGGGACTCAGTCCCCAGCTGAAGGATGGTATTCCCTCAAAGACGGAGAATGAAGATACGTGGCCCACACACAGAATCCCCCACGGAGCCTGCTCCCATTCACATTAACCTAAGGAATTCTCCGCAGCGCAGCTTTCCCCGACCCCCAGAATGCAGCCACCTCTAGAGTAAGGCGATCGCCTTTGGTAAAAGAACCTACATGAGCTCAGATCAGCCAGGCTGAGCCTACAGGGGCCTTGGTGCCTTATAACAGCAAGGATGAGAGGGCATGGGGAAGAAAATTGGTTCCATGTAAGGAAGAACACCATGACTAAGAGTCTTAAAGAACACTGAATTTGCATAAATAAACACTGAAAGAGTCATGGAGATTTTTCTCTAGAATTTAAGGGAAGAGGAGTAGCTACTCATAGTTCTGAGTACCTAAAACCAAAGACTTCCTGAACAAGATCATAACCTTAACGCTTTAAGATGCCAACTATTCTCCAAATATAAATGAAAAGCATAATAATAATGATATGTAATAAATAATTAAAATATAATTATAACTCATTTCTATGTATCAAGATTCGCTGTAAGGGAGGTAGTACTAATAGCATTAGCCCCACTTTACAGATAAGTAAACTGAAGCAAGAGAGAAATGACTTGCATACAACATAAGCATCAGGACTCAAACCTATGACTCTTACTCTACACCAAGCTAAGGGGTAGGAAGCAAAGAAATGAGGGGCTGTAAGTTCTTATCCCCTTAGTGCTGCTGCCCCAAGGCTATGACATTCTCATTCAAAGAGACCTTAATAATACTACATATGGCATTAAGCTTTCCAATCTAACATAAAATAACCATGGTTGAATGAAGATTCCATTATAAAAGGAACACGCATTTATCAAGTGCCTACTATGTACCAGGCACAGTGCTAAACTCTTTACAAATATTTCATTTGATTTTCCAATTCCAATTCCAATTATTGTTAGAAATAATATCAGATGGAAAGTGCTATTATTATACCCATTTTACAACTGAGAACACTGAGGCAGGCCAAATTGTTTCCCTAAGGTCACAAAATTAGTTAACATCTGATATCAGATGTCAGGTCTGTAGTCAAGAAGATACATCTTCATGAGTTCAAATCTGATCTAAGACACATACTAGCCTGTGACCCTAACCTCAGTTTGCCTCAGTTTATTCATTTGTAAAATGATCTGGAGAAGGAAATGGCAAACCACTACAGTATTTTTGCCAAGAAAACCCCAAATGGGGTCCTGACTGAACAATAAAACTTCCTGACTCCAAGCTCAGCATTATATCCTCAGCATGACCTAGCTAACTTTAGGATAGAAAGAGGAAGGAAGGAAGGAAGGAAGGAAGGAAGGAAGGAAGGAAGGAAGGAAGGAAGGAAGGAAGGAAGGAAGGAAGGAAGGAAGGAAGGAAGGAAAGCAGGAAGGAAGGCAGGAAGAAAGAAAGGAAGGAAGGCAGGAAGAAAGAAAGGAAGGAAGGAAGGAAGGAAGGAAGGAAGGAAGGAAGGAAGGAAGGAAGGAAGGAAGGAAGGAGGACAGGAAGAAAGAAAGAGTTTCTAATTTTGAACCTAAAGACCTGGGGTCAAGTCATAGCTCTTGACATTAACTAGGTACATTTAACCTAGATAACCTAGCTATTTTCTGGGCCTCGGTTTATTCATCTGTAGAATGGGATTGGGTTAGGTGATTTCCAAGATCTCTTGTCTCTCTCAAAACCCATGCTATCATGTCTCCCTCTTATCTCATATGGGGAGACAGCTTGATTCTTCCAAAACTAGTAGTCCTGTGACCCACCGTCCCCTGATCTTCCTCCGCATAAATTCCCTTCAGTTCCTTACTCTGTTTTTGGAATCTTCTTCCAGGACACCCCATTCCTATTTCCTCTGTCCTTCAGCCTAACCAGGACTCTCCTCTCTAGACCCACACTCAAGGCGCTATCCTTGTCCCTTCCCTTCCGTCTTCCTTCTGCTCTCAAATCCATTCTGGACCTGTTCCTCTCCTGCTACCTACATAGCATCTCTCACTCCTAAGGAAGCGCACCCACCTTCAGTTTCTCAGGTGTTTAAGGACAGAACTCTAATGGGGAACTTTCTCTCCTCCTCAAACTTCAACCAGAAATTGGTAGAGACAAATTCCCACAGTCCTTTCTCACTTCCAATATAAAATTACCTACTTTCAAAGCACCCCCTCCAAATCTCCCCACATATACACCATTCAACATAGAAATGAAAGAAGGAAACTCTCCAATGTTTAAAAGGGAGAGGGGGAAACTGAGGCAGAAGGAGTAAGGGACTTACCCCACTTACCTAAGAAGTTGACCATAGCTTTCCAGGTCCTGGCCAGCATACCTGAGCCCCTTCTAATTTCTTGGACCACTTCACCTCAGCTGAGATGCTCCCTTCAGTCTCAGGAGAACCCTCCTTTCTAGGGACTCCAGCCCTCAGGAAGGAGGGAGGGGAGCTAAGAGGCTACTACTCCAGCTGCCTCCAGGACCTTGTTGGCACGAGAAAGAGAGGAGGAGGAGGAGGAGGAGGAGGAGGAAACAGCCAAGCTCAGCTGTCAGAATGGAAAGTTTTTTTGTATACACAACCTCTCTGGTCCTGAGGATTGGGACTTGCATGAAGCCTGCCAGGAGGAGGGGCGAAGGAGAGCTTGGGTTAGGTTTCCAAACCCCAAACCGAAGCAAGAGTTTCCAAAACCACCCCCAGCCCCCAGCATCCCCCTGTCCTTTCCACTCATTCAGAGGAACACAGAAACCCAGCACCTCATCCATCTCCTTCTTTGTGGTCCCTGATTAGGAACTGCTGAAGCTTCCCATGCCCCAAGCTGGGCAGGAGGCCTCTGGGCTGTCCCTGCCCCACGGAGCAAAGTGGTTTTTATCTGTTGCTGACCCCAAGCCACTTCTGGGGGTGAGCGGTAGCAGATGCTCTGAACAGCTGTTGCCGTGGCTACAGCTGTGGCCGCAGGGGTGGACGGAATCCCAGATAATGGGTACTAGGACTGGTGCTTTAGAAGACAGTGTAATGAGTGGAAAAGAGACAGAGATGGGAAGGGGAGGAGGAGGCTACTGAAGGAGCAAGGGTGAGGGTTAGGCAGGAGACCTGGCTCCTGCTTTTCCATCTCCTTCTTCCGGACATTACAACAGGCCGCATTCCTCAGACTCCCCACCCCAAAAAAAAGCCAAGCAAGATAAATAAAACCTGACCCAAACAGAGTCGGGGCCAAGTGACCTCCAGGGGTGATAAGAATACAGCCAAAATCCTTTTGATAGTTGAGGACTCTGAGGAGGCTGCAATGGGGAAGGAAGGGAAGAGGGTAAAGGGGATGGGGAAAGAGAGGGAAGGAAAGGCAGGGAGGAAGGGAGGAAGGAGAGAGATGCCCATCCAAGAGCCCAGGAAAAGGTTCCAAGTCACTCAGAGAAGACAGACAGACACACAGACAGATTAATCCCTGATGAATCACTGGGCTGCTCTCTCACTGTTTGAGTTTCCTGTTTTCTGCAGTTTCCAGCATGTGACGGGTGTTGGCAAAGAGCCAGACTGCATGGATATTGTGTACATTTGTGGGAAACAAATGCATATTGGGGTACACACATATACATGGGCATGGACAAATCTCCTGCTGGAAACCCATGACCCAAAATCACTACAAAAGATTACAATCTCATGCTGGTATATGGGAACTCTGTATTAAAGTTGGGGGGGGAGGTGCCAGAAATGGTGATGGAGTTTATGTTTAGAACTGCGGACAGAGGGATGAAGCTGGGGACTAAGGGTCAATCAATCAACAAGTATTTATTAAGCATTTACTATGTGCTAGGAATTATTGCTAGGGGTGGGGGAAGGACAAAAATGTAACAGTTCCTGCTTTCAAGGAGTTTCTATTCTATTGGGAGAAAACAACATGTTTCTATGTAAGTAGATACAAATCATATAAAAATAGATATAAGGCCATTTCGGCAGGGGAAGGGTTGACAGCTGAATGAAGAAAAGCCTTGTTTATGGAAGGTGAGGGTCAGAAGGGAGAGAATTTGTGGCAAGAGACCCTTGCAAAAGCCCAGAGAAAGGAAATGAAATGTGTGTAAGGAACAACAAGGACAATTTGGCGTATAGTGGGTAAAGGGGAATGATGTGTGATAAGTCTGGAAAGGACTTCAAAATAACTTATGTCCTATTGAATTTCTAGCATTCATCACTCCCAAAGCATTTCTAGTATGTGGACTAGTACCTAGTCCACAAAATCGATGATATTTAGGGCTGAAAATAATAATAATTACTAACATTTATATAGCACCTGCAATGTTCTAAGACTGTGCTTAGCATTTTACCTAGATAACCTCATTTGAATCACCCAGGCAAGAACTCATATACAAGAGAAGCACTCACTCCAAAATACTTATAGAGTGTCTCCACGAAACTATGCATTCCTATACAGAGACTACAGACATCATGAGAGCCCCCAAAATTACACACATAGTAAGGATCAAAATGTGTGTTTGAACCCAGGTCCTCTTAACTTAAGCAAAAATCCAGTGCTCTTTCTACTCTGATACAACATCTCTTTGGATGTCCTCCTAAGTCATGGAAGACAGATTCCTCCCTATTAGTAGATTGTTCTAGCTTCATCCATCCATTAACAAATTTCCAGAAAGACTTTCCCAATTACACAGATAAAATGAGCTTTCTTTTATGCTTAAGAATTCCCCAAGAAAAAAGACTCCAGCACCATCCTTAATCACCCACTATATCTCACACCTCTGTCAAGAAATTCCCAATAATCAACATCTTATCTCCATCCTTCCCTCAACATTTCCAGCCTATTTCTTTTGAACTCTATCTTCAATGAACTTAGAAGACATCTTCTCAGTTTCTTCCATTGAATAATCTTTTGGAGACTTAGGATCATAGTATCCTGGTTTGAGAGATTGAAAGTTTCTGAGAAATCATCTTGTTATCTTACAGATGAGGAAACTGAGTCCCAAAGAGGTGGAATTACTTGCCAGGATCACATGGTTAGGAAATAGTAATCAAAATTTTCAACCTGGTTCTTTCACCATAGATCTAGGAATCTTTCCACTCAACAAGACTATTACTTATCCTAAAGTATTTTCCTTCCCTGTCGCAAAAGTAACACAGTGGTGAGAACAAAAGAACTAATAGGAACAGGATAAGCCAATGACAAATCTGGGAATGAAATCAGGAATCTCATTTCCTCCTCAAGTTCCTTCATGAAATGAGGAAAACAGAACAGTTACAAAGAAAAGGTAATACCTGCACAAAGAACTGGTCCAAGAGACATAGTATCTGGGGTCAAAACCCTACCTCTGATGGCCTCCCAAATGGCAATGACCTTACTCAAGTTATTTAAACTCAATTTCCCCATCTGTAAAGTAGGGGAAGCAGAAATGGAGCTAGATGGTCCTCAGAGACCTCAGAGACCAAGCAAGATGAGAGTGCAGAAGGTGACATCTGAGGTGTTTAAACTAGCTCATGAAAGGAGGGTTTAAGAAATTAAGGATTAATTAAATTAATTCTACAGCCCAGTCCCCATTTCTGTGCCTCCGCTGCATGTAGGATAGTAGTTTCCCCTCCCTCTCCCCACAATCATCTCTGATCAGGCCACGCCTTTTCCTACCTCCTTCCTCTCCACTAACTTGGATTTTTCCAAAACAAACTGCGACACAGCCTAGCATCCATGAAATCCACTCCACAATGATTCCACTGGAGGAAGGAGATGCCTCCGAGTTTCTGAGGATGTCACTCCAAGATATGATTACAACTCAATTGACAGTCTTGTTCTCATTGAGAAGGCGAGATTGAAACTCAAATAATATCCTTTCGTTGGAATGAGAAAACCCTCAGAAACCCCCCAAACCACGAGAGGCATCTCAGAGATGGGAGGACGGACAAGTTAACTTGAAAAGAGCTCTACTAACCTTAGGAGGATAGGCTATAATTTGAAAGCCACGCAGTCCACAAGAGTGGAACAATTGGCAGAGTCAGAGAATGTATGTTAGAATCTCAATTCGACCACTTAACCATTATTTTCTTTTTTTTTTAATTATTATTTTCTTAATTAATTTCTTCTTACTTTCTAATTTTATTTATTTTGGTCTTAGTTTCCCCATCTAGAAAATGAGGGGATTTACAGATCAGAGATCATAATTACAATATTGGAAGGGACCTCAGAAATAAACAGAGATGACCTCTAAGGACCTTTCCATCTATCAATCAATAGACTATTGTTCATTTACTTTTCTCCTTCATGGATTCTCTTGACTAAAAAGGTAATCTTGTTTTTCCTCTGACTTTGGACAAGATGCCCCTCTCCCCTTTCTCTCCTTCTTCCAGCCAAGGTCTGAGTTCCAAAAAAATCTCCATAGAAGAACACAATATAATCTCCTTCCAATTCCTCTACTAGGTCACTCATTCCAGATTCACATACTCTCCCCCTCTGTCAATCAATAGACTTTTTACTTTTCTCTTTCATGGATTCTCTTGCATAAAAAGATAATTTTGTCTTTTCCCCCTGACTATGGGCAAGATGCCCTCTTCCTTTCTTTCCTTCCTCCAGCCAAGTTCTGATTTCCAAAAAAAAAATCTCCAAAGAAGAACACAACATAATCTCCTTCCAATTCCTCTACTAGGTTACAAACCATCAATGTCAGGAAGCTATTTCCACCATCTAACTATGCCTTTCCCCATTGTAGCTCCAATTCAGTGAAATAATATGACAAAGTTGAGAAACCAAAAAAACTAATATATAAATGATGATTGTGAGCTATCAGTATCTAAGAATTAGCAAAAAAGGTCTGGCTTACACAAAAGCTTACAGGTACAAAAGTTAGACCCAAAGTGATGGAAAACAACCAATTTCCAATATTGGAAAGTCTGGAGAATGGATCTGATAGGGCTAGGGAGTTGGGGGTGCAGTTTGGATTAGATGATATTGAGACACAGAGGGGGAGGTTCTGGTCCTTTAAACTTCCTTGCAGAAACCCCACAAAACCATACCTCCTATTCCCAATGCTACTGCCAATGGATATCGTTGAACTCTTAAGTTCACCCAGCTCCCGGAAGCTGGTTACCTTACCTTAGTCAGAGTCTCCCTTACCCACTTCAGCAGCATGCATGATGCCCCAAGCCTGAGCCTTAATTCAGTTTTTAATGCTTCTTCCTTCAAAGAATTGAGAACAGGTCCCCAGGGGCTCCCTAAAGCCCCACAGGGAGAAGCAAAGCGTGAGCTGCCTCTATGTCCTCCAACCCCCGCCCTTAGCCCTCCTCCCAGCAAGTCAGGCAGCTGTCAGATGATAGAGCCTCGTGCCATTAACGACTCCCCCTGTGCCAACTGCCAAAACCACTCCCTGATCCTCTGGGGAGGGAAGGGGGTGGAGAGACAAGAATAAAGAGAGATTACTGCAAGAGAAAGCCCACCCCTGGGATTCTGTCCCCCGGACAGGGGGTGAAGCAAAGGCAGTCTCTGTCCCTCAGCAAGACCTATTCTTTGGGTCTGTTTTTCTTTAAGGGTTTCCAATGATCATTAAGGAATCCAACGTAGATCCAGAAGGACCTTAACAACCCAAAAGCCTCCAAGACACCCTTCGAATAGCATCCCCTCCCCATATCACATAAAACAGAGATTTGGACACTTTCCCCTTCACCACAGACTTCCACCACTTCCTTTGGTAACCCATCCCTGTATCTTATGATCCCTAAGACTCAGGAAGTTCTTTCTTATCTAGACCCAAGAACCTTTTACTACTATATAGCCCAATTTCTTTTCTTCCTGTCACCTGGGTAAATGAAAAGGAGCACATTATTTCTAGATGTTACTCCTTGCTTTTCCCCTGACCTGGGTTTAATAGCAGACATGAGCCAATGAGTGAGACTTGCAAGGTGGGCTCTGGATTCCAAGGCTCCTTTTTTTAAAATTGGCTAGAGGGCAAGACCAGAAGACAAGCTAAAGTGTCCAAGCTTTCACCTCACAGGCAAACAGTACAGTTTGTAATCAGAGAATCCTAAGATTTTGAGCTAGAATGACATATCCTATAATCCTTATTTTCTAGACAGGTAAAGAATAAGCCCCTTTTAAAATCAAATGCAAAAGATCTGGGTTTCAGAGCTGCTTCTGCCTCCCCACTATCCCTATTCTGATATTCCATTCACCATTGGATCTTGCCTTCAACCAGTCATGGCCAACACTGCTCTGGTGTTTCAAGACCACCCTCAAAACTTACTTCTTGCTCGAGGCTCTTGGGTGTGTTTCCACCTCGGAAGGCTCCTTCCCCCTATGGAAGAAAAGAGAAAAGGAAATCAGAGAGAAGAAATGAAAGGAAATCAAACTTTGGTTTGCTGGCTTGTGATGATCACAGATCCAACCTATGCCCTTCAGAAATCTGGCAAGGTTTTTAGTGGTCATAACAATAACAGTTAACATTTACCTAATGCTAACATTTATCCAGCCCTTTAAGGTTTGCAAAGCTACTCAACTAATCTGTGAAGGAGCTGCTATTGCTATCCCTTTTTAACAGATGAGAAAACTGAGGCTCTGAGGGCTATGAGGCTTACCCAGGATCACATCACACTAAGTGCTTAAAGCAGAACTCAAACTCAGGTCTTCCTGACTCCATGCCCAGGACTCTAGCCACCTAGCTGCCTGCTTCTCTCTCCAGTCCAGACAAATGGGAGACCCTCCCCGGTCTCCTCAGGAAAGATGCTTTCTGTCACCAATTTCATTCATTGTCCATAGCCCTTTAAAATCAAGAAAAGTCTCCTGTACCACCCACAATCCTTCTTGCTGCAGCATCAGCCAATTTCTTTCCTTCCTTTTTTGGTGCAGCAATGAGGAGATGTCTCATTGCTAAGTATAAAATGTTTTGAAAAGACCTACTGGCTTTCTCGCCCTTTGCATATTTCATAAAGAAAGCCTGATTAACCACTTGCTTGCAGCATGATGCTCCCCACAGGAGTTCATCTCCCTTCTCCCGCCCAACCTTTTAACATGACTCTCTCTCCTGCTACACATTTCTGACTTGACTTGGAATGGTCAGATGCCCAACTCCAAATATCACCCATCTCATGGCTACATTCCTCCAGTCCCCAAGAAGGAAACCTGGCAAGACGCTCTAAAGAGATACTGAATCTAACACATTCAGACACATGGTTTTGCCTGGTATATTTTTTTACCCAGAATTCCCTCCCCAGGCCCTCCCAGCCAGCTCCACCATCACTCACCGTGTCTACTACATTCTTCGGGACACTCTCGGTCTTAATGGGCTGTGGACAGGGACAGAAAAAAAAGGATAGCATGAGCTCTCTAAGCAAACATTCTCCCCATGTACTCTTTCACCAGAAATCATGTCAGACTGAATACATCATCATCATCATCATCATCATCATCATCATCCAAACTCCTGAGGTCATCCCACAAACCCAGGGGTGGAGAAACCCCAGCTCTCATTTGCATAATCAACCACCTGCAATGATGATCTGGAAACTAGGTATAACAAACTCCTACTGCTTGAGTTCCATAAATTGACAATTTTTTATGACTTGTAAATGATGTTATAAAAATCCAAATGTCCCTTGGGGGAAAAAAGGTCTCCCCTCCTTGTTCTAGTAAGTCAAATTATAAACATTTATTAAATGTCCATTTTGTGCCAAGCACTGTGCTAAGAGTTCAAGGTCCTTTAGGATCTGGCTGGTCCACTTTCCAACCTTGTTTCCCAATGTCTGCAGCTCCAGACAGATTAGGCTGGCATCTTGGTCATGTCTTCCTCATGCCATGCTCCCTCCAGCTGCAGGGTGGAGGTCCATTTCCCCTCCTCCAGCAAAAAGAGCTGATCATCAGCACAACACAGCTAATGGAACTCATTTTTTCCACTCTACCCTGGCCCAAGAGCCACTAATTGGATGGGCTCAATGACTTAAAATCTTCCCACTTCACAGATGAGGAAACCAAGGCCCATAGAGATCACAAAGACTGGACTCCATGAGCGTAGAGATCATGTCATAAACATTTCTGTAATTTCCTTCTGTGATTTAGAATAATACTGAAAACATTTGTTTGGTCTCAATAAATACTTTTTGTTTGTCAGGGTGTGATAGAAAAAGCAATGGATATAAAGGACTTAAGTTCAGCCATTTCCAGATCCCTACCCCTTACAACTTGGCTAATGTTGGGCAGGTCCCTTCTGCTATGGTGGACCTCCATTACCTCATCTTTAAAATGAGAAGGTTGAATAAAATGATCTCTAAGCTCCCCTTCAGTTCTAAATCTGTGATCCTTTGATTGTTCTTAACTAATGGTTCTTCCCCTAACTCCAGACGGACAGAATTCCTTCCTGTTCTAAGGGAGTCTAAAGAAAGAGATTTCTACCATATCCCTGGCTTATTCTATGCTAGTAAAGCAAATTTCCAATTCCTGGTCTATCAACTCACATGAAGACCACTAACCAATCTCCTTGGACCTCAGTTAAGCCTCTCTATAGTAGGAAGGGGAAAGTTTGCCTCCCTGACCATTCTCCTTCTCCAGGATTAGGAAAAACCAATTGATCTAAAAAGTATTGAACTCTTTATAAGAAATACTTTGTCTTTTTTTATGACTCTTTTTTGAACTTTTTTTTAAGAAACAAGAAAATCAGAGATTAATTATGAGGTCAGGAGAGAATTCTGCTCAGAGCAGGAGAATCTCCTCCTCCTATTTCCATCTACCCTTTTCCTCCATCCCTTACTACAATCTATTGGGGATTAAGGGGAGATAATATCTGCCTAAAGGCAGAGAAATAGATGTGAGAAGCTCAGAGGAACTCTCATTCTTATTTTGTTGTTAGGACTAGTAATGGGGCCGGAGATAGAGGAAAATCTGTATGGGAATGAATGCTGCACTTGCAGTTCCAAGAACAGGGTTTTCCACTTCCTACCTGTGTGATCCGAGACAAAAAAAGTTAAGTGCCCAGTGCCTCAGTTCACTACTATGTAAAATGAGACTAGGTCTTTTCCATTTTTAAATCCTGTTATTCTATGAAATAGCTTTGCTCCCTCTATTAATACCCCAGACAAGTTCTAGTCCGGTCTCCTGCAGGAAAGGAGGGGAACATCAAGGAACATCAAGATTTCTCCCCGGGTCACTTCAGTTTTTCTTGAGCAGCCTCTGCCCCAAGAGGGTGAAGCTACCCAGGAAGTAAGTGTTGCCAAAGCTGGCACATCCAGACTACACTATACCCAGACCCATGAGGCTACGAGGGCTCTAAGGAGCTCACTAGAAGACAACTCAACAATCGCCATTTTCTTCTCTCTGTGCAACAGCCCTGTGAAGCTGGAGATGCTCCTAGTGTGACTCCTTTTTTACAAAGGAGGGCCAGATGGCACAGAGAGTAGAGCTCCAGTCCTCGGAGACATGTTCCAGGAGAAATACTCTTTCCACTAAGCAACACTGTCTCAATCCTAAACAGCTACATAATAACTCCCCCTCTGGGAGTAAAAACAGAGAGAAGTTTTCACTTATGTTTCCCAAAGTCTTCTTAATGTTTCAGTTTCCTCCAAACACTTCTCTTTACATCATACCTAAATTCTAGTCACTTTTAAGAATCCCGACAGCTCCAGCCTGCACTTAGAGCTCCCTTAATGTAGGGAGCTTCTCCTGCTGCCATTTAGAGTAGGGACTGCTCTCATTCTATTACTTAGCACTGTCTGGCATTGCAATTTAACACTCTCTGTCTGTCTGTGTCTCTCTCTCTCTCTCTCTCTCTCTCTCTCTCTCTCTCTCTCTCTCTCTCTCTCTCTCTCTGTCTGTCTGTCTCTCTGTCTCTTTCTCTCTCGTTGTTTCTGTCTCTGTGTCTGTCTCTGTCTCTCACTTCCTGTTTCTCTCTGTGTGTCTCTGTCTCTATCTCTGTCTCTTGGTCTCTCTCAGTCTCTCTCTCTCTCCCCAATTATATTGTAAGCCCCCAAAAGTGGGAGTTGACATTCCTTATAACTCCTACCTTAGTTCTGTGTATATGGTAAGAATGGAAGATAATGAATAAAAACAATTGTAAAAAGCCTGGAATCATCCTCATCCAGATTTCTTGAGCATTTTGAACTCCCAACTGGAGCAAGGATATGGCACCGCTAGTCTCCTAGACCCAATCTTGCTTTCAAGCCGTCAATGAGCATTTATTAAGCACCTATTATGTGCCAGGCACTCAAATAAGCGCTGAAGATATAAAGAAAATCCAAAGCCAGCCCCTGCCCTCACAGGAAGTTCACACCATGTAGATAACTGCATAAAAACAAGCTTGATACAGCATTGGAGATAATCAATTGGCAAAGAGAAGGCACTAGTATTAAAGAGGGTCAGGAAAGACTTCTTGCATAAGGTGGAATTTGAGTTGAGACCTGAAATAAGTCAGGTAAGTTAGGGGTCAGAGATAGGGGAAAGGGACCAAGCAAGAAGTAAAATGCCAGGAGTCAGATGGGCACCTAGTGAAAGGAACAGCTCACATGCCCTTGGGTCCATGGTTGTTGGAAGGAGTTTAGAAAGGTAGAAAGGGGTCCTGCAGGATACAGAGGGCTTTAAAAGCTAGAAGAGAAATTTTACATTTGATCTGGAAGCAGTGGGGAAGCCTGGGGTTCACTGAATAAGATCAGACTTGTACTTCAGTTGATTATCCATGAGTCCTGTCTCCTTGTCCCGGATCTACGGTTGGGGGCTCCTCACTGACCCCATCCCCACCATCCCTCCACCCCTCATCCTCAGGGGTTACTCCATATGCCCTAAAGCTAGCCAATTCTCCTACACCTTTGCCCAGCCCTCCCAGCTCCACCCTAAGGCTGGCACACTCCCCGATCAGAAAGTCAATGTCAATATTAGAAACCACAAGACTCAGCGGGGCCACAGAAACTATTCTCTGCCTGCCAGCAATCATCTGAACACCATCCCCTTCACCACCCCCACACAAGGCCCCCCCAAACTGCTTTTAGTGCCAACTGGATGCCAGCCACAGGTCGAGGCTTGCCAGTGTTGTTCAGGATGCTTTAGACTCACTAAGTTCAGATGTTTTGGGGACTACAAAAAAAAATGTCCCCAAACCCACCCAATTAAACAGAGTTTTCTTACAATGTTTATAAACACAGCCCAGCATGCCTGCCGGCTCTCTTCCCCTCCTTTCTTTTTCCAGTACTGCCCTCAACTCTTACCACCACCAAATCTCTTGGGCTTTGAGTCTTAATTCTCAGTTTCCCTCTTTCTCTATTTTTATAGATCTGACTGACGCCAGCCTCTGGGGCTCTCGACTTCTCATGGGAATCCAAGGCTGAGACAGGTAAAAAAGCAAAACAGACTCCCCACAGGTTGATCCCTCACCGGGAAGGCATGAAGTCTGGGGTGGCCCCCGCCCAAATCTCTACAACCCCATCCCATCTTCACTGGAGATCTGTCGCAGCGATCCCCTTACATTTTGACTACTGATCAGCCAATCCACAAACATTTCTAAAGTGTCTGCTGGATGCCAGGTATTATTCTAGGTTCTCAAAATACAAAAACAACATGAAATAGTCTCCTGCCTTCAAAGAGCTTATTTTTATCTGAGGAGACAATGGTACAAGTGTAGATATAGAATAAATAAGAGGTAGCTGAGGGAGGGAGGGCATGAGCAAATTGGGGGAGGAGAGTAAATCAAAAGAGGTGGTTTTTTTTCCCTAATCCCTCCCTCTTTTCCCTTTAACTCTTCATATCCCATTTATAATTCAATAGTCTTGTACCTCACCTGAGAGACTGTCTATGGGACAGTCTCTATTCTAAATAAGCAGGAGAGCCACCAGCATTAAGGGAGAGCTAAGTATAGGCTAGATTGTCAGGAGAAGGTTTTTTTTTTTTAGCGAATTTGGGATTATGAAGAGTGATTAAATTAGATTAAAAACCTAAATTTCTGTTCCTGCACCCAGGGAGCAGGGAGTGGGGGGGGGGGGGGGGGAGGGAGGGGAAAATACCCAATTATGTATCTGCATACTCTTTTATCCCTTTAAAAACTCAGTAGAAGAGATGAAATGAATCTCAGAAAATATCTAATCTGACACTCTCATGTACAGAAGAAGAAACCAAGGCTCGGAACAGGACTAGACTAGAACTCAGTTCTCCTGACCCCCACCCCCATGCGCTTTCCACTGCCCCACAGCTGTCTCCCATCCAAGCCAAGTAGATTATATTATCTGGTTGTTTACTTCCTTTTCCCTGTTGCTAAAAAGCCTGTGAAACGAGACAGAGCCAAAGCAGTGACCCTGACCACCTCATCGCCGCCCACCCCCAGTCACACTGCCCTATCCTGGGGCAGGAGACATTCCCCACTCCGAAGGTCAAAGTCTTGGCCTCCTGAGAATCCTGCTACTCTCTTTCCCAAGCTAAGAGGAGCTGAGTCATCAGTTCTTGCAGATAGCTTCTTCCCTATGCTCCTGCCTTCAAGTCCCTGGTCCATCTCAGCCGCCCAGAGTATCTTGTCGTAGCATTCCCTTCTCCAAAGGGTCTCTCTACTTTCCACTCCAAACCCCTCCTGCTCCTGTTCTGGCTCAATGAAGACGGTCCCCTTCCTCTTTATCTTTATCTTTCTGGATACCAACTACTTGTCGAGCCCACTTCAATCCCGCCACCAAGTATCATTAGGAGAGCAGAGAAGATTGGGGTTAGACATCAAGATGCACTTTCTGAAGTTGATGTCTAGAGGCCACAAAGGGAACCTCTGGGAAGCTCTTCTTCTTTCCTGGAGAATTAATAATAGCAAGCTTTTAATAGCTCCTTAAGGTTTACATAAAACCTTATAAATATGATCTCACAACAATAAGTACATCTTATTATTATTCCCATTTTACAGATGAAGAAACTGAGGCAGATAAAAGTGACTGAGACTGAATTTGAACAAATAAATAAATAATGACTCTTGGATTATTAGAGGGCCCATCATCCAAACAAAGAGATGACTGAAATGGCTCATTAGAAGGCGCTCCAGTTCTCAAATGGCTCTGTAGGAAAGATTTGAGGGGAGGGTGGGCTGGGAAAAAATGCATCTGTGGGTTGATAAGTGTTTTGAACTAGGAGAGAAAGCAAAGAGCCATATAACCGTGGAGGAGAGAGTGCTGGGGAGCAATCCCAGAGCTTGGGGGCTACAGAATGCTCTCAGACTCCTGAAGAACATTCCGTCCAGAAATTCCTCACACCCTCTTTCCCTGTTCCAAACTGCTCCCCCCCCCCAACACTCCCCACACTGCCCCCTGGGAGCCCTGGAATTCAGGCCAGTGCAGCCTGCCAAGAGAACCCAACCCAAGTATGTGACATCACAGGGCCACCACAGTAATGAACTGTGAGGTCAATGGCTTCTCCACCCAATCAGGAGGCTGGAGAAAGTGGGAGAATAGCCTATAGGGTGGGATTGGGAGGGGAAGGTTATTCTTCTCTTAGACTGAATGTTTTATAATAGTTTTCCTAAACTGGACTGGTCACGTCTCACGTAAATGTAACTTTAGGCAAATATATTCAATCCAGTTAGATAAACAATGAATTACTTTTTTGTGTTTCTAGACTGTACAGAGCACTGGAAACAAAATAAATAAAGTAGTTCCTGCCCTCAAGGAGCTTGCATTCTACTGGGGATGGGGAAAGTTCAGGGAATAGGGCATGACACATGCACAGAAGTAAAAACAAGATAACTTGAAGGGGAGAAATAATATTAACAATTAAAATGTGAAGAATAAAGAAGAAGGCAAAACGTGGTCCAAGTTTTGAAAATAAGGATGCTAAGGCAGAAAGGGGAGAGAATGCATTCTAGGCAAAGGGACTCTTGGGGCAAAGATATGGAAATATGGAATGCTGAATTTGGGAAATAGCAAGTAAACCTGTTACCGAAACATAAAATGTATAAAAGAAGACAATGTGAAATAAGTCTGGCTGCTGCCAGACTGTGAAGGACTTTAAAGACCAAAAGAAAGAGTTCACGTTTTATTGTAGGGGTATAGGGAGCCAAAAAGCATTCTTGAGCAGGAAAATAATGTGGTTAAAGCTATGCTTTAGAAGGATTCTTTAGAGAAGTAGATGGAAGATGCTCTGGATGGAAGGAGTCTGGAAGGACAGGCTAGTCGAAGGCTGGAGGATCAAGGGCAACACTTGTCAAGGGGACAGGGGCTAAGGAACGAGGGAAGAAGGCAGGGAATGGGGGGGGATGTACACACACATACACATATGGAAGGAGGTGTGGGTGTGTGTATATATATAATATATATGTGTATATGTATCTATGTGTGTATATATGTGTGTATGTATGTGTGTGTAGACACATACATGCACAAACAATCCAGATTATTCGGTAGGACGTGAACAGAGAATGTGGCAGAGGTTAACTTGAAACTCAATTACATTTTCTCCCAGTCACATCCTCTATCAGCTCCATTGGTTGTTACCCTCAAGGGAAAAAAGTCATGTTAAACTCCCAGGAAAAAGGAGAGAGTGTTAGCAAATACAGTGATCTCCACTAAATATTTCCCTTCTTAGCTAGTAAAGTGGCAAGAGAAGTGGATTTGGAATTTGAGGAAATTGGTTCTCCAAACAGTGTTTGGTACATAATGGATGCTTAATAAGTCTTTATTAACTGACTAAAATTAAACCCCAGTTCTGCCTCTTGTTACCTTGGGCAATGTATTTCACTGTTATAAGCCTCAGTTTCCTTCTTTAAAAAATTAGGAAGGTGGACTATTTTCAGTATCTAGGTCCCCTCCAATTAAAAATGTGTTATTTTATTGGTCCAGCAGATTCCTGCTGGAATTCTGGAACTAGTGTCTCATGCAGAATATGAGAGCGAGGAGGAAACAAACTATCATTTAATCCAATCCCCTAATTTTAGATCCCTCTCTGTCTCTGTCTCTGTCTGTCTCTGTCTCTCTCTGTCTCTCTGTCTCTGTCTCTCTCTGTGTCTTTGTCTCTCTCTCTGTTTCTGTCTCTCTCTGTCTCTGTCTTTGTCTTTCTCTCTGTCTCTGTCTCTCTCCCTACACACACACACACACACACACACACACACACAGAGTAAGGGACCCAAGTCTCCTGACTTAATAACCAGATTCTTTTCACTTCAACAAACAACTTCCCCCATTCACCTTTCACATTCACCAGTTCATGCTGGCTCACTCTGGCAGGCTTTTGCCCACTGGCCCTGTTCCAGGCTGGGTTATTCCAGTCACTTTCATTCCATAATCCCTACTATAAACTGTTCTTTCTCCCCATAAGTCTTTTTGCTTCTTCGTTCAAAATGCCTTTAGGTAAGACTACTTATCACCAAAAGAAAAGAAATCAAAAGACATAAATGAGTAATTTCCAGAAGAAAAATTGCAAGCAATTAACAGCCAAGTAAAAGAAAGAATGCTCCAAATTATTAATAACAAGAAAAGTGAAAATCAGCGGAAAACTATCCTGAGGTTTCCCCTCATATTAAGCAAACTGAAAGAGATGGAAAAGGACAAATCTGGTCAATTCTGGATGGGTTACAGAAAGACAGGGATACTAATGCATTGTTGGTGGAACTGTGAATTGATACAATGATTTTGGAAAGGGACTTTGGAATTTAAATTATACAAATAAAGGAATTAATATGTCCATACTCTTTAACCCAGAGATCCCACTGAGCATATATATTCCAAAGAGGGGAGAAAAGGAGGGAATCGTTGGCAAAAAAGAAAGCTCCATATTCACCAAGATATTTATACAATTTCTTTTTCTTTGTTGTTTGTATTAGCAAAGAATTGTAAACAAAGTCATTGCCCATTAACTGGGGAGTATCTAAACAAATTGTGGCACATCACCATAATGGAATACTCTCCTGCTATGAGAGAAGACAAACATGATATATTCAGGAAACTTATATAAATGATGCAGAGAAAAGTAAACAGAGTCAGGAAAATAATATACACACAACATAATAACATATACTACAACAATTTAAGTAGAAAGCATAACAACTACAAAGCAACAGGAAATAGATACTACAAAATTATAAAGACCAAGTCTGGCCTGTAAGAATAGATATGAGAAGACAATTTTCTCACTCTTTAGCAGAGGCAGGATATTGCGCATAGCAAGTTTTTTTCCTGAAATGCTGATAAATCTTATTGAATTTGTTTCTCTAGTTAAAATTTTTCTGTTATTAAAGATGGATTTCTAGAGAGAGGAGGGGGAAAGTCAGCAATATAAAAACAAAAGATGTCAATCAGATATCTATTTTTATAAATGCCTCTTGGATTGAGCCTTTCTATTATTGTTGCTGCCACTCTAGTATAGTGAACCTGGGTGATTGGAAGGTGATGTCCTAAAAAAAATAATGGGACATCGGGAGGAGGGGCAAGTTTAGGGGGGAAGGTAATCAATTTGGTTTTGGACATATTGAATTTGTAGTGTCAGTGTGACATACAGATGGAAGCTCAGAGGAGATATTGAGATTTCCTAGATAGATTTGGGGATCACTTGAATAAAGATGATAATCAAAGTGATGAGAGAAGATGAGATGGCTAAGTGTTAAAGCAAAACATTAGAGAAAAAATTCGAGAAAAATATGAAAAATTTTCATGAAGAATGAAGAAATGAAGTAATAAAGAAAAAGAGGTTATATTTCTATAACAACTGGCTGTTGCAAACTGTATTAGAATTTGCAAATAGCTTTCCTCCCCAAAATTTTGTGATTTAGGGTGTATGAATATTCTTTTCTCCTATTTTTCCAGATTTTATAAACCAAGTCAGAGAGTTGTGACTTACCTATGGTCCTCCAGTACCAGAGTTACTGGGGGAGAGATCATTATGGGATTGATTGGTTGAAGAAGGATTCATGATGTAGATATAGCAACAAATGTTTATATAAGGAATGGGAGGAGAGAAAACATTTGAGGTAAAGAGACCGACAGGAGAAAGAGTTATCAACAACCGTGATAATAAAAGCAGACTTCTGAACCATATTTTAAAAATTTACAAATAAACAAACAAATAAATTCTTCTCGATTGGAAATCCAGCACTCCATGTACTGCGTATGTTCCTCTGCCCCTGGGAAAATCCATGACAAGCGGAGGGGATAGGGCAGAGACTGGTCTGATGGAACAAAGGTTACATTTTTGAATAGTTGGGAAATCCGTTTGCATAGATAGCAACCTTGAAAACTAGCAGGGTCTGGTGTGAGGAATGTAAAGAGGCTGAGGAACTATGGAATGAATGCTGAGTTGGAGAAAAAAGCAGCGTCTAGTTGTTGTTGTTTCCAATTCAGAATCAGGAAGGCTTACATTCTAATCCAGCCTGGGACACTTCTTAGCTGTCTGACCAAATCACGTAGCAACTATTTGCCTTGGTTTCCTCAACTATAAAATGGGAATAATCGCGGTATCCAGGGTTGTTGTGAGGATCACCACATAATGTGTATTGCCTTCCCCCTTTCCAATGCACAGCTGAAGGGATGGGACTTCTGCCTTAGTTTTCAGGGGGCCTGATAATGGTAAAGAGCTAACGTTTTTATTATTATTTGGTGCCCAATGCCTATGTCGTGCATTCTTCTCTGAGATTGGGACATGGGGAATAAACTCAGCTCGTACCACTCAGATAGGCAAGATAAGGAGACTAAGTCTAAAAAATAGCCCACCTGGTATTGGGAGGCAGAATGGATTGGAAGGTGAAGGAATTGGAGGAGGTTATTTACCAGGCAACTACATTAGGGTGACAGCAACAATAATAGAAAGGTCCACTCCAAGAGGCATTTATAAAAATAGATGTCTGATTGCTATCTTTTGTTTTTATATTGCCACTACCTTTCCTGAATCCTGAATGTTTATAAGTATATATCCTGTTGATGTTGTTTTTTAAGAATCACTCTTTCTCATCTCTTTTCTCCTTCCTACCTAACACTGCTACCATTCCAGCTCAGGTGTTCATCACCTCTCACCTGGTCTAGTATAATTCCCTTTAAATTTGTTACCTTACCTCCAACAGCTCTCATTTCTCTGATTCTCTGACAACAACCAAAATCATTCTCCTAAGGCTCTGGTTTAATCACATTTTTCTCTTAATCAAAAATCTACAGATTTTTCCTTTAGCATATAACTTGGCCTGGCCTTAAAAGCTCTCCACAATCTGGTTGGGTTCTTTTTTTCCCCTCCTTCTCTTTGGATATTCTACATTAAGTAAGATATTTTACTGATAAAGTAAGCTTATCTTCTACTCTCCTATGTAAGTGTGCAAATGCTCCATACCTGGAGATCCCTCCATCAACACTTCTACTGCTTGAAATTCTTCTCTTTCTTTAAAGTTCTTGTTCTTGTTGTTTCCGATTCAGAATCAGGAAGGCTTACATTCTAATCCAGCCTCGGACACTTATTAGCTGTCTGACCAAATCATGTACCTTAGGTCTTAACTTCTCCAAGATTATATACCCAACTAGAAAAAGATATCTCCCTCTTCTGATTCTCCTCTGCCTCCTGTCTCTGCACTCACAACTTTGTATTCTATTTATTTGTGTTCATATGGGGTTGTATCTCCTTATACATCCCTCCACCATCATTAAATTATAAGCTCTTTGAGGTGGTGAAATGTGTTAATTTTCTTTTATTACCTAATATTGTACCTTTTATTTTACTTTATTTACTTTTTTTTTTTTATTTGCTGAGGCAATTGGGATTAAGTGATTTGCCCAGGATCACACAGCTAGGAAGGGTTAAGTTCAAATCTGTTTGAACTCAGGTCCTCCTGACTTCAGGACAGATGCTCTATCCACTGTACCACCTAGCTGCCCCTGTGCCTTTTATTTAAAAAAAAAAAAAAAAAATGTACGCTCCTTAAAGGCACAGATCACTTTTGTATTTATATCCTCAGCACTTAGTGCTTAATACATGCTTGCTCATTTATAATGTATTTCCTAAAAATATGACACCAAAAACCAAACTCTTTAAAAATATAGTATTACATTTGCATGGTTACTAGATAATTCTTTTTTTTTCCTTTTTTTTAAAGTAACTTTTTATTGACAGAACCCATGCCCAGGTAATTTTTTTACAACATTATCCCTTGCACTCATTTCTGTTCCGATTTTTCCCCTCCCCTCCCTCCCTCCACCCCCTTCCCCAGATGGCAAGCATACTATATAATTCTTATGTCTCTAGAATCCCTTGCTTCATATTTGGAAAAATGTTGTTTCCATCCTTGACCAATCAGTCAATAAACATTTATTAAAAACCTACTTTGTGTCAGCCACTTTACTGAGCACCAAAGCAGACTATGATTTCTCCATACTCCAGTAAATTGTTTTTCTTAATGATCCAGCTAAAAAAATTCACTCCTTGGTTGGCCAAGCCTATCAAGATGAGAATCTCCAAGCTTGAATGACATTCAAGGGTAACACAAGATAATTTTAATAAGCAATTTAATAAACAATTCCAATATTTGAAGCTTTCCCAAGCTGATAGACCGATAGGAACTTTGATCCTTCTGAAAAAGCTTCCTAAAGTGCAAGGTGATCACTATGGTACAATGAGATGTCAGAGAAGGACTTTAGTGGAGTGCTATGAATGTGATCTGACTAGAACTGAGCAAAGTAGAGTTGTTCCCCGCTGTGGTCTGCAGACTCCATGCATATTAATGAAGCCTAAATTTGCATTAAGGCATTTCTATGACAGCATTGCTTAGACTGAGCTTATGACCAGATCAGCCTTACTGTATCTTTTACTTGTGTCACTGATTTTTTTTGTCTAAATTGAAGACATAACATTTAACTCTATTAACTTTCAACTTGCTATTTTTCAGTTATCATTCAAGTCTAGATCAGTTTTAGTCTTCAGCCTACCCCCTACCTCTTTTATGATAAGCAAATTTAATATGCATGTCTTCTAATAATTCATTCCTAAAATATATGTTAAGTGTGCTGGATGTTGAAGGAAGAATCTGGGGTTTTAAGGCACAGGTATGAATTAAAAAGACAGAATTTGAACAAAAAGGCATTCCAAGTAAGGGGACACAAAAGCAGGGAAGACCAGAGCTGTGAGGAAAAAAAGTTGTCCAGTTTGACTGAAGCATAGGACATATACAGAGGAAAAATGGAAAATGATACAGGAAGAGTAGGTTGTTGACAGATCATGGAGTGCCTTGTATGGCAGGTTTAATTTGGACTTTATTCCTTATGCTTTCATTTCCATGGTGAGCCACAGGAGATTTTTGGATGGAACAATGATATGACAAGAGCTTTTCTTTCTTTCCTTCTTTCTTCTCTCCCTCTTTCCTTCCTTCTTTCCTTCTTTCCTCCTTTCTTTTTTCCTTTCTTTCTTTCTTTCTTTCCTTCCTTTCTTCCTCCCTCTCTCCTTCCTTCCCTTCTTTCTTTTCTTCCTTCCTTCTTTCTTTCCTTCTTTCTTTCTTTTCTACTCATAAAGTACTGCATAGAGTGAGTCAAAAAGACCAGTTAGGAAAGTATTGTCATGGTGCAACAAGAAATATTCAGCTCTGAACTAGATTCTTTCTTTCCTTCCTTCCTTCCTTCCTTCCTTCCTTCCTTCCTTCCTTCCTTCCTTCCTTCCTTCCTTTTTTTTTCTTTCTTTCTTTCTTTCTTCCTTCCTTCCTTTCTTTCTTTCTTTCTTGCCTACTCATAAAGTACTGCATGAAGTCAGTCAAGAAGACCAGTTAGGAAAGTACTGTCATGATTCAGACAAGAGATAATCACCTCTAAAATAGTGATTACAGAAGTTGTGAAGGCAGTGGATAGAAGAGACATTATAGAGAATCTAGAAGTCAGTGACTAATTGGACATCACAGCCTGTTACTTGGTCATCTGTATGAAATATTTCTTCCAGCCTTAATAATCTATGAGTCAACAAGCTTGTTGCCCTGTATACCAGTCTGTTTTGCTTTAAAAGGCAATAACCATGAGAAGCTAGCTGAAGAGAGGTTAAGACATCATAACAGAGAGATTTCCCAAAATCTCTGACCAGGGGTCCTCAAACTGCAGCCTGTGAGCCAGATGCAGCAGCTGAGAACGTTTATCCCTCTCACCCAGGGCTATGAAGTTTCTTTATTTAAAGGCCCACAAAACAAAGTTTTTGTTTTTACTATAGTCCGGCCCTCCAACAGTCTGAGGGACAGTGAACTGGCCCCCTATTTAAAAAGTTTGAGGACCCTGCATCTAGGCCATACTCACAGCCATTAAAATTGGCTCCACCTTATACTTTCCACTGCTCCCAGCCCTACTTCTTCCATTATTTCCATCTCCAAAAACAAAAGCATCAGCACTTGAAAATATACTCACTGGACACAAAGGGTCAAAATGGTAGCCTGGTTAAAGAAAAGCAATATATATTCAGTTTCTATAAGACCTGATTTAAGACAGCCTGGCTTAATAGAAAGAGCACAAGAAGCCAGGAGGTCTAAATTAGATGAGGACTTGAAGCTCCAAAACAAGCTCTTCAAGAAACTAAGGTCTATAGAGAAAAAGGCTTATTTAATTAAGTTCACTCAGAAAAAGGAAAGACTAGGAAACAAACCCAGATTCTCACACGGCAGATCCAGTTGCTGAGACTCAGTTTCCCTCTTTGTAAAATAAAAGGAGTTGAACAGGATAATTTCTAGAGCTCTTCTGGCTCTAAGATCCTATAATTATTATTATTCCTTTTATACCTGTTGCCTTCCTTCCTCTGGTTCTGGTCACGTGGCCACAGACGGAATAATTGGGTTTTTCAGGCACAACAGGCAGCAGCTCCCAGAGCAGAGATTCCTATCTCCAGGTCAGAAGCTGGAAGCTGTCCAGGGGAGATCTGGTAGCCAGATGACTTTGGTCACCAACCTCTCTGGACTTGACACAGAAACACACCCTGCTTCTCTCCCAGAAGCCCTTGTTGACTAAGTTTTTCAAAAAGCTGAGAAAAGCCAACATCAGCTCTTCCTAAAGACCTAGTCACCCATAGCCAGCAGACCTTCTCTTCTCTATTCGTTTTTGCTGGTCCCTGGACGGAGGGAGGTGACCATGAGACTCAGCTGATCCTCTCTGAGTAAGAAGTTGAAAATTAAGCCATTTTGCCCAAAGTGACCTGTAGCTTGGGTTCAGGGTGGAAAATGTGTTTAGCTGCAGAGAAAGAATCCAACCCTGGAACTCAGTGGGTAGGAGAAGTAAGAAGCAAAAGGCTTAGGGAATCATCAGAGCATAGATTTGGAAATCCAAAGAGATCCAGCTAATCAAATCCCCTCATTTTATAGATTAAAAAAAAAATAGGACCAACAAGGGAAGAACAGTTATATAACTAGTAAGAGGCAAAGTTGGGAATATGAACCCAAATTCTCTGCTTCCCAAATTCAATGTCCCCAGAAGCAGCGATCAGAAACACTGGCTTTGCCAGATACCTCTACAAATAGTGGATGAGGTGGCCAGGGAGGTGAGAACGTGGAAATTTTTGGAGCCAACAAGATCCAAGTTCAAATCCTATCTCTGATGTTTACCAGTTCAGTCAGTTTCTTCATCTGTAAAGTGGGGATAATAGCACCTCCCTTCCAGTATTGTTGTGAGGATCAAATGAGTTAACACATATAAATGTGCTTTGTAAACTTTAAAGTGCTATATAAATACCTTCTATTATAATTATTATTTTAGAGACAGTGTCATAATGTATTTTGTAAACTTTAAAGTGCTATATACTTTCTATTATTATTATTATTAGAAATGGTCAGAAGGGCAGAAAATTTAAAAGGATAAGAAAAGGTAATTCCCTAATTTTTTCTCTCTCTCCTGACTCTGTGCAAAGTCTTAATCTTGCCTAAGAAGAAGCGTTTTCTCTCCACATTTCTCTCCATCACCCGCTCACTTCACTTAACTTCGGAGCTTCCAGCAACCACATGAGCATTGATAAAATATCCCAAACCCTTGATTTCCCTAGAGATATGAAATCTCTGGAATTGTGACCCTGTCTCTCCCTTGTCCCTCCCCCAGAAATGCAGTAGACTCAGCAAATGTCATTAGGAGAGGCTGACTTGAATAGCTTGCGGAGAGGAGGTCATGTGTCTGTATCTAACCTCCAAAAAGATCCTTCAGTAGAATCTTCATGGAAAATCAGATCCTCCCTCCCTCTATCCTTCTCTAGCTTTAATCTCAACCTCTCCAGCGGCCGTTACAGCCCAGTCCCTCGTTCCTTGTCTTCCCAGAAACAAGGGCTCAGCAGTGAGGGAGCCGAGACTTTGCTACATCCCAGGCATCC
Organism: Antechinus flavipes; assembly: GCF_016432865.1. NCBI lineage: Eukaryota > Metazoa > Chordata > Mammalia > Dasyuromorphia > Dasyuridae > Antechinus > Antechinus flavipes. The sequence continues at coordinate 65,217,742 of NC_067400.1, read as the reverse complement.
AACCTCAAGCTGGCACTCCGTTGGACCCTTGGACCACCCAGCGTTCCCCTGGGTTAGGCAAGGACATTCCATTCTAGAGGGGAGGAGGAGGAGAAGGGAGGAGAAAAGGAGAGGAGAGATGGTTCCTCTGGAGTCACAGGAGGTATGTCTTTCTTTCCTCCAAAATATCCCCCTACCAACTTTCTTGGCAGCCCAATTAGTCCCTCCCAGCTTGGGTCAGACCCTTCAACTCAACCCCATACGGAACACTGCCCTCTGATGCTGTTGTATGACCGGCTCCATAAGGGAGCTTGGCTGTGCCCAAAGCCTGCTGTGTGTGATGAATGCTTCACATCTGGAGGGCACATCTGGGTGGAGATACTGCCCTTTAGAGAAAAGTGGAGAGTAGGGAGGGGGAGAGGAGGAACCGAGGGGAGTGTGACTGAAACAGACAGGCAAATATGAAGATAATTAAATCAGAGCCCCAAACAAAACAATCACCCAGAGAAGGAGAATTCGGATTCTGAAAGCCCACAGCTCAAGGAAAGGTTGGCCCACCCCTACCCTAACAAGTGAGCTCTCCAAGCACAGGAGACTTAAGGCAAGAGAGCAGGGCCCCACACTGACCAGTACCTGCCAAGTGTGGCCCCATTCCATCTCAGAGACCAGGCCAATGTCCACACCAAAGCATCTGACCCTTCCCTTCTTTGGTCAACCGCAGTAACAACAATAACACTAATGGGCGGCCTTCTTTGTTCTGGGCAGTGGAAGGGACCTCAGCTCAGAGCGCATCTGTCCGACACGTACCTGAACAAGAATTTCCTCTCTGAACCGTTCCCCCAAAGGGTCGCCCACTCACCGACGTGGAGGAGACCACCTATCCCGTTCCACTTTGGGATAGTTCTAATCCTCAGGAATGTCTTCCTAACACAAAGCCTGATCCTTCTTGCTCTGCTTCAAACACTGGGAGATATGTCCCCAACTAAGTCTTCTCTTATCCTGACTAAACATCCCAAGTCCCTTCCACTAATCCTCTTGCAACATGACCTAGACATCCTTCAAAAGCCTACTTGTCTTTCTCTGAGCATGTCCCAGCTTCCCAACACTAAACATTGTACTCCTGCTCAAAGTCAAGTCTCCAGAGCAATGCCGGCCCCCAGGTCAAGTCCCACAGAATGAGCAGGGGAGAAGAGACACGAAACTCTCAAACTGACTTTTTAAAAATATACATGGTGGGGAGAAGGAAAAGCCAGGAAAGCCCTCCCTCCCAGGGCCGAGCCCACCAGAAATCACTCTGTGAATGACAAAAAGAGAACCTCGAGTGTCCTAGGACTGGGAACAGCTGGCAGGGAAGTCAGCATGGTGGGCAGGGATGGCAGGGCAGGTCCACTCTAGGGAGGGACTGTTATGACTGTTGGTAGGGAAGAGAGTAGCTAGCTTCCTATTTTAGCTAGTTTTCTTGCTAACTAGATGCTGAGTCAAGTCCGTATTGTGTTGGGGTTTTTAGGGGGTTTTTTTTTTTTGCATTGCTGAAGGATAAGTGTTTGAAATAATTCTCTAACTTTCAGTTACTTCAAAGACCACCATCTTCTCATCACTTATGGCTCTGTCAATAACAAAGGTGGGTCTGGAGTCCAGGTAACTTCAAAGGCATAAAGAACCCTGTTGCTTCTGGAAGTCTTAGTTCAAATCCTTCCTCTGACACAACTCGTCTGATCTTCTGACTATCTCCGGCCTTTACTCAACTATAAAATGAAGGAGTTGGACTGGACAGCCCTACGTAGACCGAGATCTCATTTTTTTATTTTTCTTTCTTTTTTTAGGAGGCAATGGGATTAGGTTAAGTGACTTGCCCGGATCACACAGCTAGCAAGTGTCTAAGGTCAAATTGGAAGTCATGTTCTCCTGACTCCACGGCCAATGTGTTATCCACTGCACCCGAGAGAATTATCTTAGGAATTCACTGAGTATTGACTATGGCCACAATGCTAGCCAATGAGGGCAAATAAAGAAAACACAAAAGATATGGCCCTGCTTTTCAGAAGCTTATAATTTAGTATAAGCAATCAAAGTAACATTTACAAAACTACAGCCAACAATGAAAGATGATTTTCTTATCTATGGGATGCAGAATTGAGCTCAGAAAAGATTTCTTTGAAGAAAAAAAAGATCCATCTTTGCTACTAATTTATTGCAAGATCCTGGACAAGCCAGCTTCCTCTATGTAAAATGGTGGGTGTTCAAGGTTATTTTTAGCACATCAGTGAGATCACAGAGGAATGGGGCACTCATGGAAGGATGCAAAAGGAAGTGCTAGAATTCATGATTAAAGAAATACAGAATTTGGGTGGGTGGCAGGGACTGGAGGCGCCTGGGAAAAAAACACTCCCGGCTACCTTTTCCAAGTTATTCTCTATTACTCTATCTGACATCTTCTCTGATATTTTCTGTTAAAATAATTAATTTTACTAGAATTATAGGCCATAGAGCCAGAACTGGAAGGAACTTTAAAACCCATGTGGCCCTACTCTTTCATTCATAGATAAGGAAACTCAGGGGCCAGAAGTATAAAGTGATTTGTTCATATTATACAGGTAGTAAGTGGCAGAGGAAAGACTTGAATTCATTCCAAATCTGCCACCATATACCTCAGAGGATCTTCAAAGCTCCTTTGTCTATTTTCTACCCTCAAAAAAAAAGTGCTTCTACTACAACTCAAATCCACCACACCCTCCTCCTCTCCCTCTGTAGGAATGAGTAAATGTCTCTTTTTTGTGAAAAATCTCCAGGGAAGATCTTTAAGGCAAAAATCTGACTGTGTCACTTTCTTGCTCGTGTCCTCTGGGAGTTCCCAATTCCTTCCTAGGATAAATGGCTTGGCATTTGAAATCTTTCCCAAATCTTTCCAGGCTTATTACAAATTACTTCTTTTCATGAACTCTGTGTTCCAACCCAGTTGAGAAATGTATTTCCTCCTCACTCCTACCCCCCACTCTTAAGATTTCCCGCTTCCATCAGACTCACTCAGCTGCCTGCTGTCTTTTGTCTTTGGCAAATTGAATGAAAGGCATTTTTACTGATTCCAAGCTTTCCATAACAGCAGCAAAGGGATGTCTTTTTACTACAGAAATTTTTCCAATGTCACTATATGGCATCAAGACCTGGAACATCTCTGACTCACAGATCAGTGGAAAAGTGCATGGTGGAGGGGATGCGATACATGGAAGAACTCTAAAGATGAAAAGGATGCATTAAAAACGGGTGGTACAGTGGACAGAGTCCCTGGAATCAGAAGGACCTGAGTTCAAATATGGCCTCAGATACTAGACACCTACTAGCTGGGTGATCCTGGCAAGTCATTTAACCATTACTGCCTTGCCAAAAAAAATGGTAGTCTAAAACAGGGAGAATGGACTGGTCATAAGGAAAGAGAGATTGTGAATGATCAGAGTGCCCCATTAGTGCCCCAGCAATGTCAGGGGAAACTGAGGAAGTCTCCAGGTTGACTATCTGTCGTGAATTTTTGGGAAGCTATGGACAAATCACACAGAATGATCAGGCAATGAATAGCCTGCAATGTAGAAATACCCAAATGGATGAGATCACAGAGTCATTCGAGTTTGGGGGCATCTTTATCTGATTGTTGGATCTCTGCCCCTGGGGTAGACTTGAGTCCTGCTCCTTCTGGCTCTACCTTTGTAACCCCAGTGCTAGCACAGTGCCTGCTGGTGCTTAATAAATGTGAACTGGGCCAGATTGGAGTGCAGGGAATGCCCCCCGCTACACTCATTCATCCATCAATCTAACCAAGCAGTTCATTTTTCCCGGTGTCTGATTCAGCTTTAAATCCACCTGACCAATCACAGTGATTCACATTCTCTAACAGGAACACAAATCGATCTAAGGATTAGAATCCCATCTCTGGAGAACTGTTACCGATGGAGGAGTGAGCTGCTTCTGCAGGCCTTCCTCATTTTCCTACAGCCTGATCCCATCCAAAGGTTTCCCAGACTATGTATACATGTAGACCCCCTTCCAGCCTCCAAAACTCAGCCTGTCTCCAGCTGTGGTTTAAAGAACAGGGGAAATATCAACTTGGAAAACGCTTGGAAGGAACAAAGGATGGAAATGGGGAGCACCTAAGAAGCAAGATAAATAAATCAAAGGGAAGGGACCCCTCCTTCTTAAAGAAGAACTGGGATCAGTCCAAAGCTGGAGGCCCCCTTCTCTCCAGCCCAAAATTCTGGGGCCTGAGATCAGCATCCTGCATCCCTCCTGATAGTTTTCTGCTGGTGGGAGTTAGTGAATCAGGGAAATGAAAAATTTACAGATAAAGTTAGGATGTAGTTGTGAAAACCCCTAACTAAAAAGGAAACAGAAGGAAGCCAAATAGGTCAGGGAAAGCTCTAAAATCTGAAACTTTTGGATTTTGAAAGATTGCATTTAAGTCATGTTACCTATCTCCTCAGCTTAAGGAGGGCCGCAATTCTAACAACAGCCTGAAATCAGGAAGATTTGAGTTCAAATATGACCTCAAACACTAGGTGTATAACTAACTTCTGGGTAAGCCATTTAATCTCTGTCTGCTAATTTTTCTCATCTCTAAAAGGGGGAAAATACCTACTTCCCAGAATTGTTATGAAAATAAAAAGTGAATAATAGTACTACAAGGAAAGTCACTTAACTTCTGTCTGCCTCAGTTTCCTAATCTGTAACAAAGGGATAATAATATCTACTTTCCAGAATTGTTGTGAAGATAAAAAGTAGATAATAGTATAAGGAAAGTCACTTAACTTCTGTCTGCCTCAATTTTCTATCTGTAAAAAGAGGATAATAATATCTACTTTCCAGAATTGTTGTGAAGATAAAAAGTGGATAATAGTACTACAAGGAAAGTTACTTAATTTCTGTCTGCCTCAGTTTCCTAATCTGTAAAAAGAGGATAATAATATCTACTTTCCAGAATTGTTGTGAAGATAAAAAGTGGATAATAGTACAAGGAAAGTCACTTAACTTCTGTCTGCCTCAGTTTCCTAATCTGTAAAAAGGGGATAATAATATCTACTTTCCAGAATTGTTGTGAAGATAAAAAGTGGATAATAGTACTACAAGGAAAGTCACTTAACTTCTGTCTGCCTCAGTTTCCTAATCTGTAACAAAGGAATAATAATATCTACTTTCCAGAATTCTTGTGAAGATATAAAGTGGACAATAGTACTACAAGGAAAGTCACTTAACTTCTGTCTGCCTCAATTTCCTAATCTGTAAAAAGAGGATAATAATATCTACTTTCCAGAATTGTTGTAAAGATAAAAAGTGGATAATAGTACTACAAGGAAAGTCACTTAACTTCTGTCTGCCTCAGTTTCCTAATCTGTAAAAAGAGGATAATAATATCTACTTTCCAGAATTGTTGTGAAGATAAAAAGTGGGTAATAGTACAAGGAAAGTCACCTAATTTCTGTCTGCCTCAGTTTCCTAATCTGTAAAAAAAAGGGTTAATGATATGTACTTTCCAGAATTGTTGTGAAAATAAAAAGAAGACAATATTACTTACAGGACAAATTATTTAACTTCTATCTGTCTCAGTTTCCTCATATGAAAAGGGGATAATAATATCCACTTTCCAGAACTGTTGTGAAGATGTAATGAGATAATAATAGCATAGTGCTTAGCTTATAGTTCTTGGCACATGGTAAGCACAATATAAATGTTAGCTATGATACTAATAATAACTATTATTACATTAGATATAATTATTATTAGTTATAAGGGGTTTCTCTGGAGATTCTTAATTTTTTTTTCATCATGGACACTTCTGGCAGCCTATGCACCCTTTCTCAGAATAATGTTCTTAACTGCATAAAATACAATATATAGAATTACAAAAGAAACCAATTATACTGAAATATGATTATCAAAATATCTTTTAGAAACAAGTCCAAGTTAAGAACATTTATTCTACACGATACCACCCCATCTCCTGTTTCGGTATTTCTCTGGCCCCTAGCAGAAGCATCAGAAGCCCTCGGATAGGACCGGTGAGAAAGGAAGTTTTCCCAGGAGATCCCATCCTACAGACGGCCACATCCCCGGGGATGAGTGCTTCTCAGGCTGCATCTCATCAGACAGAAGACCGTGATTCATTTCCTCTCAATCCAGGCTGTGGTCAGAGAAGTCACCAGCCTCCACTCCCCACCCAAACATCCCCGCACATCCCCTCCTGTCCCACTCCCTTTCACACATCCCCAAACACAGCAGGCTGAACTTCAGCAGATCACTGAGGGAAGGGACCGGGCAAGAGAAGGAAAAGTGATCACTCACCACCAGTTCATGGCTAGAAGGAGGAACGCAGGGGGCAGCCACCTACACAGGAGGAACAGAAAACATGAGTTAGCTTCCATCATCAGCATCACAGTCAAAGCCAGAACGGGTGGAAGTTTCCCGAGCTCCCCCAGCCCCAAGCCAATCCCGTCCCAGTCGGGTGGGCCTGTGGAAACCCTGCTGAAAGCTCTTCAGAGGAGACACGATCACCTCCTTAATCCAGTGTCTCCCACTCATTATGATCTTAATACATTCTCTGCCTTGTCTCCATGCCCTCCCTCTGTACTGCAGGTGAATGATCCCAGCAGGTAAAAGGAAAAGTCCTAAAGCTGCCCCTTGGAAGGGGACCTTGGACAAGCTCCTGAAACTCTCTGTGCCCCTGCTGAGCAAAACAAGCAGAACCAGGAATGCACTGTACACAACAACAGCAAGAATGGAGGATGATCAACCAGGAGACTTGGTTCTTCTCAGTGGTTCAGTGATCCAACGCAATCCCAATAGACTTTGGACAGAAAATGCCAACTGCATCCAGAAAAAGAACTAAGGAGACTGAATGTAAATCAAAACATGCTACGTTTACTTCTTTTTTCTGCTTTTTTTTTTTTAATCTCTTCCATGGAGAGATTTTTTTTGCTCTGATTTTTCTCTCCCAACATGATTTATAAAGTAATATGTGTTAAAATAAACAAATAGATAAATTTTTTTAAAATAAAAAGCTTCCTAATCTATCCTATCCTCTTCTATCAAATGAAAAGGCTATTGAGCCCCAGCTTCCTTTTCTATCCTATTCTCTTTTGCCGAATAAGGCTATTCTAGACCAGTGGTTTTTCATCTTTTTCTATATCCTGGGTTCCTCCCGCAATCTGGTAAATCCTAAAACCTCCTCTCTGAAAGTTCTTTTTAAATGAATTAAGTAAAATATATACTAAGAAGGTCAGTTATGATGATATCTATATTTTAAATGTTCACTGACCAGGTAAGGAACCTCTGGACTTGCTGGTTTCTCCAGTGCCTTCCAACTCTATATGTAAGTATGATTCTAACAAAGATGCATCGAAAGAGCCAATGAATTTATTTTAAAACCATTCTGAAAAGTGTCACACAAATGTAAATATAATAAGATTATGGAATTATAGCTGGCAGGGACCCTAAAGGTTATCAAGTCCAGCCTCCTCATTTTACACAATAGGAAAATGGGGTACAGAGAGAGATTAAAGGATTTGTCCAATGTCACACATGGTTAAACAGCAGGAAATGGATGCAAACCCAAGCCTCTGACTTCACATCCAGACCTCTCACTGCTGTCCCCATTTGCCAGGATCATTGACCTTATTAAATCCAACCAGATTCAGAGTGAGAAGGAAGAAAACAAATATTTATTAAGTACCTATTATGTGCGAGGCACTGTACTAAACATTTTATAAATATGCCATTTGATCTGAGGGAAGAGGAGCGGAGTGGAAGGGAAAGAAAAGGGCCAAGGGAAAGGAAGGGAAGGAAGAAGAAAAGAGGAGAGGGAAGGGGAAAGGAGATAAAAGGAGATATGAAGAGAGGAAAGGAGGGATGAGAAAGGAGAGAGAAGGGGAGAGGAAAGAAAAGGAAGGATGAAGAGAGGAGAGGAGGGAAGAGAAAGGAGAGGAGGAGAGAGAAGGGGAAAAGAGAGAAAAGGAGTGGAAAAGAGGGGAGAAAAAGGATGAGAAAGGAGAGGCGGAGAGAGAATGGGAAAGGAGAGAAAAGGAAAGAAAAAGAGAGGAGAAAAGGGATGAGAAAGGAGAGGAGGAGAGAGAAGGGGAAAGGAGAGAAAAGGAGTGGAAAAGAGAGGAGAGAAGGGATGAGAAAGGAGAGGAGGAGAGAGAATGGGAAAGGAAAGAAAAGGAGTGGAAAAGAGAGGAGAGAAGGGATGAGAAAGGAGAGGAGGAGAGAGAAGGGGAAAGGAGAGAAAAGGAAAGAAAAAGAGAGGAGAGAAGGGATAAGAAAGGAAAGCAGGAGAGAGAAGGGGAAGGAAGAGAAAGGAGGGAAGAAGAGAGGAGAGAAGGGATGAGAAAGGAAAGGAGGAGAGGGAAGGGGAAAGGAGAGAAACGGAGTAGAGAAGAGAAGAAATGGAAAGGAGAAAGGAGAGAAAAAAGAAGAGAGGAGAAAAGAGTTGAAAGAGGAGAGGAGAGAAAAAGGGAGAGGAGAGAAAAGGAGGGAAGAAAAGAGCAGAGGGGAGGGGAAGAAAGGGGAGAGAAAAGAGAGAGGAAGACAGAGACATACAGAGAAAGAGACAGGGAGACACAGGGACAGAGGCAGGGGAGAGCTCTCTATTCCTTGTGATAACATTCCCCCCGCCAGTTAGGGCAGCCAAACCATTATCCTGACAATTAGCAGGGCCATTTATCAGAGACTCTCAACTTGTTCTTTATTTCCAGCCCAAGACACGTTTTTCTTGGAGCTCAGTCCTCAGTCTTGGCTCTGATTCCCAGGGCCAGCAGGCAGGGGAAGGGGGACAAAGGGGGAGACTTTCTGGCAGGCGAGCCAGGAATCGGCGCTGGGCACATCACAGACAGCTGCCCCGCCTCAGCCGCAGCCGCAGCCCCGACCCCCAGCTGAATGTCTGAGCGCAAAGGGACCCAAACAGCCAGATGCAGGGAGGTGGGCGCCGGTCCAGAGCGGTTCCGAGCAAAGCAAGGGGAAGAGGTCTTTTTCATTCCGTCCCCCAGACCCTGGAAGCTCCCGTTGGGTCCTCCTGCCATGATCCAGATCGCACCGTGCGAGCACATTAAGGCAACCCAGGGCGTCCCCACAGCCATGCTGATGGGGCAGACCCCACACAGCGTGGTTCTGGACCGGCCGTGGGAAGGACGCGGGGGCCAGAGAAAAGAGCCTCTGTTTCGGCCTCCAGAACTCCTTGGCTCTTCTCTTGGGCCTGGGACAAGCTCACAGAACGTCGGGCCTGCTAATGACCTTAGAGATCACGCAGCTCTATCCATCTCTTTTGAGGAAATCGAGACCCAAGAATGGAGTTTACACACTGTGTGAACTCACACAATCAGCGAAGTTGGTGGACTTGGGACAGCTCAGCCTTTCTGGCCCCCAAGCCCAGGGACAACCCACAGAGCTGGACTCCCATTTTCCTTTCTGCGTCATCCGTTTCCTCCACAGAAATTCTGTGAGACCAGAAATCAAAGGGACCTTGGAAAAGGACCATCATTTTGACTATTGACCGTACTTGCTCATGAATAAAGGCACTTAGGTAAATGCACTTCCAAAAGTATAAAGGTCTCTCTCTCTCCCCCCCTTTCCCTCTAGACTTGGGGGCTCTTAGCCTAAATTATAGATTTAAGGAGAGGCCATAAACTCCTATCACATCTTTATTTTCACTAACCTCTAACTGAAATTTAGCAAATCCATCCATTATTTAAAGACATTATTCTGAGAAGGGGTTCATAGTCTTTAGCAGACTGCCAAAGGATGACACAGAAACAAGATTAAGAGCCCCCAGTCCAGACAAAGGGAGTGGAGGGACTCCACAGAAAGGAAGGGAGTTAGGAGATGGCCCAAGGCTGACTTGGCCCGATGAAACTTCTAAGACCTTTTAGCTAGGATATTTCCAAGCAGTATGGGAAGCCCATTTCTACAGATAGCCACCTTCTCTTTCACCTCCCTTCCTCTGATTTTCTTCCCCCGGGCCATGGAGAACCAGCCTTGCTCCGACCAGCAAATCCTACAACAAAACTCTGGGTCTGTGAGTTCTAATCTCAGCTTAGTCGGTTCCCTAGGACTCATTTCCTCCCTGTGACCATGTCTCCATCCCCGATTCCACTAGATCTAGGGAAGGAAGGGACGGTCTTCCAAAATGACCAGATTAAAAGTCCACATCTAGAATCAATCACCTTCCAAGCAGAAGTCAGATTTTAGCAGTCATCCCAACTATGGACAGAGGTAAAATGCTACCTCCAGTGCCCTGAAATCTCTTATAAAGATCATTTTTACTGGGGCAGTCAGGTGGTACAGTGGATAGAGCACTGGCCCTAGACTCCGGAAGACCTGAGTTCAAATACAGCTTCAGACACTTGTCACTGGGCAAGTCACATTAACCTGATTGCCTCAAAAAAAATTTACTTGTGCTAAAATGGAGATTTTTTTTAACCCTCTGGGGGTTTAATGATATCACTAAAATGCAGTCAGGGGAAGAATATTATATTCAGAGTCAAAAGAACTGCATTCAAATTCTAGCTCTGCTACTTCCTAAACATCTAGCCTTGGTCACTTCTCCGGTGTGGACATTTTGTAGACTTCAGGTTCCTCATTTTTATAATGAAAAGATGAACTCGATAAACTCTAAAGTCTTTTTTCAGTTCTAAATCCTACAGGCTGCCATTGGGGAGGGTATGGGTAGATAACAGAAGGTTTCCGAGATGGATGGGGAAACAGGAATATCTCATCTTAAAAGATGAAGGGACTCTTTTCAAGGTGGAGAGACAGCTCAGGTGCCCAAATCCGTTACTCCAGGATTTCTAAGGAGTTCTTGGGACAAAGGATCTATTACGGGAGTGCGGAAGGACAGGGTCAAGCATGGGAGGAGCTGTTTTTAGAAAAAGGTAGATTCCACAGGGAAGACACGGAGGGTCCAAGGTCAGGCCCTCAGATGTCTGGGTTCCACTCATGACCCACTGCTCCCCAGCAGCCTTCCCCATCCCTCCACCCCACAGCTGTGCATTCCATACTGGCCGGACCTCCGGCTTTGTTTTGTATTTGAATGTTTCTTCCCTTTCTTTTTTTTTTCTTTCTTCTTTTAATGGAGAAATGTTTCCTTAAAAGGCCCTCTCCTTCCCTCTGGCGGCTCTGGCCCCTGTCCACCCGCACTGAGGGCTTGGAATGTGCCAGGGAGGGTGAGGGCCCCCTGCCATGATGGTGTTCTCGGCTTCACGTACTCCAGGGTGCTTGAGAACGTGTCCCTTCATCCTGCCTCTTGGTCCCATCCTTTAAATTCTTCTCAGATCAAGGGGAGCAGGTAACATTAAGCAAAAGGGTTGGGGTTAGGAAAGATGAGTGCCTAAAGTTATATACGCTGTCAGTCGCACCCCAAAGAAAGGAGCCTTCAAAGGAGATCTGGGTCCTGGTTCTAGCCTTGAATCTTGAGCAAGTCTTTGTCTAGTTTGGGCCCCAAAGTGGGGACAGAACACTGGTCTTCCCTCCCTCCTTAGCAACCACCAGGACAGAGGGATTGAGAGTACCAGGGGAAAAAGGTAATGGGACTGTTGGGAAGGCAAACTAATCCTGGGCCCCAGCATTCAGTGTCAATCAATCAAACCATCAGAAAGAATACACTAAAAGACTTTTTAAACTCATGGCACTGAAGACAGATTCAACTCAGAAGACAGAATTGGCCCTTAAGTGCCTGGGTATTTATGGTTTGAAATTCAAAGCATAGAAGAGACAAATACAGAGATCTGGGAGACAAAGATGAGAACTGAAAGGTGGTACACAGGCTGGGGTACAAGGATTGGCTCTCCAGAGTCTCAAGGCTCTTCCTCCACTTGTTCTCAGAATCTCCAAGCCCTTTACACACAAGGGATCCCACTCTCTCTCCAAGAGGCACAATGGAAAGCCTTTTCTCCTGAGCCAGAAGGGATGCTTACAGAGCACCACCCCTTATCCCACCTGATGTGGTCCTGTCCTTTAAATTCAGATACTAAAGGTGATATCATTCTGCTCAGGAATCCATGTCATCCCCCCATCCAAATTGATGAGGGTCTCATTCACTCTAAAATGACCTTAGAGAACATTCTGAAGACTCACTCCCTTCCTGATTCCAACATTTCACAGAATCCCCCCAGTCAAAAAGTCCTCCCTGATTTGTATTCTACATCTCAATACCCATTCTACCCAAGCCAAAGCAGTATTAGATGTTACTGTCACAGTATCAAAAACTAGCCAGTCACTGAATCATAGAGAGCCCATGGATAGGGATTGATTCCTAGATCCAAAGATAGAATAACCCACTAGGGTTTGCATAGAGATGAATGGATGGAAGGGAAAAGGGAGGAAGAGAGAAAGAAATGGGGAGAGAGAGGAAAAGAGAGGAGAGAGAAAGGAAGGGAGTCAGGAGAAAACCTCAAATATTATATGTGGATAGATGAATGGATGGAAGGGAAAAGGGAGGGAGAGAGAAAGGAATGGGGAGAGAGAAGAAAGGAGAGGAGAGAGAAAGGAAGGGAGTCAGGAGAAAATCTCAAATATTATATGTGGATGGATGAATGGATGGAAGGAAAAGGGAGGGAGGGAGAGAGAAAGGAATAGGGAGAGAAAGAAAAGGAGAGGAGAGAGAGAAAGGAAGGGAGGGAGGGAGGGAAAGAGGAAGGGAGCAAGAAAAAGAGACAGAGACAGAGAAATGGAGAGGAGTGACTAAAAGAATTTGTTAAATACAGAGTAACATATAGGGAAAGTGAGGCCGTGGGAAGTGACAGTAAAAATCACACAAGAAGGTCCTTTGACCCAGACTACCTTAGAACAGAAAATACAGAAATCACATCCAGAGATGGGCCTTTAAAATAGTCAATTCTCACTTCCTCAATCTAAGGAGTAGCCATCTACCCTAATTCTTCCGCAATGACCCTGTAGGCAAGGACTGCTCACACCCAAAGGACTGAGACCAAACCGCTTAAAAAGGAAGGGAAGCTTTCTTCCCCAACCCTCAGCAGATAGCTCCCAGCTCCTCAGAAACATAAGCACCCCCCTAAAGCACTCAGCTTGGAGCCACTCGCCCAAGTCTGTCTCCTACCCTAAGCCCCCCACTTCTGAGGAAGGAGCTATCTGTTTTTCCTACTCATTCTTTTTCTCCCCATCTTCCCAAGGAAAGCTAATGAGGTGAGACCCGACCCTCTGCCCCTCACGGTGCCCTGTTACTGAGAACAGTAATAGCTAATGTGTCTACAGCACTTTTAAGGTTTCGAACCCTGGGAAGAAGGTGCTATTACTATTTCCATTTTACAAATGAGGAAACTGAGGGAAAGGGGGTTAAGTTGGCTTGCCCACGGTCACAGCCACTAAGTGTCTGAGATTCTATTTGAATTACTTCAGGCAATCAACAAGCATTGGACAGGTCAAGAACTCAAGGCCCTGTGCCAGGTCAAAGTAAAAAGCAAAATAATTCTTTCCTTCAAAGAGCTTCCATTCTGCCACAAGTATACTTTTCTGACATGCTGGGTTCAAAGCATGGACAAATCACTTGACCTGGATGTACCTCAATTTCCCATCTGCAAAATGGTAGCTAAATCTTAAGATACATTCCTATATATCAATTCCTTCTCTGCTTACTGCTTTGTCTTATCTTTGACTAGATTTTAAGTTTAAATTCCACCCCGCCCTGACCTGTCCTGATTTTCAGAGGAATGCCTTCTCCCCTATATTTTACAGTTGAGGAAACTGAGTCACTGAAACCAGAGTTTAAAAACCTGGGTTTAAATCCTGAATCTGCTATTTACGGTGACCTCAGAAGTCACTGATTTCAAGTTATTCATCTGTAAATTGAGAACTTTCAGCTCACTGTGAGCTGGATAAAGTGCCAACAACACAGTTCTACCCGAGATACCTCCATTCTTAGTCTCTGAGACAAAAAGGAAGGAGGGAATAATGACATCTTGGAGAGGCCGCCGTGGCTTCTGTCACCCCAGCTCTGCTCCCTCCCAAATATGCCTGGACTACTCATCCCTTCTGAGCTCCAGCCTCTGCTCTCTCCTCTTTCTTTCCTTCCCTTATATAGAGTTCTGCTGTGGTACCAGGAAAGGAAATTCAGAGTTCCTGGAGGCAAGAAGGGGCCTGTTCCCAGGGACACCTAAAGCCAGGGAGGGAATGTCCCAGCCCAGAGCTTCTGAGCCAAAAAGCCCCTGGAGAGAAGCCCTGACCCTTTCACCAAACAATGCAAAAGATGGGAGATTCAGAACAGGGATGAATAGAAGGAAGAGAGTTCCTGAGATTTGTGTAATGACAGAATAGACAGAAACCTCAAGGCAAGTCCCCACTGCCCCGGCCCACTTAGTCTCTGGCTCCTTCTTCCCCAATATTCTCCCAAATCCATCCCACCGCGTCAAGCTCTGCAGACAGAAAAGTTTCCCTCCAGAGGAGCCCACACTTCCTCTCAACCTCAGGGGCCACTCAATAACCCATTCAGACCTGGAGAAGAAAACATTGGACTCACCTAAACACTTGATAGCTGCTTTCAGCTTTCAGAGATCAGCTCTGAGATGAGCCTGACTCAAAAGAAAGGCCTCTGGAATCACAGTGGGTCACTCCCCACCTGTGTGATCTTGGATAGATCATTCTCTAACTTCTCTAAGACTTGGGTTTCTTATCTGCAAAGTGAGTTGGATTAGAAGGGCTCTAAAATTCCTTCCAGCTCTCACTAAGAAGCCCATAAAAGTCCAAACAGCAAAGAGAGAAAGTAGTTACCATATCCTCTGGACTTAATTTTCTTCAGCCCAGTCTAGGGAAAGACTAAACCCCAGAGTCTCTTCCCTATCTCAGTCCATTCCATCAGCATTTACTAAGAGCTTACTATATGGATAAGGATTTGGAATACAAAGACATAAGTGAAAACTGGACCTTGTATTCCAGCAAAGGATCTAATTGTGGACACTGAGTATAGAAGGTCATGGGAAGGGGCTGAGAATATCTCCGTTTGGGTGGGTGGCTGTAAGGTCAGAAGATGTTTCCCTTAGGATGGGAAACCTGAGCTGAACACTGAAGGAAGCAAAGGCTTTAACCCAAAAGGGGTCAGTAGAAAGTTCATTATAACATAGGGGAAGGGGAAAAGCAGCCTGGGCAAAAGGTCGGACATGGGAAATAGAGCACCACAAATAGGGACCAGCTGATACAGTGTGGCCAGAACATAGTGTGAAAAGAAGTAAAAGAAAATAAGTCTGGGGAAAAAAAGGTTGAAACCAGATTATGGAGGGTCCTAAGTGGCAGCTTGAGGGGGGGGTGCTATATTATGCCCTAGAAGCAACAGAAAGCCAATAAAAGATTTTTGAGTAGAAAAATGACACGGTTAGATCTCTGTGCCTTAGAAACACTAATTTGGCAAAACAACAACAACAACAACAACAAAAAAAAAAAAAACCATAGGATTCTCGTAAGAGAGGAGGTCACAGGATGAGAGCTAGATGAGCACCTCCCCTCTTAGGAGAATGGGTTTCACTTAAACCCAAAAATTCAATTTATGCTCTTTAAGCACTCTTCCCTGCCTATTCTGGAAAACTGTTTCATAAACCATTTCTAAAAATCTAGGCTCCTTTGTAAGGAGAAGGGCCTGGGCTGGGTAAAAAACCTTATACTATGTGTATAATCTCTATCAAATTGCTTGCCTTCTGAATGAGAAGGGAGAGGAAGACAAGGAAAGAATCAGGAACTCAAAATTTGAAACAAAAATATATTAAAATTGTTTTCACATGTAATTGGTAAAAAATAAAAATAATAATAATAATAGATTTTTTTTAAATTGAAATCTTGTGCAATCTCCCTCAATACCCCTGTCAAATTTATGCCCTATTTATGGGGTCAGTCCAGGGCTTAACTACCTATACCTGAGGGAGGGCAGGACTCAACTGGAATGAAACTAAAGGGAAAAATGTATTTAGCTCACACAGTCCCAATCCCTCATTTTCCAGAAGCAGAAAATTAAGCCTCCAGAAATTAGCTGATCTGAGGCACACAGGTCACAAGCAGCAGACTTAATAATCAATTCCAGAGCTTCTGGCTCCAAATCTTATCCTTGTACCAACTTAAACTTTGCCTTTTCCAAATCTTAAGACTCTAGTGTTGAAGAGATAACTAGACAAGGTTGGTCAGGTGGTAGCAGAAGGGAAACCAAGTAAGGGAATAGGAAGATAGGAAATAACCTGGTTATTTGTGCTAATTCCATTTTTTCCCTCTTAGGTTCATAGATTTAGAACTGGAAGAGATTCTAGAAGTTATTTCATTCAACAGTTTCACAATATAGGTAACAAAATATATTCTAGGAAAGAGATTTCAGTAATTTGGTCATGCAAATAAGTGGAAGATAGGTGAGGTTAAAAAAAAAAAAAAAAAAAAAAAAAGCAGGATTTTTATTCATTAATCCACCAAGTGATTACTGACCACTGATTTCCTGCAAGACTGTATGCTAAGCCGTGTGAGGAATATATGGTTCCCACCTTCCCAAAGCTTCCACTCTGGTTATACACACAGATCACTATATTACAAAGGTGATTAAGAACCGAGTATTCCATCTCCCATCTGCCCACTTTTGTACCGATATCATCATGCAATAAAATACAAATCAAGTTCATGATGAGGCCTGAACCAGGGAGAGCCTTTTCCTGTAATAAGACGCAGGAGTGGGGAAGAGTGAATCAGAAAAACTTGCATTGTCGCAAAAGGCATTCGAGCTAGATCTTAAGAGATGGATAGGATTTCATAAGGCAGAGATGTGAAATTAGAGAGGACATTGCAGGTACGGATAGAGAAAGAGATAAGAAAGAATGGGGCGACTTCCAGGAAAGAACCACAGGACTTAAAGCTGAAAGGAAACGTAAAGTCCAAACCACATTATTTTAGAAATGGGAGAATCCATGCCCAGTAAGGGGAAGTAACTTGGCCACAATCACATGTGGCTAATAAAAGAACTAGAAATCAAACCTCCTTCTTCTACTTACAAATCCACTGCTGAGGATGACTTGGTTATAGCTTTCGCCCACAGCTCAACTCTCCAGTCTCTCTACTTCATTGGGGCTTGACCCTTGAAGATGGCTAGAGACCTATTCATTGGTTGTTGAGGGCCTGGAGCCCAATCATCCTTCTCACTTCACTTCTATCTCCTCTACTCTCAAGTACCCTTCCTCCATCCCTACCAAATTACCCCCACAAGGCCCTCCCATGTGAGCTCTCCTTTATGTCTTATATTCACTATTAAAATGTAAGCTCATTGAGAGTTGAGACCATTTTGTTTTCAGTTTCCAATAGTTAAGCATTTAATAAATGTTTTATCTAAATAATTACCTATTTCCCTCAACCTAAACTAACAATTCCCACATTTCTACAACACGTCTCTCTAACAGGTCTGTCAACCCTTGAAACCAAGATATTATATTTTTATATTACTTTGAAATATAAAAAATATAAAATTTTATATTATATAAACTTTTTTTGTTTTGTATTACTTTGAATCATCTCAAAATATAACAAGAGTCCTTTGATTAATAAATAACTATTGACTTCAATCTTTATCGAAGATTGTGTGTGGTTTAGAACATGGAATTCTAAATGTAGAAAGAACATAGGATTTGGAACTGGGCGAGGAGCAGAAGGCAGAAATGGGTTCAAATACCAATTCTGACATTATTAATTCATGAATTATAGAATTCATATAAAATCTGAAAATTAAAACAAAGAATGTATATCATAGCTTCCCTGCAATTTACCAAGGAATGATTCTTCTCACTTCCTTTATTCTCTGACGTAATTTCATCCTTCTACTTACTTCCAGATAAGACCATGGCCCAGGCAGGTAGTACCGATTTGAAATACAGAAAAACTAGCATGCCTTCCATCTTTGAAACTTCTCTCCCAACCTGAGCCTTGGAATACCCTAGTATAGGCAAATAAGAGGGAAGAGGGAATTTTCCCCTCTGGGATAGGAAACTCAACTTCCAAGAGAAATTTATCCCTCAAGGCAGTGACAGGTTAGCAGGTAGGTAATGAAGATAAGGAAACACAATTTGCACAGGAAATCAGAGCTGGATTTGACTCCCTCATTTTAGATTCCAGCTTCTCAGTTTATGGCCAAATCCTCCTTACTCTCCCTTATTGGTAAAAATGAAGGGGTCAGAATAGATAAGCTCCAAGTTTCTTTACTGCTCAAAATCGCATGACCCTAAGATCATCCTGGGTGCTTTCTACCTTAGATCAACTCCACAATGGGAGAAGAGGAACCCATTTGTTCTAAAACAGCAGTTGTCTAGACACGTTTACCAACTAACTCCCTGTGGCCTGAAGCCAAATTCAGCAGCCCATAGCGTTCCTAAAGGTAATATCTCCCCAGCCAGACCACGTCCAAGAAGGAAATTACAAACTGATAATCCACCCAGCATGGCACATGTCCTTGGGAGCCGTGATAACTATTGGAAAGGGAGTCCCAGACAGAGAGTCTGAATTCCTGGGCTCCTAATGTTAGCTCTGTCTCTTTACTCACTGTGACAAGGGACTTAGCCTTCCTGGGGTCTCCTTTCCCCTTCTGTAAAATGGGAAAAGACTCCACTTCTCCCCGAGATCTCCAAAGGAGGTAGCAATATTAAATGTGTAGATAAGATTAAAATATTCTGATCTATCTAGAAAGGCTACTAGAAGAATTTAGGATGTCCATGACACAATGATACCACTTATCTAAGTCAAACTTCTCGAAGCCTTATCTAGAAGACTGGCCTGAATAGGGAGATAAGAGGAGGGGGAATTCTGAATGACAAATAGTTATCACAAAATTCATGCATTTTACTAGTAGAAAAGGCCTTGATCTCAACAATTCTGCATAAAATAAAGCGTAATCTTAGAACCAGAAAAGCAACATGCCAGAGTAGAAAAAGCTTGGATTTAGGTTGAATGAGAAGTCTTGTGTCCGAATTTGTTTGAATTACTATTTCCAACTAGGGTGATCCTGGACAAATCATTTAAACTCTGGTTTATTTCTACATATGTAAAATTAAGGGATTTCGTTCGCCTTTCCCAATCCCTTTTTTTTTCTCCAAATCTTACAATCTTATGACTGGAGTTTGGGTTGACCAGTAAAGACATGTAGGTGGCTATCACTTGAGAAAGAGGACAGGAAAAATTTCCTATTTAAGAATATATAGTTGATGAACCACTACATGGAATTCCCAATCCCTCTATTTTTGTCCACCTGCATTTTTGATTTCCTTCACAGGCTAATTGTACACTATTTCAAAGTCTGATTCTTTTTATACAGCAAAATAACTGTTTGGACATGTATGCTTATATTGTATTTAATTTATACTTTAACATATTTAACATGCCATCTGGGGGAAGGAGGGAAAAAGTTGGAACAAAAGGATTTGCAACTGTCAATGCAGGAAAATTACCTATGCATATATCTTGTAAATAAAAAGCTATAATAATAATAAAAAAAAGAAATATAGGGATGAAAAACAAAAAAAGAATATATAGATGTAAAGTAACAAACAGTCCTATACACTTCAACAATCCTCTCTGCCCAATAAGAGCAAATGTTCAGAATGACCCTCGGATATTGAGAAAAGGTTAAATTACATAAATGCAGTATGGATGCCTGAAAAAAGAAGTGAGCTGAGAAAAAAGAAGGCTCTAGTTCGAAGCCCAGGTATGCCTTGGGCTGGGAGCTCAGCTTTCCCCTATTTTCCTTCTTTTCCAGCTCTAACATTTGATTGTAAGAAACATGAATAAGTAATTAGCAGGTCTAATTAAGATCAGGATCCAGGGTGAGGAAACCCGAGCCCAATCTGGCTTTGGTGCTTAAGCTCAGGATGTGATGGGAGCCCCCGGAAGTACAGGACATGGCAACAAAGTTCAGTGTTGCTCCTGGAGATACATCTGTAACTATCTCAGGAAGTCGCCCTGCATCTCCCAATTAGCCTGCAACAGAGATTTGAACAGTAGCCAGCAGAGCTGGCCAGAGGAGTCTGTATGTCACCGAGAATTGTTCAGCTCCATCTGACGCATATCCCTCCCTCCCGTCCCCCCCTCAGTTTCCCTCCCCTGCCATATCTCCCTGTCTCTCCAAGGACCTCAAGGAAGCATGAATCTGAAATCGGGTTTTGAGGGAGGAGAGAGATGAAAGAGCAGGAAGACAGGGGAAGGTTCAGGTTCCTGGGGAACTCACAAATGTCACAGATCAGATTTAAAACCAAGAAATCCTGGCATGCTGACATGAACACACCATGACTTGTAACCACAGAGAGGTCTCCACGATCTGGCCGTGGGACCACAGATTTCAGGATGGAAGGGGAGTCCAACCTCCCAATTTCACTGAAGTATTATCACTCCATTTTACAGATAAGGAAACTGAGGATTCAAGAAGTGACTTGTCCAAGTAGAAAGGACTTTTGGGTCCAAACAAGAACTCTTTCTTCTCTGCCATGATGGTTCCCAGACCCAGATCCCCCTGAATTCACATCCACCCAGAAAACTAATCAATCCCTGATGATTCACAAGAATATGCTTTTTCTTCCTAACCTGCCTCACTAAGAGCTACAGCCTTTCTGTGCTTTCAAATCTGGATGGAGCGGGGCAGACAGACAACAGCAGAGGTGGGAGGACTCAAAGGCACATTTGCATCTGGAACACTTCCCCTCAGGAGTTCTGCACTGAAATACCTCTGCATGTTGTTCATATCCTGTGAGACATAGCACGAGTGAATTAGGATACCCTGGAGGCTCCTTCGGGGTCCTTCCATCATTCCTGAGAGGTCATGGAGAGATTCAGAAAGAAGGGGCAGGGTCTAACTAGCAGGTGAGTGACAGACTGGGAAAAGTAAAGGATGGAGTTTAAGAGATTAGGAAATGGGGTGGGGAGAGAGGAAGTTACCTAGGAACAGTAGCCAGAGGAGATTATTTGTAGGGGAGAATTGTTCAGTGCAATATTATGTGTGAAAAGGTAGAAATCGGTCTGTGGAAGAAGGATGGAAGAGAGTGAAAAAGCAAATTTCAAAATAGGGGTATCCCCAGGTGAAAATCAGGGACTAAAGAAAATATTTGAAAATGTTGAGCTTTTTTGAGTCCTGCTCCCTCCATGAGGGAAGAACATTTTGAGATCTGTTGCCAGAGAGAGCTGGGGTGGGGGTGCAAAATCTTTGGAAAGGAAGTGTGTCCAAGGAGATGGTAAGGGGAGTCCAAGCCCAAGTCTCTAATGGTATGGAATGACTGAAAGTCTTCCCTGTGTCGGTTTTACCCCTAACTCCTCAAGGAAGGCAGAGGAGGGTCAACAAAGTTTCTATGACTCACCACCTGGACTTATGGGCATTTCCTGCTGGCCTGAGATATCACAGCTCAGCTTGGAAGCCAGCACTTGCTCTTCGTGCAGATATCCTCATTACTCAAAGTCTGCCACTGGCTTGTCTGGCCCCTTCCTCATCATCCCTTTGGAAAGAGTGGGGGTGGAGGGAGGGAAGTGGAAAGGATCACATGCTCTCCTTGTTCTCTGGAGTTGAAAATCCTGCCAGCCCACCACCTTTGAATCACTGGGAATGAAGACTTGGACCCTCCAGCTTCTCCTGCTTAGGGTCTCACCCTGAGAGCTGTTTGTCTCTGCTCTGTTTTAAATGTTCCCCCAATTGCTTACAATATTGGACTAGAAGTCACCCCGCTATCCATCTGCCTGGCTCTGGATGGGAACTTCTCCAGACCATCCACAATAAAGATGTCTCTTGTTCTGCCCCACTCCCTTCAAAGAGGCTCCTTTAGCTTCCCAGTCCTGTCTAACACTCAGGATTCAGAAGGATGATGCTTCTCCGCCTGCTGGAGCCCCTCACCCTTTCCTTTCACACAGTTCTAAGTGGAGAAGGGGGTAGGCTAGCACCTTGTACAGCATGTTCTTAGCCTCTGTATGTATCCTAAACTTCTTTTGCCTATCTCTAAAGTCTATGGAACCCTATTCAGAATATTCATGATTGAAGGGGAAAAAATTTCAGTTGGGGATTAGTGAAAATAAAAATGTCATTTCTCCCTTAACCAAATTCCCAGATTTCCGAAAATCTATCCTATTCCATAATCTGAAAATCCCATCTTTTCAGTACTTCCCCAAAGGAAAGAGTGAAGAAGCTATGTTAATGATGTACCCAAGTTGAGGCAGTCATAAGGAGAAATTTCCTGATAACAAGTGATGAAAGACCCTTTTTCAGGCTACAGGAATCTGAGGAAATCTCTTTGCCAGGATAGCATCTGAAACCTCCTCTCTGAGACACCTCCAATAAACTATAAGCCTTTTGAGGACAGGCTCTGACATGGCTGTTGCTTTCTGTCTATATATCCCAGGCACCCAGTGCAATGCCTAAGTCCATGAGAACTTCATCAATGTTCACCAAATTGGCTCCGTGAACCAAGCAGACAGGTGGGCATCTAAAGGGTCTAAAAGCCTGCAGTTTTGCAGCAGGAAAGAGGAGGAGGGACCCGGAGAGGAAGGGGGTTCTTGGGATCCCAGATGGCAATTGCAGACAATCCTCCTTTCTCCTCCTCTTCCTTTTGAGCTCCCCCCTTTTCCCACCACTTCTTCACCTCCCTGCCCTCCCTCAGCTTCAACCCTGGAATCCGGCTTTTGGCGGGGGTCCTGCCTCCACTCCCACGCTCAGCTTGGCAGGCAGAGCCACACAGCAGAAGCAACAAGGAAGGCAGCAGCTCATCAACCCCTGACAAATTCTTTCCAAGTGTCCTCTATCTCCCCCTTCTCCTCCATCTCAGTCACGCATGGCTCAGCCACACTTGCAGCAAACAGAGGGAACCCTGCCCTTTGGGAACATCGCCCTAGCCTCCCTCCTATGAGCCCAAAGGGTTTCATGGTCATAAGCTCACAGACACCCCAGGACAGCTAAAGAAGAACAGTGAGGGGATGTATTCAGGAGGCAGATACAGTGCTGGACCTAGAATCAGTAAGTTCTGAATTCAAATCCTACCTTAGTCATTTATTATTTGGACCGGCCAAATTATTTAGTAAACCCTCAGTTTTCTCATCTATAAAAGGGGAATAGTAAAACCTACCTCAATGGGTTGTAGTGAGGATCAAAGAGATTAAAATAAAGTGCTTTGTAAACATTCAAGCTATTATTATCCCACCCTACTTTCTGGATATTATCAGTCAGTCAAATATTTATTAAACACTGTGATGGGCACAGTGCTAAGTACTAGGAATACAAAGAAGCACATTTTCTGGAGGAATTCAACCATTCCAAGAGTTCTCAACCTGAGACCTGGGATGCTCAAAGCTTCTGCAAAGAGATTTCAAAGAGTCCTTCGATAGGAAAAATATTACATCTTTATTTTCACTGAAATGTATCATTTCCTTCAATTATTTAAAAATATTATTCTAACCACCCTCAATTTATCTGGAGATTACTCCCGGTCCTTACTTTAGGGCAATGGTTCTCAAACTTTTGTTTTCAGTATCTTTATCCTATTAAAAAGTATTGAGGATCTCTCCAAAGCATTTTTGTTTATCTGGATTATATTTTATAGACATTTACCATATTGGAAATAAAAACTATTTTTGAATTTGTAGACCTTCTAAAAGAGTTTCAGAGAGCCCCAGGACACTGCTTTAGGGTCATAGAATTAACATATCTATGATTGAAAGCAGTATAAGCTTATCTCCTTGCTTGAGTTTCTTTACTGGATTCCCTTGGAATTCAGTCCACCTAGTAACGGTGTACATTATTTTCAATAAAACTTTGCCTCTTGACTAGGAAAAAAATATATATGTGTGTGTGTGTGTGTGTGTGTGTGTGTGTATAAAATTCTGAGAAGGGGTCATAGCTTATACCAGATCGCCAAAGCAGTCTATGACACACACAAAAAAAGGTTGAGGATCCCGCACTGTACACTCCTTTAAAGTAGAGATTTTCTTTCCTCAGCCCTTAGGAAAGTGGAGCCCTTAAGAAAGAACTGAGTGCAAATCCAGCCTCAGACACCTAATTAGTCTTGTATTTGGTCACCTGAAGAAGTCAGACTTAATGGGTCTAAGACACTTCCAGACTTAAATCTGTGGCCCTATGGCCTCCCAAAGTACCTCAAACTTAGGAGATGGTTAGTAAATGTCCACAGAACACCAAATCATAGTTATATATAGCACTTTAAGGTTTGCAAAATATTTTATTCAAAACACCACATAAGGGTGGAAGACAATAGGTGTCACATCTCCATCTTACAGAGGGGAAAGTGTCCAAGCTAGGATTCAGAGACAGACTTCTTGGATAGCAAACCCAGCCCTATTTGCTCTTTGTTGTGACATTCCAGGCTATTTGTTGAAGCATCCACAAACTGGATGCCCCTTCATCAACCCCCTAACAAGGCTGTCTCTCCTTGTCTGTACACAATTGTTGGCAAGAGTCTCTCCTATTAAAATGTGAGCCACTCTTTCTATCCTAGCACAGAGCAACTTAATAAATGCTTATTGACTAAGAAAAGGAGTCTGATTTCTCCATGAATTAACCCCAAAAACTATCCGCCTGTCTTCTATCTTGTTTGGGTCTCAGGAGAGGGAAAGGGTATTATTATTCAACCTTAAGGAGGCAGATTTTTTTATTCTGATGAATATGGGTAGATTAGGACAGAAATCTGGGGATTAGGAGAGAAAGACCCGTCAAAGATTGTAAAAGTGTCATAGGGTACTCGAGGTTTCAAGGGCTTTTGCTAAATCAGATCCTCCTATGAATCACCGTGCCCCATGACATGGACTCACAGGATGGGAGGTGGCCAGGCCCAATGGCCCTTGATCCCATCAAAGCTGATGCTGGTGCATCTCTTCAGTCTGTTCTCCTTACCATAATCAGCCAACACCCTTCTCCATCCCCACCTCCCCTGCCCACGTCCACAGATGGAGACCAACAGAGTGCCCACTAAATATTCCTAGCCAGCAATACCTACTTCCCCTAAATCGAGTCACACACCCCACACCCTCCTCAGCCAGATGAGGAGAGACGCATCTCCCCCTGACCATTCTCCCCCTGACCATCGCCTCTTGGGTCCCTTGGCAACCCTCCTCAGCTGAGCGAGATCTGTCTTCTGCCGGGAGTCTTTGCCTTTGATTAGGAACCTAATCAGTGCAACTTCCTGCCAGAGGGAGGGTGGTGGGGGGTGGAGGGTGAGGGGAGAGAATAAATCAGCTCAAGGTGGAGTTCACTGTCAGGGCTCAAGGGAAAGATCTGATTGAGGAAAACGGGCAAGAGGTATAGAATATAGAACAGAGAATATTGTTGGAGAGGGCGCAGAATGGTTAAGTTAAGGTTGTTGTTTAGTCATTTTTTCAGTTGTGACTAACTCTTTATGATCCCATTTGGGATTTTCTTGGCAAAGATACCTGGGTGGATCTGCCATTCCCTTCTCCAGCTCATTTTACAAGTGAGGAAACTGAGGCAAACAAGATGAAGCGACTGCCTGGGTCACACAACTAGGAAGTGTCCGAGGCTGGATTTGAATTTAGGAGTCCCGGACTCCAAGTCCAGGGCTCCATCCACTAGGTCACCTAAAGTTTTGCCTTTCTCAACCTCAGTTTCCCGTTTGTAAAATAAGATTGATTTTCTGGCTAGGAGTAGAACACAAAGAATAGTGGAGCTGGAAGGGAGCTCATCTCGCCCCACCTTCCTTAATGTGGGAATTGTTACATGTGTCACAGGAGGAAGGTGAGATGGAATTGCCTGTTAGCGTGGTACCTGGCACAGAGTAAGCATTTAATCAATACTAGTTAATTTAGCTACTAGAATTTCGATGTGTCCATTTGCAATCTAGTAACCTTCCCGTTATATAGGTGAGCAGCAGGGGAGTCTCTCCGAGTTGAGGGAGGGGAGCTGGGAACTCCTAGAGATGGAGACAGAGGGAAGAAAAGTTTTCTGCTATTGGATTAAGAACGAAGTTTGTTCTTCTCAATACAGAACTTCCCAAATTGAATTGAGAATCCCCGGGGCAAGGAAGAATCTCAAACCCAAGTTTAAGAGGTTGCTTTTGTCTCTTTCCCAGCCACCACTCGGCCTCCCCACCAAGACAGACCAATTACAATCAAACTCAGCAGGGAAAAGCATCAGCCCTTAGGGACTTTTCGTGCACTCCAACACCAAAGAACGTGTAAATTCCATATAAACTATCATAGAAAAAAAATCCTCAGATTTGAATCAAAAGCTTTTGTGGGTAAATAGGGCAGCTCATTTAGACCCACCACCTTTGAAGAGTAGGATCCATACAGTGGTTCTCAAAGTATGGTCTAGAGAATCCTGGGGATCTCCGAAACCCTTTTAGAAGGTCTACAAATTCAAAAATAGTTTTTATTTCCAGTATGGTAAATGTCTATAAATATAATCCAGATAAACAAAAACACTTTGGAGAGATCCTCAATAATTTTTAATAGGATAAAGATACTGAAAATAAAAGTTTGAGAACCACTGCATTAGGACATCATAGAATCCCCATTTTACAGATAGATAAACCGAGGCCTGTCTCCCTCACTCCCCAGGCTTATATCCCATCCCAATCCTAACCACCCTTCAAACCTCACCTCCCATCCCACCTCCTTCATAAAGCATTATGGACCCATCCAGCCCACAGAGACATCACTTTCCTCTGAATATCTCTAATTTAGCGCTCAATTACATTTTGTCTTATATTATTACTCTTCATCTTCCCCTGTTAGGCTGCATGCTCTTTGAAAGCAAAAAAACCATACTTCTGCTGGACCACAGGGTTAGGCACAAATACCTGAAAAGATCAATTATTTTATCGGTGTGTCTGGTTGCTTCCCTGCTACAGATCACAGTTCCTCCAAACCTGGTCTTTCTCAGCTGACACGGCCAAGAAACATCACCCCATAGCGGTCAGCCTTCTGGAGAGAAGTCTCTCAAACAGAGCAGGGTTGTTAATTTGATTCAGTTTAACAGACATCTATTAGGTAGCTACTAAGTGCTCGCCCTGTCCTGGTTCTGGGATAACAGACATAGTTTGACATAATTGAGGCCCTCTGGCAGGGTCTCCTCGATCGCCTCTGCACCGTGCTGAGCAAAGGGCCGACCTCCAGGTCAGCGTTCAATAAACATTTGTTGGGTGATGGGCTGGTTCCACGGAGGGAATCCTGGAGGCTCAGATCAGGTATGTGCATCCCTCTGAAGGGCAGAGGGTCAAAGGGAGAGGTCATTGAGGAGTGGGATGGGTGCTGAGGAAACAGAATCAGGGCTGAGGTACTGGAGGAATTATTCCTGGCTGCTGGAAACATTGCCCAGAGCCCATCCTGCTCCCAAAGCTACCTAACGTCCTTAGCTGGTGGCGAGTCCAGCCTTCTATCCACTTTGCTATCTTCACTGAAATGACAGCAAAAAGGAAGAAACTTAAACACAAGAGAGAAGAGTCGAAGATGATTATTGGAGGTACCATTCTCATTTGGGGGAATTCCCCAGAACAAGAAGTAGAAACAGAGTCCTGAAAGAAGCTAACTCGACCCGCTCTGAGATTCTCATATTCCACGATTCTTGTTTAGGGGTGGGACATAATCCAAGAAGGAAGAGTTTAGTTGATTTATTGTAGTGTTTCTTGTTTACAGTACATGGCAACTTTCTCAGACCATTTTATAAACACAAATGCTAATGGATTCCCTGGGCTGGAGAGGGCCTCTGAGGGTCATTTCATCCCATTCCCCTGTCCCGATCTCACCTCTGGGAGCAGAGAGACTGAAGAGATGTCGCTATGGAGGAATCATTTATGACTAGATAGCTATCGGGGGGGGGGGGGAATAGCAATTTCTGAAACTGAAAGGGGCCTCAGAAAACAAACCTACAGGATTTTACAAAGGAGGCAACTGGGGCTTAAGGAGAATTCACTTGCTCAAGGTCATAGTAAGCAAAAGATCTGGGACTCTTTCTAGGAGTTCTAACTCCGAAGCTGATTCTCTTTCCTCACCCTACCTCAATTACCTATTCTAGTTTTTCAGAGGGCTCTTGTTCACTTAGAAATGGAAAACGGGTCTGAGAGAAGAAAATAGAGATAATCCAGAATTTGGGAAGAGCCCAAGGTACCCAAATCCTTACCAAATTCAGCTCTAGGAACTGCCTCCATCCCAAAAGCCCTCTATCCTTCCATCAACAAGTACTTAGTTCCCTGGGATTGCTGTGTAGAAAGAGGAAATTTAAAGACCGCAGTTCCTGCCCTCAAGCAGTTTCTGATTTAATGGAGAAGATTAGATAGAATAAAATAAACTAAAAGAGGACCAGAGCAGTGGGTCAGTGTTAAATGCTGTGCTAGAGATTTCAGCAGTTTGGAGAGAGAGGAGGTCACCTTGGGCTATAGTAGTTGAGGAAGGCTTTGCCAAGGAAGACCCCCACTGGGGCAGTGACGACCCTTGGGAGGAGCATTCTGGAAGGTCTTCCTTGCCCTTGTTTCACCTTCCCCCCATCCCACTTTCCTTAGGGATAAGCCATTCTCTCCACACACCCTTATCCCCATTGCCATCCCAGCTCCCAAACTCCCAGCTCCAAGCCCTAAAAAGGCATGTTTACACAGTCCCAGTATGGCCCTCAGAGGACACGCTGCCAGAGACTAACTTGGACTCTTGAACAGCCCATGACCAGCTCTGCTAGAAGCTACACCAGCCCAATTCACTCTCCAAGGTCTCCGGAACTCTCCCCAACACCCACACACAGTCTGAGATTAGACAGAGACTCATGGAGATGGGGAGAAAGAAAGAGATAGAGATAAAGTCAGAGACAGAGAGAGACAGAGACAGAGACACATGGAGATGGAGAGATAGAGATAAAGTCAGAGACACAGAGAGACAGAGACAGAGACACATGGAGATGGGGAGAAAGAAAGATAGAGATAAAGTCAGAGACAGAGATAGAGAGACTGAGATAGAGAGAGACTAGAAGGAAGTCCAAAAAAATGGAAATAGTGATGAATTTGAAATCAAAGGACCCCTATTCAAAGTCAGTCCCGCCATTACTGGATGGATGATTTTGCTTAAGGTAGTTAACCCGAGGAAGGGCAGTGTCTTCGTTTTTTTATTTGTAAAACGAAGGAATGGGACCAGATAACATCTTTGTCTCTTGCAAGCTCTGATAATCTATGATTTATGCATATTAAAGCAAAGATGAAAAAGGGAGGCTGAGATTTCTGGGGAAAACAGATAAAGAGCTGAGCGAAAAAACCTGGGAAAACTGTAGGTGGGAGGGGGCACTCAGGGGATGCTGGTGTCCTGAGTCTGTTCTCAGAGACAGACATGACAACCTCGGCTCCCTGGGTTTTCCCCGCCCTGGTTTTTTGCCTCCCTTAGCTTCCCCAGCCCAGGAATGGGAAAGAACTTGAAGCCACTTGATTGGCAGAGCAAGGAGCAGAAAACGTGACTGTGCATATTGGAAGGAAGGGGACGGGTCTGAAGGAAACGGGGCATGGCCCACAAGGCTGGCAACCCCGCCACCTCCCTTGTGCCTCTTAACACATGATGGCTTGGGAGAAAACAGGAGAGAGAATCGGTCAGGAGGCCCACAAAGGCAGGAGCTGGACTTGGAGAGTCAAAAGGAGTGGCGAAGCGGAAAGGGGACTCGCCCCACTCTGAGCCCAGGGGTCCGGCTGCATTGTTACCTGGCTGCCTTTCCCAGCCTGCACAGCCCAGCACCTGAGGAACCTCCACTTCAGCTCTCAGCCAGGAGGCGAGGAGGGCTGCTACTTGCCCCCTCTCCCTTTCAGATGCACCAAGTGAAGGAAAGACTCGCATCAGCAACTCGTGCCCACCAGCAGAACAGCCTGAATATCACAGATTCAGCGCCCTCTCCAACCACACTGGTCCTGCTCCTTCATACATCTGACTTGAACTCTCTCTCTCTCTCTCTCTCTCTCTCTCTCTCTCTCTCTCTCTCTCTCTCTCTCTCTCTCTCTCTCTCTCATCTCACTCTGTCTCTGTCTCTGTCTCTCTTTTTCTTTTTATTTCTCTCTTTTTTTTCTTTCTCTCTTTCTTTCTCATCTCATTCTCTCTGTGCTCTCTTCTCTCTCTCTCTCTCTCTCTCTCCTCTCTCTCTCTCTCTCTCTCTCTTCCTCTCTTCTTCCCATTTCTTTATTACATTTCTCATAGAAGAAAAAACGGTTCCTACCTTTGCTACTCCCTTTCAGAATCTGAGAGAGATCTTTGAGAGGAGGCAGAAGTCAGAAAAACAAAGTGTTACCAGGATCCCTTCCCTCAAGATCTTAGCTACTTCAAAGAAACAGAATGTTCTCAAGATCCAAGAAGAGGTGAAAAAAAAAATGGCATTGGGAGCAGTACAAGAGATTAAGGCTCAATGTCAAGGAAACTTTCCCCTAGAAGATCGCTAAGCCCTTTCCTAATGATTTTAGGGAACAAGTGATTAGTCTATCTGCCAGGATTGTTGCTGGGATGATCCCTGGAGTCACCATTCCATCCCTCAAGTGAAAGGAAGAAAGAGAGGAACATGAGGAAGAACCAAGCAGCACAACTGGACCAAAAGAGAGAGGGCCAGGAGGGGCTGGGCCCTAAAAAAGAAAGAGAGGGTGGAGCTCAGGGTCCCACCCAAGGAGACCTGCCATATGAGTCACTGACCTTTCAGTGCTTGGCTCACAAGAATCACCCATTTGGGAGGAGCGAAGGAAGATGAGCAAAGAAGTAGATGGAGAGCAGAGAGTGGTAGAAGCCCTGAGAAAGAAGGACCCTGGAGCAAGCCCGAGTCAGATAGAAAAGGGCTTACCTCCAAGAGCAACCTCATCACAACAGAGCTAACTTTTAATTTAACACTTAATCTCCATTATGTCCCAACAACTGTGTGAGGCTGGAGAAATTATTACCTTTATTTTACAGATAAAGAAACCGAGGCTTAGAGAGACTAATTGACTTTCCCACAGTCACAAAAGCTAGTTTCAGAGGCAAACTAGTTCAGGATCTGAACTCAGGCCTTCTAAGTCCAGATCCAGAATACTAACTAATGTATATCATCTAGCTGCCTCTGACCATTGCAGTTATATGACAGTGTCCACTCAAGACTCAAAAGAAAAACTGACTCTAGGAGCAGCAGGAGAGATTACCTCTAGGACCCCAAGCTCTTCCTGCCTTAACCCGCCCCCTCCACCCTTTCGCCTCTATTCAATATTCTGGTTGGACCTCCATGGCCTGTTCCCCAGGTCCAGTTTGAGAAGAGCAGTCTGAGCCCAAAGGTTGGATGTGGAGTTAGACAGGAATATTGTCCTGAAATAACGCCCCTCAAATTTGCACATTGCAATCAGGTATGAGTCCCAGTACTAGACTAATGGGGCTAGTGTTTATACAAATATAGATAGATAATTTTATATATATATTATATATATATACATATATATATAATTATCAATCTATAGACAGACAGATAGATAGACAGACAGACTACCTTTATATATATAGGCTACCTTCCCCCAAATTACCTAGTTTACTCATCTGTAAGTTCAGGACGGACTAGAAGGCCTCTAAGGCCTTGCCCATCTCCAAATTTATGATTCCATGATCTTACCCACATGCAATTCCTTCTGAGGACTATCTACTATGAGCAGAAAAATTCTCTAAGAGAGACAGGAGGCATTTTGCATAATCACATCATCTCACAAACAAGGAAATTGAGGTCCAGAGAAGTGATTTTTTTTTTTATTCCTCTATCTCATTTCCTGAGAAAAAGATGCCAATTATGGAAATCACAGGATTTCACACTGGAAGTGACCTTAGAGGTTATCAACAAGAAAACTATGGCCGAAAAATCATTTTTCACTCCTCAATCTCACCTCCGGTGAAAGAGATGCCATAGTTAGATGCCTAACTAAGGTGAGGGGGCTAAAGTTCAGAGAATAGAGGGAGCCCTTACACTCTTTAAACAAATAGCAAAAATTGAGTTTAGAACCCAGCCCCTAGCTCCACCCTTCCCCCACCCAACAGCCCTGATCTTGCCGCTAACAGAAGCTTCCTGGACTTATTCTGAAGCCGGTGTTCTGGGGTCTCTCCCTCTACAAACTGATTTGAAGGCATGATTAGTGCTGCTTGTCCGATTGCCAAAATTGCTACTTTTGCCTCAGGCCAAAATCCAGCTTTTTCTCCTCATCCTGGCTCCTTAGACCCCTCTCATGGTAAGAGGATTTTCTCCATCCAGACCATCATTCCTGTCCTGCCCTTCCCTCTATTTCCAGTAAAGACCACAACCCTCGGTGAACATCCTGAGTTACAGCCATCACAGAATGAAAAACGGTCACCAACTATGAACCTCCTCCTCGAACACACACACAAACAATTAACACACCCATTTAGCCACCAAACTAAAACTTCCAATTTGTATTCTCTAAACAAATCCTCCTCCACTAATGGGAAACACTGAATCAGGGGTTAGTGGAGCACATGAAAACATACAGGCGTGAGGAGTTCCTGAAGCAGGGAATCGGGGAAATAGCAAATAAGATTGGAAGGGAGAGACACTGAGAGAACTAGAAGAAGGTCCAGACCTCCGCTCCAAGTAAGTGAAACACAGCCTTTTAATTCTCAGCCCCTTAAAAAGTTTTTGCCTTCTCTCTGCCTTGGAAGGGTGGGGAAAGGGGCTTTGAACACAAACAAATTAGGCAGAAATTCTTCACCCCAGTTTCTTCTGTATCTCTGTCCACAATTCACAACTAGCAGAGGAAAGGACCTCTGGTCCAAAGATCAGAAATGAAGGAGGGGCCCAGTCAAGCTTCCAGCTCCCAGGGACTCAGTTTCCTCATCTGTAAAATGAGAGGGTGGGTCCAGAAGACACCCCAAGTCCCTTCCACCTATAAATCTATCATCCTACCACTCAACAATCCAACCCTCTGGTATTTTCTCTTCCCCTGGGAATAGAGTCAGGAGATGAAGAAAAGGTGGGATCCAGTCCATAAGGTGTTCTGAAATCTTCAGATGATCAACTCATCCACCAGTTAAAACACCCACCATGTGCCAAATGTTGGGTGCCAGGGATGCCAATTTGAAAGAATCACACAATCCCTATGAGCAAGGATCTCGCCTTCTCAGATGGAGAAAAGCGGGGAAGGAGAGGGAAAGTAAATGGAGTTATTGTTGTGATGGGGCCAGTTATGGAGGGGAGGATGAGGAAACCAAGCCCCCTACCTGTACTGAACCTGAAGCCTTCCATGCTCCCATGTCCCAGGACATTTAGCAGTTTTCTTGTATAAGGAAGGGGGCCCAAAAATGTCGAGGAAGAAGCCAGAGGGGTCAATCTCTACCTCTTTTCTCTGACCAGAGACCATCCGCCCCTCCCTCAGCCAAATAGATCTCTAACATTATCACCATAACACTCTCTCAGGCCCCTGTTTCTTTGATACAGATGGTGGGAAGATGAGAGGGAAAGCTCCATTCCCCAGATAACAGAGGGGGAGAAAAAGGCCAAGGGACCCAGGAATTCTGGCTTCCAGACTCTCTGCCTAACCATCTGCGAGCTGCTAGTCTCATCCCAACAGCTGTCTGCTTTTCCCTTCCAGGTTTTGGATTCTCACCATCTACTCTTCCTGCTTCTTTCCTTGTATTTTAACCTCCTATCCTTCACCCCACCCCATTCCCTTTTACTTCCCATCCCTGAGCCTTTATCTCTACTCAAGACCAGGGTATTTTAGGGGGAACATAGTGGGTTCCTGCCAGCCGTCCCCCTAGCCCCCCCAATTTCCTCTTCTAGGAACAGTGACCTAGCCTAAAAACATCTGGGCTGGGGCAGCTCTGGCCCGGTTCCCTGGATGGGGGGAGACACAAGTTGGGGGGCAGCGGGGGGGGGGTGAGAACACCCAGCCTGAGGGTAACTCCCTCCTAGACTCTTTGGCAAAAAAAGTAAAAAAAATAGGTAAGGGGTGGAGAAGAACTAGAGTGTTGGAGGGTCAGAAGAGGAGATGAAGGGGAGAGGGTGGGGAGAGGGAGGGCAGAGAGAGGGTTGGAAAGCAGCTGCATGTATGTCTGTTCATTAACCACCTGGATTAGCCATTTCTGCCCAGAGGGGTAAAGAAGGGGGCAGGGGTGGAGAAAGGGAAGGTAGCCGGACACCCCCATGCCAGCCTATGCCCTTTGGCAAGGAACCATGAAACCAGGCATCTAAGCTGGGCAAAAGGCAGGTGAAGCTTATGTTTAACCCTTTCCCGTCTTCTTCTTCTCTCTCTCTCTCTCTCTCTCTCTCTCTCTCTCTCTCTCTCTCTCTCTCTCTCTCTCTCTCTCTCTCCCCAGCATATAAGACTCCTTTCCAAAGTACATCAGATGAATAGAGGGAACTCTAGATTCAGGAGTAGGAGTCAGGTTCAAGACAGGAAAGAACCCAGAGGTGAGAGTGGAAGAAGAGCTTTCACTGCCCCTCCTGCATTCTCCTCCCCACAGCCATGCCCATGGGCCTGTGTGTCACAGGGGGGAGGAAGAGATGTCCCCTCTTTTTCTCTATGCATCTGATGACACTGGCCCCTCTCTTCATTCTGGGCTGGTCCCCAGCAGTCACTGACTCCCCCTACCAAGGGAACTCTCCTAAACTCTCAGAGCAGAGACATTTCCCACCTTCACATGCTCCAAAGCTTGTGAACACCCACATACACACACACCCCAAACCGGACCCTAGCTCCCATATTACGGGGCTGTTAGTCCCACCCAGAGTCTGGGGAACGAACAGGTTGGTCTCTGGATGGACTTGTCCCCCCTCGTGACCTGGGACTTACGAGATCGGTCCCAACTTCCTTAGTCATTTATTTTCCCAGGGCAACCTGGATGCCATCCCCCCAGCTTCCTCAGCACCCCTGCCTCCACCCCACCCCAGTTTCTGGCAGCCATCAGCCCTGACCGCTCACCTTTCCAGGCAGAGGAGCTGCTGCGTGTGGGTGGGTCTCCGGGGCCGGAGCTTTCCAGGGGGCAGCAGGATGAGATGGGAAGTGGACAGCAGCAGCAGCAGCAGCAGCTGGAATTAGTGACAAGCTGGGTTCCAGGGATGAGAGGAAGGGGAGTGAGGGAGTGAGGGAGGGAGTGAGCCAAGGAAGGGGGGAGCAAAGAGCAGAGTTGATCCCAGGTCCACAGCTGAGAGCAACTGAGAGGAGAGCCCCATCCGCTTGGTCTCCCTTCCCACTCTGCACCGCCTCCTCCTCCACGCCAGCCAGCCAGCCTCCCCGTTCTCCACCTCCTTTAACCCATGCACAGCCCAGACCCAGCTCAGGCCAATGCATACGCCCAGCTCCGTCCCAGGGGGTAGGGGGGTGGCGGTGTTATTCATCTCAGACCGCTGCTGCTGCTGCTGCTTTCCTCTGACAGGAGACTTACGTGAGGACAAGTTGGCCTAATAAAAAGGGGCTAAAAAGGAACCAGGATGCCTACAGAGACCAGGCCCCAGAGCCTTAGACATCTCAAGGAAGGGACCTATCAAAGAGCTGCTGGGAAGGATCCAAGATCAGCAGAAGTAGGGAGGGGAAGCTTCACGGGGACTTGGGGGAAATAAACTTGTTTAATAATAGGAACTCGTGTTTCTATAGAGTTTCAAGGTTTTCAGATCATTTTTCCCAAAACAATCTCATAAGTTCAAGCATTATTACCATTTGCCAAAAGTCACGCAGCTAGAAAGGGACAGAGGCAGGAATCAAACCCAGATTTCCACAACTTCATATCCAATGCCTTTTCCACCCCTGCTCCCACCTGCCCTCGGTACAGTGAGACGCTTCTAGAACTAGAGAAGGGAATGAACATTTTTATTAAGTACTTACTATGTGCTAAGTGTTTTACAACCATCCCTAACTTTATTCCATACTTTTGTTTTCTCAAAACATTGGCTGTGGTAAGAGTAAGGAGGGAGGTACAGGGAGGGGAAAGGAGGGAAATGGTCTAACACTTGTGGCTTATGGCTCTTCCTTCTTTGTCCCTGGGTCTCATTGCTCCCTGGTGAAGGCGGCATATTATAGCAACAGTACACTTGACCAGGAGGTAAAAAATCCGGGATCTGGGGCCCCCTCTGTCATTAGTTTGAGGCAAATCAGTTAATTTCTCTAGATCCAAATTTGCTCATCTATGAAATGTGCATAACCAGCCCTGCTTCTTTCATAGGGCTGTTTATAAGGATACAATTAGGCAGTACATGTGAAATGTCAGGAGTTCTGTAGCAATGTAAGGAATTATCATTATTATAGTATTAAACTTTAAGCTTGGGACTCAACATATTATGAGTCAAGTCCTAGGGTGGGGGATTGGCAGTATTTCAGAGTGGGTAGGGTACATAGAGGGAATTTGCCCAGTTTAACTCATTCTCTGAACTTCACCACTACCAGCAACAGCAGCTTTCCCATCCTGAAGATACCTACTTGAAGAGTCCCTAGCCCAGATCATCGCTCCTGGAGGGGTCCCAGTCATGCTCCATTCACTTTCGGGACTTCTCCTTTCTCCCTTAACTTCATCCTCAGCTCTCCTTTTATATACTGTCTTCCCTCAAACCTGGTGCTTAGGACTGGGCATGGCTTATAATAAATAGTTAATAAGTGCTTTTTCTATCTATCGATAGAGGTCTGACAGGGATTCTTAATCTGAGGCCCATGAATCTGCATGGGGAAAAAATAACTGTTTCTTCTCACTAACTCTCTAAGTGAAATGTATCATTTCCTTCAATTATGAATATGAGCAACAAACATGATTCTGAGAAAAGATCCATGGATTTCACAAAACTACTGCCCAAAGAAACCAGGAGCCAAAGAGCCCCTAAAAAGCCCATGCTCTACATCCTGTGGTAGGACTCAGAGTTTGAGAAGCTGGAAATCCATTTCTCTGGGTGAACTTTCATTGTTCCTGTCAATCTCAGCCTCAGTTTTCATCCTTCAGTTTTCATCACCAAATGCAACAACAAGTCCCTAATCAGATATCCTGGAGCTATGGCATTCCATTCAATTCAATGCAACAAAGATTTATTAAACACCTACGTGTCACACTACTTAGTACAGGACTGTTATTGTAAGAATTGTCAGAGCCACATTTTGAATTCAGGTCCTCTGACTCCAGAACCAAAACTCTTTCTGCAATATCAAGCCGTCTGCCCCCAAAGCTGAGAACCTCAATCAAATACTGGACCTGAAATAAGAAAGTTATTGTTGTTCGTTTGTTTTTCTTGTAAAAGTTACTTGGGTTGTTTTAAATTTCCTTCTTCAGCTCATTTTACAGAAGAAATTGAGGCAGAGTTAAGTGACTCGTCCAGGTCATACAACTAGGAAGTGTCTGAGGCCAGCTTTGAATTCAGTAGATGCATCTTCCTGACTCTGGGTCCAGCACTCTATCCACTGTGCTACCTAAAGTAAGGAAGACTTAAGTTTGAATCCAAACTTAGACACTAGCTGCATAACCCAAGTCATTTAACTTGTGTCTGTCTCAATTTTCTAATTTGCAAAATGGCAATATTACTAGTAGCTACTAACTCCTGGTAATGAGGACAAAATAAAACTTGTAAATTGCTATGTAAATGCTAGCTGCTATCATCGTCATCATCATTATCATCATCATCATCATCATTTAAGCCCCAGAGCTTCCTGTCTGCCTCTTTGTGATCCTCCTTCTAATAAAAAAAAAAAAATCTCTGCTGCCAAGTTATTTTTGTTGTTTAATATTTTGTTAATTATGTTTCAATATGATTGGTTTCCATTATAATTCTGTTATTTTATGCACTTAGAAGCATTATTTTGAGGAGTCCATAGGGCTTCCCCAAATCACCAAAGAGGCATATGACATATATAAAATGCTTAAAAGCCCTGATCTAAATGGAGATTGTGAGATGCAGCCTCCTTGTGCCTTGTACAAAAATCAGACAATAAATGACATTTCCAGAAAAATATAATATCAGTCCCTTATCATGCATACCGTGTCTCCCCACTCACAGTCTATCTTCATCTCTGGTTAACCCCTGGTATTCACTTCTCCCTATCATTTCCAACTATTTTATTTCACCTTATCACCCTGTGGCTTCCTGAAGTCTGGGCTATCTAGGGAGAAGTCCAGATTAGATGATTTCTAAGATCTAACAGGAAGATTCTGGGATTCTGGGACCCAGTAGGAGAACTTTTTTTTTTTTAAAAACATCAAAGGCTCTCCTTGTTCTGAGGGAAGGTTCAAAAAAGGCTGTTGTTGGTATGTCATTTCAGACTCTTCATGACCCCAATTTGTTGTTGTTGTTGTTTTGGGTTTTTTTGTTTTGTTTTGTTTTGTTTTTTTTGGTATTGGTTGGTTTTTGTGGTTGTTGTTTTATTTTTTGGCAAAGATACTGGAGCAGTTTGCCATTTCCTTCTCTAATTCATTTTTTATGGATGAAGAAACTGAGGCAAATAGGGTTAAGTGACTTGCCCAGGGTCACACAATCAGTAAATATCTAAGA
The DNA here is from genome assembly GCF_016432865.1 of Antechinus flavipes. Lineage (NCBI taxonomy): Eukaryota > Metazoa > Chordata > Mammalia > Dasyuromorphia > Dasyuridae > Antechinus > Antechinus flavipes. Next base: position 65,179,356 of record NC_067400.1, on the reverse strand, counting down.
CTGGCTTTGACTTCTTGAAGATGAGTTCCTGATTCCAGGTCCAGTGCTCTATCTACTGCAACCATGTAGTTACCTACTATAGGATACTTTGATAATAACAATAATAATAATTCAATGTACTTTATAAAGTATTTTCTTTAGAAAATTCTGTTCTGTGGGTAGTTTAAGAAAAAATATACTCCCTTCCTGAATGGGCTCAGAGAGATAAATGATGTGCTGATGTTCATACTGCTGTTAATAATAATACCTGACATTAAAACTAAAATTACTTTAAAGCATGGTTTCTTAATCTGGGGTCCACAGGCCCATAAACAGATTTCAGGGAATCTGTGAACTTGGATGGAGAAAAACAATAAGATTTTTATTTCAATATAATCGCTTATTTTTAAAATGCATTTAAAAGCATTATTCTGATTGGGAGTCCATGAGCTTCGCCATACTACCAGAAGGGTCCAAGCTTAAGAAGTTTGTGAAGCACGTTGGGATAATCCTGCTAGATACAGGCCATCAGGAAAGCCCTAAGCACAAATTCTACCTTTACTATGGACAAAACAAACTCTCTGAGCCTAGATTTCCTTGATTTCCTCAACGCTGATTAATACACTTTACCTAGGAGACTAAGTTGCCTAAAAATTTAAACCACGATATTTTGTTGCTAAGTCTAATGCTTCTTTCTTTTATTGAACTACACTGTCAAAATTCTTCCCTAGCTCCTTGCTCCAGGACACACCTTATCCCAGCTGCCACACACACACTCACACACCCAACGCCTCTGCCTTCGTCGTCATTAAAAATAATTTATTAATTGCTTAATTATAAAGTTGTACAAAAAAAATTTTACTGAGACAAGTTCCTGCCCTCTGGAAGCTAAGAACGAATCTGCTGGAACATGGAGACAACAGGAATGAAAACATTTGCCTAATACCTACATGGACTGTGAGGAATTCCACCCTTCTTCTGCTCCAGGGCAGACAAGGGGGGGAAGCTCTTAGAGGCCCCAGCCCCTCCCACTCCCAAGAAGCCTCCAGGGTTGAATCCTTCCCCCCTTGACAAGCTAATGTCAAGGGCAGAAATGAAATCTAGAAACACCTGGTCATGGAACCCAGGTGTCCATATTCTTAGTCTGCTAGACCCGCCATGTTTCTGGTACCCTGGAGAAAGGCACCCAGAGAGTCACAGCTTTTCAAAGAAAAATGCCCAACCCCCCCATCTCCCACCCCCAGCTTTCCCCAGAGCTTGATGCTTCTCCCTACTTCCTCCCTTCCCCTTCCCCCACATACATACATACATGGATCGTGCACAAGTACACACGTACACACACACACACACACACACGAATTGCTGCTTTCACTTTGGGAAAGGGACTCCAAGTCCTGCTGTCCCTGGGAATGAATTTGTTCTACCCCCTTCCCTTCTCCAATCCCACCTCTCCCCCTCCCTCTCAACCAGTGATGACTCAAGATTTCCTGGGCCTGCCTCTCCCCCATCTCTCTCTCCCCCTCTCAAACCCAGCCCAGTCCCCCTTTTCCCTCCTCCCTCTTTTTCTCTGCTGCACCAAATTGCACATCTGGTTCCAGTTGTGGTTGGTCCATTCGGGGTAGGCCGGGTGGTTTCTCATAAAACTGAAGAATTGAGACTAGTGGGGCTGGGGGAGGGGTAAGAGGCAGAGAGGGTGAGAAAGAAGCAGAAACGGGGGGGGGGGGGGGGAGAGAGACAGGAACAGAGACACAGAGACACAGAGAGAGACCCACAGAGAGAAAGAGATAGAGACAGAGACAGAGACAGAGAGAGAAACAGAGAGGGAGACAGAAACAGAGACACAGAGAGATAGAGAAAGATAAAGAGACAGAGACAGAGAGATTAAGAGACAGAGACAGAGAGAGAAACAGAGAGGGAGACAGAGACAGAGACACAGAGGGAGACACAGAGAGACAGAGACAAGAGACACAGAGAGAGACCCACAGAGAGACAGAGACAGAGAGAAAAAGATAGAGACAGAGACACAGAGAGAAACAGAGAGGGAGACAGAAACAGAGACACAGAGAGAGACACAGAGAGACAGAGACCCACAGAGAGACAGAGAAACAGAGAGAAAGAGAAAGAGACAGAGAGAGATAAAGAGACAGAAACAGAGAGGGAGACAGAGACAGAGACAGAGACACAGAGAGACAGAGACACAGAGAAAGACCCACAGAGAGACAGAGACAGAGAGAAAGAGATAGAGACAGAGAGAGAAACAGAGGGAGACAGAGACAGAGACACAGAGAAAGACCCACAGAGAGACAGAGACCCACAGAGAGACAGAGAAACAGAGAGAAAAAGATAGAGACAGAGAGAGATAAAGAGACAGAGACAGAGAGAGAAACAGAGAGGGAGACAAGAGACAGAGACACAGAGAGAGACACAGAGAGACAGAGACCCACAGAGAGACTAAAAAGACAAAGAGAGAAACAGAGAGAGGGAGACAGAAAGAGATAGAGAGATTCAGAAAGACAGAATTAAAGGCAGAGAGAAAATGAGAGAGACACAGAGAGATAGACAGAGACACAGAGAGAAAGCATAAAGATCCAAGAGGATAAGATTTTTGTAAAAAAAGATGGTGAGAGAGATTAGATACAGAAACAGTCCTGGAGCATCAGACCATGCTAAATTAGAAAAAAGTCTTGGGGTAGGTGCAGAAAAGAGGCCGAATAGAGATAGAAAAGGGGGAGGAGAAAGAAAAGGCAAGAAAGAAACAAAGAGAAAAGCAGGGGGCAGTGCAAAGGTTCAGGACAGAAGGCTTCTGTTCCCCAGCAACTTCCCTGGTGGGTGTTCTGGCCCGGGCTCCCCTGCAGCTGCCTGCGGGCCCCCAGCCTTCTGCAGTGCTGAGGAGACTGCGAGCTCGAGCTCGGAAGGCAGCCACAGGGGTGGCCACTCCTTGAGGACGGCCAGCTGAGGCGGGAGACGCTGGACTTCACCTGCTCCTCCGTGCCGGGGATTGTGTCAGGATGTTCCTTGCCTGTAGCCCTCACACTCTGGGTACCACAATCCTGACCTCCTTCTGGCACTGGCAGACAACTGGGACCACCCATGCATCTCCCTAATGCCCCCAGGAGCTGACCCTGTTCTGTACAGTTACTGACACTCCCTCTGTTCTCCCCTTGTCCTTTGTCTAAAGAGCTGAGAAGTATTTCTCAAACTGAGTGGTGGGGCTAAGTTCATGGCTCTTGGAGAAGTGATGAGGAGCAAGATGGCGCAATAGGGAGGACGGGGAGCGGGTCTAAGACAGGCTCTGCCATTGGCTCCCTGTAAAATTTCAGTCAAATCATTTAAGTCTCCCGTGTCTCCGTTTCCTCATCTAGAAAACGAGGGTGTTAAAATACTTCTACTAGTGAGCAGTAATGAATAGAGCCAGCTACACCCAGCGAAAGAACTCTGGGAAATGAGTGTGAACCACTACATAGAATTCCCAATCCCTCTATTTTTGTCCGCCTGCATTCTTGATTTCCTTCACAGGCTAATTGTACACTATTTCAAAGTCCAATTCTTTTTGTACAGCAAAATAACTGTTTGGACATGTATGCTTATATTGTATTTAATTTATACTTTAACATATTTAACATGTATTGGCCAACCTGCCATCGGAAGGAGGGGGTAGGGGGAAGGAGGGGAAAATTGGAACAAAAGGTTTTGCAATTGTCAATGCTGAAAAATTACCCGTGCATATAACTTATAAATAAAAAGCTACAAAAAATACTTCTACTAGTTACCTTATAAATGTATTCTGAAAAAAAAAAAGTCCTTTGTAAACCAGAAAGTGCCACGGAAACATGAACTGTCAGCATTATTACGACCCCTACTAATGACATTACTTATACTGGGAGAGAAGGTGGGGAAAGGCCAGGGAAACTGAGTCATAGCAGCATCCCAGGAACAGAATCAGGGACCGGCAGAGTGCTGCTCCAGCCGCTGCTCCCACACCACTCCATCTTTCCTACAGCTCTGTATCCACTCCAGGAAGCCCACGTACCTCACACAGAGAGTGAGTGACAATCATCACCCAAGATGCTTCTCTCTTAGGATCAACATTGTCCCCCTCCCTTCCAGGTCTCCCTTTAAAGCTATTTCCTTCCCCCCCCCCCAAGCATTCTGTCCCTATTGCCTGTCCCCAGTCCCTCCCTTTCCTTCCTGATGGTTGGACTCCAAGCTCTACAGCCCTGGTCATTGTTAGCTTCCTTTTCCTATTTGTCATCTGTAAAGTACAGTGAGTGACCCTCCCATGAGGGTGAGGGACCCTCATGTATACATTTACATAAACATTTGCATCTCATTTGCATGTGGTTAGTAGCTTTATTCAGGAAAAACCCTACAATTTATTGGATGTTTTCTCAGTTCCTATCCCATCCCCCAACAAAGGAAAGTTCTCACCCCTTCCACATCCAAGGACGGCTGCAAAGAAAGGATGAAAAGGTTTAAGGAAAGAAAAAGGGGCAATAGGAAGTGGATTTTAACTCAAAAATAGCTTCTCATCTGCTTCTATTGGAATCCTCTACATCAAAATTTCCTACACTTTTTGTGCTCATGACCCCCTTTTTTTTTTTTTTTTAACCAATTTTTACATGGCCCTGTATATACAGGTATATAAAACAGGTATATTTACAGTTAGTAATAAGAAATCATAATTCTCGGCTCCTACATTCAGTTGCATGACCCCATATGGATCTGAAATCCACAGTTTAAGAAACTGATCTCAAAGGCTGTGATTCTAATGCAAAATTCTAAACCAGAAACTGAAGATACGGTTCGTGATCACTAGAAATACTGCAATCACTAGAAGCTACCCTAGGTTCATTATCAATAACTAATATAAATTTTTTATAGAATTATCGAGCTGATAAACTGAAAGGATGCCATAGAAATACATTATTACCCTTTTAGAAATACATTAATACACTTTTATTTCGTCAAGATATTCATGATATCCCCGGGATATGAAAGAATGTTAGCTAAATCTATATCAATCTACAGAGAAGTCATATGCCAGAGGAAGGGAAGGCAACAAATATTTATTAAGCACCTGCTGTATGCCAGACACTGTGCTAACCATTTTTCAATTATTATTTCATTTGATTCCTGGAATAACATTGGGAAGTATGGTGCTGTGATTATCCCTGTTATAGTTGAGAAAATTAAGACAGTCAAAGGCTAAATGGATTTACAAGCTAGCTAATGTCTGACTTTTGAACTCAGATCTTCTTGACTTTAAGGGTATTGGGTTCTCTGTCCTATATTATTCAAATAGTAATTAATCATTTGATTATAGAAAAAAAAAGTCACACTTGTGACAAAGCTAGCAGAGAAGGGGTAATTAATACTATAGATGACAGTATCATGATTCACATCAAATTTGACAGGATTAAACACTATTCCATAGTGTAATGTAGTGCACTTCCGTGGACGTGTGTTTTGCTCTCCCATGTTCCAAGAGTCTTGTGAGCTTGGCTTTGGCTTCAGCAGTGGGTCATTTTAGCAGATTCACAGCCAGACTCACAGACATGGAGTTCACTCCTTGAAAGCGCCAGGATGCGTCCAGAATAATGTACCCAGAATAAGTCTGGGAACATTTTAGCTAGAGACAAATAAATATGCACATCTTTGTTCATCCAACATGGGGAGACTATCCTAACTTTTACATGTTACGGAAAACCATGTATACAGACAGGAGAAAGAAGTATACAAGAGGGAAACAACAGATAGAGGGACATGCTGAAGAAAAATAAAAGAGGAAGTTACAACTTGAAACAGAAAGCAGCCGTAAGATGTTTTTAATGGCACTATTTCCTAAACTAATTGAGTAAAGTTTTTAAGCTTGAAATGTTCTGAAATAATTCCTAAGTGTTGGTCATGGAACGTGGTCATATGCAACAACCCCAGGAAAAAGGACATGGGGGAAGAAGGGAGTCAGGAAAATTTTGGAGCAAAACAAAATAAAACATTTTAATACCAGGAAACTATTGCACATGACAAATGTGTTGTATACATGGTTCATATTTGACATGTTAAAGTAAAAAGAATTACTCTAGCCCATATTTGTTCACAGAACCTCCATTCACAATATGTGGAAATCTGGTGTTCCATGGAATATTTGGGGAAGTCTTGGTTCTTCAAGAGAACTAAAGAAAAAAGATAGAAAATCAAAGGAAAACAAAAAAGTGCAGAAAAGACAAAGACAATGAGGTTCAGAACCCATCTCTGTTTCAATGTTTGTTTTAAGAAACTTATCCATTAAGGTTCCAACATCACATGAAAGCATGAAATAGTTGTTGTTGTTGTTGTTGTTTTAATGGCCTTGGGGACTACAGATCCTCCAGGATTTCATTCTCTCCAATGGTAAAAGTATGGCTAATAATTTCTCAAAAATCTTATCCTCTTGGATCTTTATGCTTTCTCTCTGTGTCTCTGTTTCTGTCTCTCTGTGTCTCTCTCATTTTCTCTCTGCTCTAATTCTGTCTTTCTGAATCTCTTTATCTCTTTCTGTCTCCCTCTCTCTGTTTCAGACTAGCTGGCCACTATGAAGAGGAGGGTCAACTAACTCCCAGTATGAAATATTGTTCATTTATTTATTTGTTGTTTCATTTGGGATTTTCTTTTCAAATATACTGGAGTGATTTGTCATTTCCTTCTCCAGCTCATTTTACAGATGAGAACACTGAGGCAAACAAGATTTAGATGACTTGCTTGGGCTCACATAGCTAGTAAATCTCTGAATTTGGGTTTGAACTCAGATCTTTCTGACCAGACTCAGGTGGTCTATCCACTGTTCCATCTAACTTCCCCTGGAGCATTTTAAAGAAAACTAAATTGGGGGAATTGTCTCCGTATCTTCCCATCACTCCATCTCCTCCTCGGAAGTGTCAGTTTAAATGGATTTCTATATTGACTTTTTAACCACTTTTCTCCATTGTTTGGGTTGCTTTGATGTTTTTCATCATTTTCTTGGGGAAGGTAGTGAGGGGGAGGATATAATGTTATAACCTTCTCCAAATTTGACTATCTTCACACATATACCCCTTTAGGGTTAACATTCAGGTCTGAGGGAAGCCCTCCTCCTTCTAGGGAAGGTATAAGAATTTGCAGGTGGGATGCCATCCCTCCCAGGGAAGCAATCCATAGCGTCTCAGTAAAAATCTGTCCCACTTTCTCCACATCCACTTTCATTATTTCACCTAACCATCAATTTGGAAGAATTACACAATCTGGTTGTAAGAGTGTGCCCTAAAGCCCTTCTGAGGCTTTGAGGCTGGCTATACCCGCCTTTGAAAGGTCTGGGAATGCTGAGTAGGTGGAAGAGACAAAGACCTGACCCCCTGGGCTAGATTTGTCTAGATACCTTTTCCCCACCCACTTATCTACATGAAAATAAAAAAGATTTAGGGTTTGAAAACTAGAGATTGCCAAACTCGGGAGTTATTTGGTAGTTATTGAGCAAATAACCATTAAAAGATTTATAATTTAACATTCAGTCACTCAAATTAGGTGGTACAGTGTATGGAATGCTTAGCATGAGCTAGAGTGAATTCTCCCACAGAGATTCCCAATCCAGTGAAAAGGAAGTTCACTCCGAAGAAAAGATTGGTCCTCAAAGTATCAGCTAGAGCAGGGCTTCTTAAAACTTTTTCCATTTATGTCCATCAGTTGGGGATGGCCGAATAATTATGTGATATTAATGTTATGGAATATTATTGTTCTGTAAGAAACAATCAACAGGATGATTTCAGAGAAGCCTGGAGAGACTTTCATGCACTGATGCCGAGTGAAATGAGCAGAACCAGGAGATCATTGTACACGGCAACTGCAAGATTATGTGATGATCGGTTCTGATGGACGTGGATCTTTTCAATATTGAAATGATTTAAGCCAGTTCCAGTGGACTGGAAAAGAGGGTCATCTGCACCCAGAGAGAGGATTGTGAGAACTTTTTTGTTGTTGTTTGTTAGCATTTTGTTTTCTTTTTATTTTTCCCTTTTTGATCTGATTTTTCTTATGAAGCATAATTGTGGAAATATATATAGAAGAATTGCACATGTTTCATATATATTGGGTTACTTGCCATCTAGGGGAGGGGGAAGGAAAGGAGGAAGAAAAAAATTTGGAACACAAAGTTTGGCTGGGGTGAAGCTGAAAATTACTTATGCATATGTTTTGAAACTATAAAGCTTTATGAAAAAACAAACTTTTCCCTACTCACAACTCTTTTTGCCTAAGAAATTTTTACGTGACCCTGGGTATATAAGACAGATATTCAAATCAAATATTTATTGATGATAAATCATAATTTCATGGTCCCCTCACTCAGTTATGAAACTCAACATAGGGTCAGAAATCACACTTTGAGAAGCTTTAGGTCTCTGCCACTTTATTTCCTCCAAGTCTTTTTTCTAAGGAACTTTTCAAAAATGAGACAAAAGAAAAAGTGTGTGTGTGTGTGCTTGAAAATTTGCTATTCTCCTGAAATCTTTTTTTTTTCTTTTTCTAAAAGACCCTTAACAATAAAGCAACCCATGGAAGTTATTAATCCAATAGTTAGTTATTAATCCAATAATGTCCAACTTTTCGTTCCTTTACTTGGGTTTTTCTTGGCAGAGACACTAAAGTGGTTTGCCATTTTCTTCTCCAGAACATTATACAGATTAGGAAACTGAGGCAAAGAGGTGAGATGACATCCGCTAATTGGTGTCTGAGGCTGAAATTGAATTTAGCAAGCGGTGTCTTCCTGATTCCAAGCTTGGCGTTCTATCCCATCACAGACTAAGCACAAGCAATGCCCATTTTTCACTTAAGAAAGGCTATCTAGCCAGAATCTGAAGTATTCAGCTAAGCAATGAGCAGTACCCATCAGCATTGGTGGAAACCATGAGACCACTGGAAGCAAAAGCTGCTTATTTATTCCTATATTCCCTTCATCTGTGTCCCAATGAGTTGCTCCTCTGTGTTTACTCCAGCCTCACATATTCCCAACATATCTATCCTCCCATGTGTGTTCCCAACGTGCTTTCACTTCCTATTTATGTTATGTTTATTTGTTGAAAAAATGTTCCAGGTTTGTGGGGGAAATGCTTTATTATTCCTTTTTTTTTTTTTTTATCCCTTTTGATTAAATGCCTTTGCTGACACTGTGTCCTCAGACTTCCCCTCAAAAGCAAACACTTCTGCAGGCGCTTAAGAGCTATGGTTCTGGGGACATGGGCCCACAAAATATCATTAATACAGTGAAACCATTTCATGAAGAAAGTGCCCTGCTATTACTAAATACTACAATAATAATTTATATTTATATAACACAAGTTGACAAAGAGTTTTCCTTCAATTTGGAACCATATCCTAAATGTCACTAAACTATTGCCTCAGGAATACCACTACTTTAAGCCTGTGCCATAAAGAAATCAAAGAAAGGAAAATGAACAATGTGGACAAAAAATATTTATAGCAGTTCCTTTTATAGTAGCAAAAAACTGGAAACTAAGGGATGCCCATGATAAACAAATTACGATATATGAATATAATGAAATATTATTGCACCATGGAATACAAAGAAAAGGAGAGTTTCTGCAGGGAGAGGCGGGCGGGGAAGGGGGGACTGGAAAGAACTGTATGAATGGATGCAGAGTGATCAGAATAAAAAAAAAATACATCCAGAAGCAAAGATATTAAGAAGAAAAAAAAACAACTTTGAAAGATCTAAAACTCTAGTCACAATTCCAGGAATGAAAATGAAGTATGCATCTCCTCTCCTGACAGAGAGATAATTAGCTCAAGATACAGAATAAGACAGTAACATGAAGGTATTTATTTTGCTGTGTATGTATTGCTATGAGGATTTTTCCCCTCTTCTTTCTTTCTTTTTCTTTTCTTTTTTTCTTTCTTTGTTTTGCTATTCAGTGAGGGGAAGGGATGAGAAAGAGAAAAGAAAAGCTTTTTAATTGGAAGAGAGAGAGAGAGAGAGAGAGAGAGAGAGAGTAAAGAAGAAGAAGGAGGAGGAGGAGGAGGGAGGGAGGGAGGGAGAGAAACAGAAAGAGATACAGAGAGAGGTTTCCTGACAATAAATCTGTAAGTATTTGTTGCACATGCAATATTGTGTTGATAGCACAAAAACTGTCTACATTTCACTGATAAAGAAAAGTAGATTAAGATTTAAGGATAACACAGTGGTTAGAATGTTGGACCTGAAGACTAGAAAATCTGAGTTCAAATCTAGCTGTGTGACTCTTAGCAAGTCACTTAATCTTGTTTGCCTCAGTTTCCCCCATTTGCAAGATGAGCTGGAGAAGAAAATGGCAGACGATTCCAATATTTCTGCCAAGAAAACCCCAAAAGGGGCCATGAAAAGTCCATAAGGGACTCCATACTAACATGACCAGTATCACAGCCAGATTTGTGTCTCCTAATTCTACTATTGGGCCATTTTCTTCTAGGCCCTTCTGACTTTCTAATATCTAATTAGATATTAGGTCTATTAAGCCACTTGTGCTTTTTATTGTACATATTTATGTCTTTACTATACTTATTGATTATGTATTGATATATACAGTGATCAATTCACTCTATAATCAGAGTCTGGCCAGGAGTTCATCCTATATTCTACCTACCTTAAAGTATTAGAGCTAAGTGTCTTTTAAACTCTCTCCAACAAGCAGTTGGCCAATGAGAATGAGGAAAGGATAATTAACTGTCTCCATGATCAACTACTGCCTAGAACTGCCTAGGAGTTCTTCAGGGGACTTCCTTAAGAACACCCCCCCTTCCCTTTTTCCTTCCTCAGGTTCCTCATTCTTATTATTTATCAATCTGGCTTCCCAAGTACCAACAAGGGGATGACCTGCAGTCACCAGAAAGATATATTATCTATTGTAAATTAATACAGCAGCATACTGGCTTACCAGTCAGTCCCTGACAAGTTCTAAGGGTGGAGGCTGAGGACCAGAAGTGAGACTTGGTGCCAGGATCAATGGATGAGGGGGGAAATAGCCCAGGATTGCATGGCTAGAAAGCCTCTGAATTTGAACTCAGCTCTTCCTGATTGCAGCTGTCTACCGTGTCACCTTCTTGCTTCAAGGTATATAGGTGTATAGATTTAGTCTAGTAGGAACCTTAGAGGCCATCTAAGTTCTTATTGTAGAGATGAAGAAATGAGGCTCAAAGTTTACTTTCCTTTCACTAATCTCTCACTTAAAGCATTTCCTTCAATTAGACAAATTTGGGGGGGAAGGGGTCCCTAAATTTCACCAGACTGACAAAGAGGGATATAACACCAAAAAAAAAAAGGTTTAAAAATACCATCTCTTAACTAAAATACCGTCCATCTCTGAGTAATTCCATAAGTCTAAGAAATCTGTGATTCTCTTGGGATGGCCCAGTCTGTGAAACAACATGGTTTGGATTAGGATCAAGACCTGGATTCAAATTCTGCCTCAGATATTGTCTAGGTGAATGAGCATGAACAAGTCACGTAACCACTGCCTCCATTTACTCATCTGGAAAATGTGGGTGATAATAGCCCCCACTTCCCAGAGATATCACGTGGATAAAATGAGATCATATTCTAGCAAATGTCAGCTGTTACCTTTTAGGCTAAGTATCAGGTGGCCAGGAGACCTGCACGATGGATCTAAGCTTGTCTGGAAGAAGCTGAGGACGGTGAGATCTTAGCATCTCAATAGATCCTCAATGAACTAGAGTTCCAAGGAGTGGATCCTGAATTCACAAAGGAGACATCCTGGTCATACATGTCCCTTACCTTACAGTGACATCCATCCCCAGAGAGGAACAGGTAGTTTAATGTCATCCCTTCTATGTCTAATTAGTGGTGACAGTGAGTAATTAGTCATCCTCTTCTCCCCCTAGTAACCCTTCAAATTCTTGAAAACAGGTTACAAGAAACCTACTCCACAACCTCAGAATTGGAAGAAATTAAATATTAGTGAAAACCCCCATTACAACATAACCAATCAGAGGTGATCTAACCTTTTCTCACTGACCTTCAGTGAGGGGAAGCCATTCACTACCTGCCAAAGCTGCCCATTCCCTTGTGAATCATGCTAATTGCTAGGAACTTAATATGAACTGTTTAACCTTACAGGATTCACAACTTCTTGGAGCTTCATGTTTTTGTGTATTTAAAAAATTAATAATAGTGTAGAGATCCACAGATAGTGGGGGAATTCTCGGTGAGACCCTCCAGCCCAGAGGGAACCTGCTGACAATGTCTGGTTCGGCTCCCCATCTCTCCTCAGGTTATCTCACCCTTCCTGAGAAGTCAGGGGGCAGTGACAAGTTGCGTTCTACTTGAAGCAGGGATACTTACAGTAAGAGACATTTACATATTAGTAACAGGTGCTTATAGTTAGCACATGCTCAGTGTGCTGTAGTGATGTAATGATTCTCCAGTTAGCACATGCTCAGTGCTGTGGTGATGTAATTATACTGAGATATTTAGGAGCTGAGAGGACTTGAAATAAAGGGACTCCATGTTTTGACCATCCTTGTGGGTCCCTGCTTCATCACTCCTCCACTAAGATTGGTCCTGAGATCCTTCAGAGAGCTAGTCCAGATGGTATATTTTGGGACCCCAGCGTGGGGGCTCTAGAAACCATAGTACATTTTGGTACCCCACACTACAGTAATACCTGTGCTACTTACCTAAAAAAGTACTTTGATTTTTTATATCAGTACTTATCCAATTTAACCCAATGTTCTAATCTGTCAAGTTTTGGGGGGTTTTGGTTTTTTTTAAGATACTCATGCAATCATTCCCTTTCTGGTCTGTGTGATTTATAAAGTCTGAAACAGACCATTTATAATTTATTCAAATTACTAGTAAATATATTAAATAGTATATGATTCAACACAAATCACTGGGGCTCCACTAGAGACATCCTTGCAAGCTGATATAGAACAATTAAAGATTCTTCTTTTGAGACTAGTGGTTCAACCAGTTGTGAATCCACTTAACCATACTATCATCTAACCCACACCTCTCAATCTTGTTTATAAGAATAGCATGACAGACTCTCAAATGTTTTGCTAAAATCTAAATAAACTGTAACAATCACATTCCTGTCTCCCATTCTAAGAACCCCATAAAAAGGGAAGTCAGATCAATCCACCATGACCTGTTGCCAATAAAATATTTCAGGACCTGATGCCTTCTTTACTCAATGTTTATTATAGTCACATCTTTTAATAATATGTTTTGTAATTTTGCCAGGAATGAAAGTCAAGTTCACTAGCTTATAGTTTCAAATCATACCCTCTTTGTATTTTTTATGAAAACTAAGGCATTCTTCCTCCAATTCTACTGCAGCAGCTCTCCCATCTCCAAGATCAAAATACTTTAATGATTTATTAATGCTCTTTTTTATTTATAATCGCTATTTTCCAATGACTTCCCCTCTCCAACGGAGCCCCTTCCTTATAACAAATAAGTACAGTCAAGCAAAACAAATCAACGTTTTGGTCATGCCTGAAACTGCCTTTTTCAAACCTATACTCCACTATCTGCTCAGAGATGGGTAACATCTCCATGATCTTCCAAAAAATACAGTCAAAGGCTCTGTAATTATATCTCCAGTGAGGAGGAAAGGGGGAGAAATGACCTCTAAGATCTCTTCCAGCTCTACGTCGATAATCCTTAGTTCATTCTGGCCCTTAATGTCCTCCTCAACACTATACTGACAGAATAATATACACCATGCTTTTAGATTTATTCCCCATTACTTATCATTGCTTCCATCTTCTGAATGTTTTAAAATGTTGATTAATTCATGTGTTTCTGGGAATTATTCCTCCCTTTCCTCCTCACTGGAATCATTTCATTTCTAAGACCTCTCTGGGATGACTTCCCCTGAAAATTTTTAATCCATAGAATTCTATTCTATTCTTTCTGGGAATCCTATAAAATCTACTCTCCCAAAATCTAGGGAGCATATCAGACTGCACCTGGATTTCCTTCTCTATTTCACAAATTTAAGATGTATTAAGACCCTTGTTGATGAGAATTAGGCTCAAAATAGAAATCCCTCTCATTGGCTCCATCTCCTTTTGAAGGATGAAACTGTTATTAAGGCAAGCCAAGAAATTAATAGATGATCAGCTCATGAAGGAGAGAGCCAGCTCCAGCCAGAGTCAAAATAACGAATGTGCCTCATCACCATTATATCAAGCCTTTGTGTTAGGGCTGTGATCTGTTTCTCAAATACCCCATTCATTTTTCTCTCTATCCAGGTGGTCTGTAATGCACTTCAATGAGAACATCACTGATTTTGCTTCCAAAATTTATCTTTGCTCCAACATTCCTTCTTTTCTCTGGTTCACAATTTTCACATCTAAATGATTTTTCTTTTTGCCTATCTTTCTTTTTCTTTTCTTCCTTCCTTCCTTCTTTCCTTCTTTTCTTCTTCCTTCCTTCTTTCCTTCTTTTCTTCCTTCCTTCCTTCCTTCTTTTCTTTTCTTTTCTTTTTTCCTTCCTTCCTTCCTTCTTTTCTTCCTTCCTTCTTTTCTTCCTTCCTTCTTTTCTTCCTTCCTTCTTTTCTTTCTTTTCTTTTTTCTTTCCTTCCTTCCTTCCTTCTTTTCTTTTTTCCTTTCTTTCTTCCTCCCTTCTTTCCTTCCTTCCTTCCTTTCTTCTGAAGTTATGCCCTTCCAGGGCCTTATCATTTGTTCCATCCTACAAAGTCTATTACAATAAGGGATGTGAAATTTGCTCTCCTGAGTTAGAATAGCTAACTACCCAAAATTGTGTGCTTATATGGAGATATCTGAGCCCTTAATTTTCATTGCTGTTTTTTTTTCCTTGAGTTTTGTTCTCAATGAATGAGTGTCTCTTCTTTTTCCACACTGAAACTGTTCTAGCTTGGTAGGTAAACATAAGCATCTTCTTAGTGTTCCCCTCACCCCCAATTCCCATCTTTTCACTCCCCTTTCTTTTCTGTTTAAAGCTCTTTATTTGAAGGCAAAATGTTATTACAAGCCCTAATTGGGGATCATCCATCCCTAGCCAAAAGCCTGTTGTTTCTATATTTGGTGGTAGCACCTAGGAAGCATACTGAATAGAGCACTGGACTTTAGAATCAGAAACAGCTGAGTTCAAATTCTTCCTCAGATAATTCCAAGCTATTTAACTAAAAACAAGTCATTTACCCTTTCCTTTTTAATTTCCTCATTTGTAAAATGGGGATAATGATAGCACCTGGCTATCATAGCCATCTGGCTATTGTGACAACCAAAATGAGATAAGCTATGTAAAATGCTTTGCAAATCTTCAATCACATAAAAACAAATTATTTTTATTCAAATCCCATTCTCAGACATTATTTACTTAAATAGCTGTTAATTTCTCAAATCCACTTTTAACTTCTGAATCTCTCATTTTCAATGGAAAACCATGGTTAAAACCATGGTCAGCTCCTGACCCAAAGTTTCATAATCTTTAGCAATAGTTTCTACATTTTTCTTGACTGTATAAGTTCTGTACCTTTAAACCACCAAATGAGAGCCCTAACAGGTTGCCAGGGAAGTATTCATCCTTCTCCTCCTCATCATCATGTCAACAAGTCTCTGCCTTGGTTTCCCCCTTGACAACAGCCAGCACTTCTTCCATCTTCACTGGATAATGAAGAATTCAAAGCATCCTTTTTCAGCGAATTAACTGCTTCTTCCTCAAAGGGTCCATATCTTTCTCCTCTCTAAGAAGAGCCTCATATCCCCTACTTAGCCTTCAGTATTTGGTAGATCCTCTCTTTCTTTTCTTTCTCTGCAGCACATTTATCTACCCTTTGGTCTCACAAAGGGCAGGATTCCCCTTTACCTCTCCTGACCTGTCTTATTCTTTGTTTTCACATGAAAGCAATTCTCCCATTTTCATTTGGTTCGACTTTCTAAGGAATTCTTCCTTGCCTCCTCTTTTAGAAAAGACATCAAGCTTGCCCTCTGAACAGAGCTGACCATTATTTAGCTATGTATGACACAAAGACTAACATCAGCACAATTTCCTGGCTCATACTCCTTGCTGGAAAGATCTTCAGCTCTTTAATGTTCTTGCCAGCCACTCCTTTTTTAAAAAAAAAATTTTTTTCTCAATCACATATAAAACTAATTTAACATTTTTTTTTAATTTTGAGTTTTAAATTCTCTTTCTTTCTTTCTCCCATCTACCCTTTCTGCAACAGTAAGCAATCTGATGTAGATTATACATGTACAATCATGTAAAACATTTCCATATTAGTCATGTTGTGAAAAAAAGATAGACCAAAAAACATGAAAGAAACAAAGTTTAAAAAAATAGTATATTTCAATCTGTATTCATACTCCCATCAGTTCCTTCTCTGGATGTGGTCAGAACTTTTCATCATGAGTCCTCTGGATTGTCTTAGATCACTGTATTGCTGAGAATGGCTAAGTCACTCACAATTGATCATCTTAACAATATTGCTGTTTCTGTGTACCATGTACCCTTGATTCTGTTCACTTTACTTTGTGATAATTCCTATAGATCTTTCCAGGTTTTTCTGAAATCATCCTGCTCATCATTTCTTACAGCAGTATTCCATGACAATCATATACCACAACTTATTCAGCCATTCCCCAGCTGATGGACATCCTTTAATGTCCAATTCTTTGTCACCTTAAAAAGAACTGCTAGAAATATAAATATTCATATTGATGAATATTTCCCCCCTTTTTGCACATAATTTTTGGCTTGTTTGGTTTCTCCATCACACTAGATGCTTCTTGAGAGTAAGGATATGCTTTTTGCTTTTGTATCCCCAGTATGTAGTGCAATACGTACTGACTAGCTGCTTGCACATTTCCTGTTCAACTTCAGTTGTTAGAAAATCTTTCCTTATTGTAAACCAAAATTTGTTTTATTCTAATTCCCACCCATTGATCATAGTTCCAAATTATATAACTATATAAGATATTTAATCTATTTTCTACACAGTCCCTAATGTGTCATAAGTCCCAAAAGCCCAAATCTCAGTTCCTTCAATATCCCTTCTATAAATATCTTTCACTTATAGTTTGATGATTAATTTTCCAGTTCTCAGATTTGGCTTTGACATTTGTTGTTCTTTTCACTACTCTTGTTAATGGAAATACACTAAACAAAAGGGAGAGGCTAGGGTCCAAAAAGATGAGGTTACAGTTTCTAAAGGAGAATCTATATAGTTCTCCTGTGATACCTTCAAACTGAATAAATGTGGCCTAATCACATTGTAAATAGCTTCCTATGATATGGACACTTGACAGCATTCTTATTAATGTGTTCAAACTTATATTAGTTTATTGTTTGTTTTTCACAGTTACATAATATCCTAAACTTGTGTTTAGGTTTTTAGTCTGCTAAAATTCACAGGACTTTCTTTTTCATATAAAATACCAGCAAACAGAGCTTCTCCCAATTTTTCCCTGGTACAATTGAGTTTTTGAACCCAAAGATGAATTTTTACATATCATCTTGTTGATTTCATTCAAGGAGAAAGGTAAAATAAGATAGAATGGTGCTTGATTCTGCAGCAAATATAGGAAAATCAGAACAATACAGAGATTAGCATGGCCCCTGTGCAAGCATGATATGCAAATTTATGAAGCGTTCCATTTTTTTTCTTTTTTGCAGAGATGGATAATACCTATGGGATTTAAAAAGCTTTGTCTATGAGTTGTCTCGAGTTGATAATGTTATTTTCCATATATAAAACCTTTTTTTTCCTAAAAAAAAAAAAAAAAAAAAAAAAAAAAAAAAAGGAAAGATGGCAATAGTCTATGGATCAACATTATAAAGTAGTTCAGTTTCTAGGTGGGAAGAAAGTTCCTTCTGGACCTCCAGGTGATGACTAAGTGCCATGTTTTTAGGAGGGCTCCAAAGCCCATGATACCCAACTCCAGGAAACAATCCAACCTTGGTTATTTCCAGAAGTCATGGAGGTGTGGAAACGGGACTACACATCTGGGTTCTTCTCCACATCGCTACCCTTCTCCATCTCTGGCCAGGTACATGAGAAAGCATGGCAAAAAAAAAAAATCAATATCCCTAGACTTGGAATAAGGAGAACTAGCTCAAATTCCTGGGAAAGTCACTCTGTTCCAATTTCCTCAATTAGGCAATGCAGGGGGAAAAAAATCAACATGGAGTCAAGAAGGAAAACAAGTTTAAATCCATTCTCAGACTCCATTACTTATAGACTGTGTGAAGGTCATTTGACCTCTGCCTGCCTCAGTTTAGTCAACTGTAAAATGAGGATGATAATAGCACTTACTTCACAGGGTTGTTGTGAAAATCAAATGGGATAATATTTGTAAAAGTATTTAGCACAGCACCTGGCACATAGTAGGCACCATATAAATGCTTATTTCTCTTATTCCTCTGTTATGAACAGAATATTTTGAAAACTTTAAAGTGCTACATGAACCAGCATTATTGTTATTATTCTAGTCTCGCGGGCAGACATGTTGAATCAGCCATCCACAGAGATTGTACAAGGGAAGAGAGAAATGTGGGCACTCATCTCAGAGTGTTCTATTACCAGATTCACATCTCCATGATAATGGAGGTACTGGAATGCTTCAGGCATGATGGGGACAGAGCTCAAACACGGGGAGAGCAGTCATAATGGTGACTGCTTCAGTTCTTCGCTATCTCACCCCTCTTTTCTTCAATTCTGCTCCCCAAGAACTCCAAGGGTCAATTGTTTTCTTAGGAACATTGTGTTCTCATCATGAATCTTGATTCAACTGTTCCCCTGCCTCCCCCTTCTGGCTGCCCTCCAGCTGCCTGTTTAATAATGTACAACCAATCGGCCATTAACTGCAGATTTTTTAAAAAGTTGGATTTTTTGTATCTGGATTTTTTGTTGTTGGTGACTGAAAAAAAAACAAGTTTTATCTGGCTCCTCTCCAGCCCAATAATAGCCTGCCATTAATAAGAAAGCCTAGAAGTCATTCCCCTACCAACATATTAATCTAGGCTTGTCATGCTATCCTTCCTCCAGAGACACTATCTTTTACTGGATTTTAGGGAAACCAGCAGCCCAATCAGTTAGGAGGTCTGGGGAGGTATGGGAAAACAGAGGGTCTAAATGGGGAAATGATCCCAGGGAGAGAACAGACTGGAGAACAGTGAGAGGAACCTCTCTGACATTTCTAAATGATATCGTTCCTCCAAACCCAGTGCCTCCCAGGAAATCTGCTCCTGGAAAAAACAGTGATATGGAGAAAAAAGATATTCCTCAGTGAACTCAGGTACCTGGGGCTAAAGTCTACAGAAAAGGTCAGGAGAGGAAAAAATGAAAGCCAAGTAGTCACATAGAACTGAGATTGATACGCAATGGTTCTGCTCCCTTGTCCTGATCTCCTAACTAGTGCCCCGACTGTGGAATGACTTTCAAACCACCACCAAGACAATGAAACAAGAAGCAGATGGGAAAAGGGAACTAGGATATGGAAGCTCTCATTGCGATAGCATTTTTTAATGGAACTGGAGATAAAACTTAGGACATAATAGTTTCCTTCCATGTAGAAGGTTTAGACTTACTCTATTTGTTTCCAAATGACAAAATCAGGAGTACCCAGTAAAAGTTTCAGAGAGGCTTATTTAGTCTGGAAGAGATAAATGTCCTAATAATTAGAGTTCTCCCAAAGTAGAATGGAAACAGTAAATTTGTCATCGCTAGAAACCTTTGAGGAGAAGGTTGGTGACAGGAAGTATGTGCTGGAAAGAACACAAGACAGAAAGTCTTGGCTAGCTTCTGCCACTAACTGTAAGACTTGTGAAGGTCACTTCCCTTTTCTCAGCTTCATTTTCCTCATCTGTTAATGATAACTTCTAAAAATCCTTCCAGCTCAAACATTCTACTCTAGTCTAAGTTCCTTCTAGTGCCAACATTCTATGATTCTCTCCTAGACAGAGCAGTCTCCTTCCTCTATATTTTATGATTCTGGGAACAATCTATTATCCTATTTTCTAAAATCTCCATTCTAATTTATCTCTAAAATTCTATGATTCTTTTCTAGACAGAGCAGTTTCCTTCTTCTATATTTTATGATTCTGGGAACAATCTATTATTCTATTTTCTAAAATCTCCATTCTAATATATCTCTAATATTCTATGATTCTCTCCTAGACAGAGCAATCTCCTTCTATATTTTATGATGCTGGGAACAATCTATTATCCTATCTTCTAAAATCTCCATTCTAATTTATCTCTAAAATTCTATGATTCTCTCCTAGACAGAGCAATCTCCTTCTATAGTTTATGATTCTGGGAACAATCTATTATTCTATTTTCTACAATCTCCATTCTAATTTCTCTCTAAAATTCTATGATTCTCTCCTAGACAGAGCAATCTCCTTCTATATTTTATGATGCTGGGAACAATCTATTATCCTATTTTCTAAAATCTCCATTCTAATTTCTCTCTAAAATTCTATGATTCTCTCCTAGACAGAGCAATCTCCTTCTATAGTTTATGATTCTGGGAACAATCTATTATTCTATTTTCTACAATCTCCATTCTAATCTCTCTCTAATATTCTATGATTCTCTGTAGACAAAGCAGTCTCCTTCCTCTATATTTTATGATTCTGAGAACAATCTATTATTCTATTTCCTAAATCTCCATTCTAATCTCTCTCTAATATTCTATGATTCTCTGTAGACAAAGCAGTCTCCTTCCTCCATATTTTATGATTCTGAGAACAATCTATTATTCTATTTCCTAAAATCTCCATTCTAATATGTCTCTAATATTCTATGATTCTCTTCTAAGTAGGTCAATCTTGTTCCCCTTTACTCTATTTCATAAACATTCTTTGGTTCTAAAATTCTCCATCCTAAGTTTCCTTTTATCTCAAACATTCTATAATTCTCTTCTACATGGGGCACACTTCTTTCCCTTCCCTCAATGATGCTGTGATCACAATAGGATTCTGTGTCCTAAAATTCTCTACTCTAAGATTCCATCTGTCTCTTCTAAGTAGGGAGTCTATTTCCTCTATATTCTATGATACTCTATTATCCCGTATCTAAAGTTCTCCATTCTAAGCTTCCTTTTTTCCCCAAAATTCTATGATTCTCTTTTAGGTGGAGCAATCTCCTTCCTCTCTCTATATTCTATGATTTTGTAAACTAAAATCCTCTCTTCTAAGCTTCCCTCTGTCTCCAACATTCTATAACTCTCTTCTAGACAAGGTAGTCGCCTTCTCAGAAGATGTCTAAGCACTCCTAACCTCAGATTGTTATTTATCTGAAAATAGGGAGCTGGGTGAAACAGTCTCAGTTCAAGGAGTTTGAGTCTATTTTTAAAAATTTACTGGAATTTGAAGTGTTCCTCTCTGCCTCCCTTATTTGGAGAAATTTTCAGGAAGACTTGGACTCTTGGGTCCTTAAAAACTCAGACATCCTTGCTAATTGTTTTTTTTTTTCTTCCTTTAAGCTCCACATTGGTCACTTTTTTCTATTACCCAAAGATAAAGCAGACAGACGATGACTAGTCCCTAGGTATTTATCTCAGCCCTCCTTCTCTGTGAGTTTATCACCTGTTCTTTGTCTTTTCCTGTTTCTGCTCTACATATAAGAAGCACTGCACTCTCCTGCATCTCTTAAGCACCTTCCCATCACTCCCAGACAGAGCCAATCTCTCTTTTTTTTCTCTCTTCCTTTTTTATTTCAAATTCTTCTTCTTCTACACCCATTGTTGCCAAAAATATTTCCCTTTGCCACTTCCAGGTAACACTCCTTCTCTCATTAACTAGATTCCCCCCCCCCATCATCTAGTCTCATCCCCCCCACAGCCAGTGTTGGACCTGTCTAAAGGTGAAAGTGGGTCCACACAAGCCCTGTGTTCCCAACTGTGCCTGGCAGGGTCTTGGTGCTCGGGGAGTGTTTATTTTGAGTGCCATGAGGCATCCGGCTAATAATAACACATTCCTGGGGAGGAGATAAGCAGCCCCCAAACATCCCCGGCACGCTCCTGGACACAATGTCTCACCCCTGTGGATTCCACCCACCCGCAGAGCTGGCTGGGGGGCAGAGGGAGGGGAGGGCACTGAGGTGGAGAGGAGAACCAGATGCTGGCACAGGGAAGACACAGCCAGACTGAATTCTATCTCCCCACACACATTTTGCATTCCCGAGGAATCCCCAAACCTCACTGTTCTATAGTGTTTCTTCTGTGTAAATCTGAGGAGAGAGGTGGAAAAATAAGGGACAACCTGATTCACTATCCCATTAACTGCATTTAATTCTCTTTCCCTTGCAAAGTTGTCCCCTCAAGGACCCTGCTTCTACTTAGAATGATTATGGCACACGGACCCTGAATTCATCCATGATCACATACACAAACACATTTATATTGTTTTGATGCATCTGTAGGTTCCACAAGGTAAGATATATATCCTTAGAAAAAGTGTGGGGAATGAAACCCCAAATCCACAGAAATATCCTAGTAATTGTCTACTCTGGTCATTGGGTTCTAATCAAAACTTTGTCACACTTAACAACTATGTGACTCAAGCAGATCAGTTCTCCTCCCTATGTGTTCATTTCTTCCTTTGTACAACTAAGGGAATTGTTCCTTACAAAAATCTTGCATTATCTTCACTTTACAGCTGGGCAAACTGAGGCCCCAGAAATGTAAGTTAATGTGTCCGCAGTTATACAGTCAGTGACGTACTGTGGGGTCTCCTAACTCCTCAGTTTTTAGGTCTTCCCCTGTACTATCCTGCCTTCCAGAGGCTCCCTCAGTCAAATAAAGATACCTTCCTGGGCTTAAAAAAAATTAATCTGGTAACAAGGTTTAAGGATCAGCTGAAGGAACTGAGCACGTGGAGCCTAGAGAAGAGAAGACCGAGGGATGAAGAAGGGGAGAGAATGACATGACAGCTATCTTAAACCATTTAAGGAGAAGTCATGAGGTCCCTTCTGGAGCCACAAGGAAGAAGCAAAAGATGGATTTTGGAGAAACAACTAGAGCTACCCCAAAGAAGGACTGTGTCCCAGCTCTCAGATTCTGAGATTCTGAAAATGGGGCTAAGGTCTCTGCAGTCCCTCCTACAGACCATGATGCTTAGAGAGGAACATTTGACTCTATAAATTATCAGGGGCTTTAGATGAAGCAGAGATGAAAGAACTCAGGCCCATCTTGCGCTGAGCAAGAGAAAGGGGAATGAACCTACCCCTAAGACAGTAATGAAGATAGTGGAAGGGAGGGGAGAGGGCAGGGGATTGGATGGGAATTTCCCAGGCAGGGGGATACAGCATCAAAGAGAGGGGCTTTGGTCTGGCCAGTAAGGCAAGAAGGGGTCAGGCCCTTGGCTGGCCATGAAAGCACTGGGAGACATGGGAGGACTGAGCATGGAGGGGAGAGCAGTCAGAAGTGAGACAGTCTGTTCCCACCAGGACCTTCGCTTGCCCTGTGCCCCGGCTGCCTGACCCTGGCTTGGTCAGCTGGCTGGGATTCCCAGAGCTGCTAGAACCCCGTGGTGGGCCCGGGAACTACTGAGCACTAGGGCAAGCAGGAGAGCCTTACATGGACATTTCAGGGACATGATATTTCTAGGATGAGCCAGCAAGGAAGAGGATGGAACAAGCTGCTCTTTTCCACTCGCCTTGTCCCTTCCCATAAGCCTCCCATGCTCTGGCCCACAGGGAAAGAGGGCCCATATCAGGGCCCTCCTGAACCGCAGCTCCTTCTGTAGGATCTGGAGCAATGCAGGGGATGGGGGAGGTCTTGGGGAGAAAAAGGTGAGGAAAAAGAAGAAAACAAGAGAAGAGAGTGTGGGATGGAGGAGACAGTCAGCACCTAACCCTCACAGTCTCATCACGCCGAGCTCCCACCTGTGAGTGCTAGAAAAATTAATAAAAAACAGATAAGCCCAGAAGAGCAAAGGGAAAGAGGAAGAGACAGAAGAACAGAGACAGAGAGAAAGAGGCAGAGAATCAGAGAGGAACAGAGATAGAGTCACAGAGAGAGACAGACAGACAGAGACACAGACTCACAGTAAGAAAAAGCGAGAGAGATACAGGGACACAGGGAAAGAGAGAAAGAGGCAGAGAATCAGAGAGAGAGGGACAGAGAGACAGAGGGACAGAGACAGAGACACAGACTCACAGAGATACAGAGACACAGAGAAACAGAGACAGGCAGAGAGAAAGAGGCAGAGAATCAGAGAGAGAGACACAGAGAGAGATAGAGTCACAGAGAAACAGACAGACAGACAGATAGACAGAGACACAGACGCACAGTAAGAAACAACCAGCGAAAGATACAGGGACACAGAGAGAAAGAGGCAGAGAATCAGAGACAAAGAAACAGACTCACAGAGATACAGAGACACAGAGAAACAGAGAGACAGACAGGCAGACAGAGTTGGGGAGGGGCGCAAAAATAAGAAATATAATCAATCAATCAATATTTATTAAGTGCTTACTATATACTAGGAACTGCTTAAGGGTGGATATAAGATAGATAACAAAGCTAGAAGGAGATCTGATAGAAAAAATATGTAAAGAAGATAGAGGCGGGGACTAATAACCAAACAACAATAGCTAGGTAGGTAGAAACAAAGATGGATAGATAAGGATACATAGAAAACTTGAATAGAGTCCAAAATAAAACAAAAACAAGGAAAGGGTTGAGAACTAAACCCTGTAAGGAGTGGGGATGATTCAGCCCCAGAAGAGAAGGCTGTGGGAGGGAAATGAGGGGAAGGACTGTTACCAAATATGGATTTTAAGTCTCTGCAGTTACTCCACAGAAGATAGTAAAAGATGAAAAATGAACACAACAAGAGAGGAAGCTTTATATCCTAGCAATGAAATCACCTTAGATCCACCGGTCCATAGCCTGAAAAAAATGACCAAAAACCTAGATGTGTTTTTTCTGGAGCCAGAAGGCAGAAGATTGGTGGGATGACCTCTGGAGAGCCCTGCTCATCTGAGGATTCTAATTTTATGATTCTTAGAACACTGAAATATTCCCTCCGAGAGGTTATGAGTCAAAGAAAGGAATGAAAAAAAGGGAAACTAGAGCGTTCTGCCTCCTCCTCCCCTGACCCCACCATCTTTTTTTGGACCGGGGCCGTTGGGCAGAGAAAAGGGAGAACCCCAGGAGTTTTCAGTCAGCCCGAGAACTCTGTGCTCCCGAGATTTCTGCTCTCCTCACTTTGCTTTTCCCTCTCCGGGCTGTGTTCCTCCTGCTCAAGACCTAGACTAGAGAGATTAGAACTGCTGTCCAGCTGAGCAGAGGTCAGAAACTACATGATCAATCTCCGAGCGTGTCTGACTGAAGGAAACAGAGGGTTGGCCCGGGGAAGGGAACGGGACACAGGAGCCCCGGAGGCAGAGAGGGGCTGAGCTGAAGGGTTTCCTCATCTTCCTTTCCAGGAATGCAGGGGGAGGGGAGACAGATGGGGGATGCTGTCGAGGGGAGATGGTTAGCCGCTGAGGTCATGCCCTATTCCCAGCCCCAGCCGCTTGGGCATTGCTAACGTAAGCAGTGTTCGGGCTCCCAGGGCTGGGGCGATGATTTTTTATCACCCTCCTGTGGGAGGGGGATTCTGTGGGAAGGGGATTCTGTGGGAGGGGGATTCTGTGGGAGGGGGATTCTGTGGGAGGGGGATTCTGTGAGAGGGGGATTCTGTGGGAAGGGGATTCTGTGGAGGGGGATTCTGTGGGAGGGGGATTCTGTGAGAGGGGGATTCTGTGGGAGGGGGATTCTGTGAGAGGGGGATTCTGTGAGAGGGGGATTCTGTGAGAGGAGGATTCTGTGGGAGGGGGATTCTGTGAGAGGGGGATTCTGTGGGAGGGGGATTCTGTGGGAGGGGGATCCTGTGGGAGGGGGATTCTGTGGGTGCAGGCAAACCGGGACCAGTATGTGGGGGCTACAGATAGCAAGAAGGGAAGAATCAAATGGAGAGGAGAGACCCCACTGGTGGTTCTCATGATGAACCTACAAATCCCTCTCCCATCCCGGTTCTCAAATACTGGATTAGAGACAAGGCGGATGTTTATATCCTTGGTCCTTCCCCCCATTGCATCCCCTCCCCGTGGGACCAATTCTGCATTCTACTCATGGGCAGAAATAGAATGAGAGCTTCTTCTGGGTCCATGGGTGTGAGATACTGGGGGAAGAAGGGGGGAGACGGGAACAGATGTGTTTGTTATTACCCAGAAGAGTCCTGGCTCTTACTAGAAGGCCGACCAGCAGCGAGAGGGATTATCCGCAGGCAGGTGAGATTCTCCTCCCCATTACCTGTGCCTCAGTATACCAGCAGGGGCCATTTCATCTCCCCCTCCCCAGCCCCGTGCCCAGAAAGGACCAGCCCTCCCCCTAGCTAAGCAAAGCCCTCGTCTGTTTTTAAAGCATTTCCAGAGAAGGAGATGAGCGGCCTTCTCCTGGGCACCTGTTCCACAGTTCCCTGCGGCTTATCGCCAGGAAGCTGATATCCTGAGAGCTCGCCAAGCTCGCTCTCGCTGAAGCTTTAGAGCTAAAGACTCTTGAGTTATTCTCACTGGAGCTGAAAAGATCTTTATCATCCTACAATTAAAACACCGGGGATCTGAAGCTTCATGAAGGCAGGGATGGTGCTTTTCTAAACTCCATAGGCCCTCCATCCAGTGTTCTTTGTAAATGTTTCCTGAATGAATACGTGTCCTCTCGGGTGAGTCCCTGTCCCTGGCAATGCCTGTTTCCCTTTCTGAGAAACTAAAACACAGCCCATATCCTCACACATCAGAAACTCACAGGATGAGAGGATCAGAGAATTTTAAACTAGAAAGTACCTTTAGAAATCACTTACATTTAACAGTGATGTTTAACATCATATTAAACATATGAGAACAGAGGCTCAAAAAAAAAAAAAATCAAGAATTCCGTAGTTCCTTGGGCTCTCTGGGAGATGTCGGGAAGGTTCTCCTTCATCCCGGCGGCTCCATCACTTCTCCGTTTTCCCTCTTCCCGACCCCACCTCAGAGTCCCACTTCCTGCTTGGGCTCTGCAGTTCGCCTGAATATAATTATCCCGATTGATTCCTTTAGAAGTAATAAAGGTCTGAAAGAGCCCGTCTGGTATGCTTCTCCCTGCCCTCCCCACACCACAGAGGGAAGGAAAGGAAACACCAGAGCTTTCTCTGAGAGAAGGAGAGGGGAGCTCAGGGCTTCTTTCCCCACTCCCTGGGCAGCTCCAGACATTCCATTTCTAACCTGAGGAGTGGGAGTCGCACCAGCTTCTCTCACTGGATGCCTCTGAAATTCTCCTTGGGTTTGACCCCATCAGCAGAGAGCTCCCCTCCCTGTTCTAAGCCTTCTCCGTGAGACAGACCTACTTCAAGGAGGTTCAAATAAGATCATGAATATAAAAGTGCTTTGCAAAAATAAAAGGTTATATAAATACAACCTATTATTACATGCAGATTATTATTGCAGATGGACAATGAGCTGGACCTAGAATTGAATAGGAGGAAGAGAATGGGGCTGGACTGCATGCATCTGGGAAATCGCACACTGATTCCAACAATCCCAAGCTGCTCCCTGACACAAAAACCTTGCTTTTGATACCGATGTTCTCCCAGTGGGGGCAAGTCATGAAATGCCACAATAGTAAAAAAAATATATAAAAATAAAAATAAAAATCGTGGTTCACCCAAAGAGCAATGGATCGAGTTAAGCTGGATGGATCACCAATGATCTACAGCCAAGAAATAGCACCACAGACTTCATCCAGGAACTGTACGATCAGAAAAGGAGGCTGGCTGGTCATGTAGAGAATGAAGGACGACATGCAGGCAGCCTGAATACTGCATGGACAAGATTAAAGAACGTTTTCCCATTTTACAGACCAGGAAACTGAGGCTGTCCTAGAGAGATTATGCGACTTGCCTCTTTTCAAGGTCACACAGGTACAAAGTGACAGCTGGAGGACTTGAAGTCAGACTCAGAATGGTGGTTGGAATCCCATCCAAACCAATGTCTAGACAAGAAGGAAGGGAGGGAAGAAGAAAAGAAGGAAGGGAGAAAAGGAGGAAAGAAAGGAGGGAAGGTAAATTTAAGCTTAACACGGGGAGGGATGACTTCCAGATAATTAGAATTACCCAAAAGTGGAATGAGTTGTTTCGGAAAGTAGGAAGGTCTTCGAAGTAGATGGCCATTCCTGGGGCTGCTGGGATGGGGATTCTCAGTTAGGTAGAGGTTAGACCGAGATTCCTTCCACATGAGATTGTACAATTCTATGAAAAATCTTTCCTCAAGTTCAAGCCCCCTTCCCCCCTTATCTCAGGTTAGTCATTCACCGGCTCTGGGCTAGCCTCAGTTTCTCCAAATGTAAATGAACTTGGTCTCTTCCAGTTCTAAGAATATCAATAAATGGATGTTTTTGGATTTTTATACAGAGGCAAACAGGGCTACGTGACTTGCCCAGAGTCACCCAAACATCTAAGGCAGGATTCGAACCGACTCCAGAGCCCGTGTTCTATTCACTGCAATACATATAAATATGTGGGATTTGGGCAATGCAGCCTCTGGAGAGTAGATGCAATCATTTCTGAGGGAGGAGCTTTCATCATGCTCCCCACGGAAGGGCAGCCCGGGTCCTGAGTCACTCAGGGCCGACACATTCCTCTTTAAGTCCTGGCTCAGCTCCGGAGGAAGCAGGTCTAGGGGGTTAATCGGTGACTGGCTCTCTGCTTGACTGCCCCCCAAGGACACCCCCCCTCCTTTCCTAATGACCCCCTGCTAACATCCCTCAGGCTTCCCAGCCCCACCTCAGGCCACCCAGAGCAAAGTCAATGATCAGCCAGGTGGAGAGGACAAAAATTCTCAGAGGCAGCAAAAGTCCTGGAATGGGGAAACCGTTGGGACCAATCCTGGAGGAGGCTGGGGAGGAAAGGGAGGAGAATTTAGAAATGTGAGTGTCTGAAGGCTGGGGGCACTCACCCTCCTGCTGGTCTGTACTCTCAGCATTCCACGTCATTTATTATTGGGGGTCTCTGAAGACCAGCTTAAAAGTGGGGTCCTCCAGAGCTGCCCAAGGACTAGATTGTTCCTGCAAGGAGAACTGGGAAATTTATAAGGCTGACTGATTCTTTTGTCTCCTAGGGGAGCTAAGATCCTGGACCGGAGAGAAGGCTCTGTTCCCATATCAAAGCAAGGGGGACTCTAGACGGACATTTAACTTCTGAGACTCAGTTTCCCTTTATTAAAAAATGAGGATAAAATAAAATGAAACTTGTACCACCTGCCTTATCAAGGTACTGTTGTCCTTCCCCCTTCTTCTCCCTATTACACAGATACCTGGAGTACAAAGAGAATCTCTCCCAGGATAAGCAATTTCTTCCCTCAAGAGCTGCTAGCAGGGGAGGGAGAGGTAAATGACGCATTAAAAACATCCAAAACTGCTCCCAAAATAAGAGGGGAAGTAGCTGCCAGAAGGACCCCGGCATCCAGCTCCAGAGGAGGGAAGGGGTGGGGTTGGCTGCCCATAAGCCTCAAACGTGTCGCCAGTCAGGTAGGAACAGAGCACCTGAGCACCTCAAGCAAGGCTGGAGAGATTAGGTACCTTGTGGAAGGGGCACCGGGTGCCCCTGTCTGCCTTAACCGCAACACCTGGAAACTGATTTATACAAAATAAACACGGGGAAGGTGATTTTTCTGGCAGAGAATGTGGGTGTTTATGAAATATCACACTGAAAAAATCTCTCCTTGTGTCCCCCACCCACCTGAGAATCAAGGTACTAGATGACCCCGAGGACGCCTGGCGATGGCTGTGATTGGCGTGAGGAAACACTGTCTATGAGCTCTCTCTCTCAGGTGAGAGAGCCTGGTCTGGCTATTCCTCCTGTGGTGGGACCGCAGGATTTAGGGCCGGAAGGGCCAGAGGCTACAGATCATATAGAAACTGCCTCATTTTAGGTCCAGGTAAATGCCTTGTCTTGGCTCACACCCCAACTCCTTCTTGTCCAGTGGGAAGGAAAGAAAAGCGCCCCTGCTAAAATTCTCTCCTCCTCAAGAAAAAGGGAGGATCGGGGGGTAAAAGCAAGATCCTAAATGGCTATAAAGCAGGAAGGTGAGTGTGTAATGTATTTGTATTGTGCATCCTCTCCTGGAGGATGTTCTGTGTTCCTTCCACTAAGCCAGCCTGATTCTGCTTGAAGAAAGAGAGCCCAGAGGAGAGAAATTCTCTCCTTCCAATGTCACCAGCCGTGTGCCATCCTACCCATCGGCCTCATGGCCACAGAGAGCCCTCCCTTCCCACTGCCCCCTGCCCTTCCCCGCTCTTCCCGGCTCCGACAGACCCACAGCCGCTCACACGCTCCCTCGCACTTCTCAGTGGGAATTCTGGGACCTTTGTTTCCTCATACATATTTCACCATGTTTCGTGTTTCAACATGATCTTGAGATTTGTCTTCCTTCTTTCCCTCCTGTACACTTTCCCTCTCGGCCCTGGTCTGTCTATCCACTTCTCTTATCTTCCCCTGTTTTATCTTCCCACCCCCTCCCCCGGCTTTTAAAAGCTCCAGCGGGTCCCTCGGAGACAGCAAAGCCCCCATGTGATGTTTACTCAGCCCCAGAGTCAGAAATGCTGAAAAATATGAGACCTCTGCGAGCCGCATTCCTTGGGAGTGAGACGTCCCTCACAGCTCCGACGTCACCCTCTCCTCCTGAAGCGGGCGGAGCAGCAGAGGCAAGGGAGGTGTGTGCGCGCAAATGCAGACTGCCCTCTCCTCGTCCTCCTGCCTTATACCCCCTGGAGGTCTTGCCTTACTCCCCCACACCCGAGGGACCATTCTTCTTTCTCTGCTGGAGAAGGAGAGGTTGGAGAGGGGGACTCTCAGCCCCATTACTGCCAGAGTTTGGCTTCTCTCAGGCCTGTTAAGTTTGTTCCCCCCTTCTCACCAGACAGGGAACAGTTTCCTCTTGGGGGTCCCCATTCTGTATCACTACCACCCTGCCAACAGCAATGAAAACAGGATCCCCCCAAAAGACAGAAGCACCTTCAAAGATGGGAGCCATCATCGTTAATCCTCAGGGTACCAAGAAGGATGTGACTCATTCACTACTCTGCTACTTCTCTTTGTCTTCTGTACTGTTTTCTCTCCTAGCTAACAGGCTCTTGATCCGAAGCATTATCATTCTTGATTGATCAGCCCGGTTAAGAAAACTAGGATGACTCTACTCAGAGAAGGAAAAGATTAGAGGAAGAAGTGAAAAGGGATCTTTCAGGCTCTATTTATTAGGCAAGGAGACCATTCTACTGGCTGTTTTTCAATTCCAATTCCAATTCCAATAATGATAAAACAAGGACAGTCTTAAACCACAATAGCACAGATGGGAACTGGACATGACAAAGAACATCTTAATGGTGAAGATGCTTAAAAAGCATCACATTCTACAAAGTGCTTTGCAACCACAAATTGAGACATCAGCGTGAGTTACTATAAGACTGTGGCAGTCAACCAATCATAAGTATTAAGAGCCTACTATGTGCCATCATTGTATTAAGTTCTGACAAAGAAAATGATCGACCTAATCCCTGTCCTCTAAAACCTTAGATGCCGTGATGCTGGAAGCTAAAGACACAATTTCCTCTAGAGTTTTTTTCTGTGTGTCTCTATCTCTCTCTGTCTCTCTCTCTCTCTGACTTTCTGGTTCTCTCTGTCTCTGTGTCTCTCCATCTCTGTCAATCTCTCTCTGTCTGTCTCTGTCTTTCTCTGTCTCTGTGTCTCTCTGTCTGTCTGCCTTTGTCTCTCTGTCTCTGTGTCTCTGTTTCTCTATGTCTGCTTGTCTCTCTGTCTCTGTCAATCTCTGTCTCTGTTTCTGTGTCTCTCTGTTTCTCTGTCTCTGTCTCTCTTTGTCTCTGTCTGTCTGTCTGTCTCTTTGTCTGTCTCTCCTTTTCTCTGTCTGTCTCTCCTTTCTCTCTCTCTCTCCTCCCCCTCTCTTTCTCTTTCTCTCCTTTCTTCCCTCCCTCTCTCTTTTCCCCTCTCTTTCCTTCTCTCTCTCTCTCCCTCCCTCCCTTTCTCCTTACTCCTCCTCCTCCTCCTCTTCCTCCTTCTCCTCCTCCTCCTCCTCCTCCTCTTCCTCCTCCTCCTTCTTCTTCTTCTTGTTCTTCTTCTTCTTCTTCTTCTTCTTCTTCTTCTTTCTCTCTCTCTCTCTCTCTCTCTCTCTCTCTCTCTCTCTCTCTCTCTCTCTCTCTCTCTCTCTCTCTCTCTCTCTCTCTCCTGTGAGAATCGAGAGGCAGGGAATTTGGATAAACATCAGAGTCTGACCTCTCCTGCCCCAGCAAACTCTGTCATGATGCTGCTCATCCCCATTTATTCAGAAGGAGAATGACTGGCATCTACTTAAACAACAATCAGTGGCAAAGTTCCCTGAAATCGACAACTAAAGTTCCTTTTTCCTTTACTGTTCCTTACTCCATAGATTTTAAGACTTTTAAAAACAAAGAAGAAAGAAAATACTAAGGGAAGTTGATCGCATGTCTGTTTGAGACACTAGAAAAGAAACGAGGAGCTGATTCTAAAGTGACGAAAGACAAGCGTTTACATATATCATTTCTTTTCTTTTCAAGTCTCAGGACCAAAATACCTTCGGTCTGGAAAAGAATGAACAGGCGGCTGCTAGAGTCCCTTTATTTCATCTCCAGCCTTTCCTCAGGGTTGCAGCCCTGAGAAGTAGAAGGGAGAAAGGGAGAAGGGAAAAGGAAAGTGAGAGGAAGCTGGTAGAGATAAAGGAGTAAGGGACGATTATGTCTTCCCTCTCCTCACTCCCCACTCCTGCCTGGGAGAAGCAGCTGTTGGAGTCTTTCATTTAACTCTGTCTGCCCTGGCATGAAGAGGGCATGTTCCACTTAATGTAGTTTAGCTGACAGCTTCGACTGCTGCTTCAAGGTAGGAAGAAAAGAAAAAGAAAAGGTGGAAAAGACTTGTGTGGGAGAAAAAGTGTTTTTTCTTAATATTCTTCTTAAAATGTTTTTGGAGGGGAAAAGTGTGAAAGTGTCGGAAGGAAGATAAAGATGGAGAAATAAATTCAGTTTATATGTCGGACGTGAGAGACAGTGCAGCATACTGGTAAATGGACTGGCAGGTGACAAAGAAAGCTTGGGTTCAAACCCTGACTCTAATTCATATTAAATGACCCCTGGGCAGGCTATTTAACTTCTCAATGCCCCCAGGCCTCTCAAGAAGAAAACTTACTTTCTAGTTCTCCACCCTATAACAACAACAAAAATTTTAAAAAACACATCAAAAAAAAAAAAAAAAAAAAAAGATAATGGACCCTATTTGCAGAGCATTTCAAGGTTTGCAGTGTTCAGACTTTTCTCACACTCATTTTAAAGGAGAAAATGTTCTCTGACAGTCTATATGACTTGTCTAGGGTCACACAGTAAGTGGCCAAGTCAGGATTTGAGTCAGCCTTGTACCTCCCAAAGTCCACCCAAACAGGCGAGGGAAAATGTAAATCTTTAACCAGTTGGGTATACACGGACTCCTAAGGGTTGGTGCAATTTGGAGATGAGGCAAAATTCTAGCATAGGAAACACAGAGCCCAAGGAATCTCTTTTGCCAAAGACTCAGAGAGTCTCTGCTCTTTTCTCCATCATCTCCATTCCAAGAGACAAGTCTCTCCCTGTTGCCTCCATGTCCTTGTTCTAACTCCCTCCTACCCATTCTCTTTTAACTGCCAGGGCAAGACCAGGAAAACACAGAAATCAAAAAGAATCTCAGAGGCAGATCTGTGGGGGAAATGGGACCAAACGGAATCCAAGGCCTTGGCTGTGAATCCCAGCGCTGTTGGACGGATCACTCTTGCCTCAGTTTCCTCACCTTTCAAATGTGGTGACTGGATGAGAAGACATCCAAGATCCCCTCCAATTCTAAATGACGTGACCTGCCTAATATTTCTAAAGATGGGAGACAGATCACTCCAGGGGCAGGATGTGTTTCCCAAAGAGGGACTGAGTTAAAGGAGATAGAGAGGGGGATCATGGAGGCAGGAGGCTATGACTGATGAAGCTAAGGATTTAGAGATCTGAAATCCTTCTTTTAAATCCAGTTCCCGGAGTTATGAACTGGGTGAACCTGAGCAAAAACTTACTGATTTGATGCCTAAAGAGTCTGAACTCAAATCTCAGCTTTACTATTTATTACCCGTATGTCCTTAGACAATGGTCTCAATTTACCCATATGTAAGACAAAGTGGCTGGACTAGAGCTTCCCCAAGATTCCCTCCAGCTATTACAATGCTTCCCCTCGCTGGAAATCATTTCCTCATTTGAGGTTAAACTAGAAGATCTAACATATTCTAGATAATGTGAACTGAGTCTTTACTGTTGCTCCTTTCTCTCTTATCCATCCCTCTCTTCACATATACATAAACTTAAAGTATAGACCCAAATTTCTGTACTCTGGGGGTGGTCCCTAGTTGGGTCCAAGTTCTTGCCTTCTAAAAAAAATCCTAAAAGATGGATTGCCTCCTATAATTAAGCCAGACATCCCAGCAGAAAGGAAGTAAAAGAATATATCTGTACGAATATCATTTCCAATTCTGTACACTTCCACTCGGTGACTCAGTTTCCTTCTGCATATCAAGAGTCTGAATCCTAAAGATAGTTTTGTGATGAAGGGAGAATAGATGTAGCAGAATGTAATTTGGGGGATTTCAATGGGATGAGATACAATCATTGACCTAGAAGAGGTGGTGAATTATAATTGAATATTATATATTATATATATTATATATTATAATTGAAATTATAGCATAATGGGTAATAGTAATAATATTAACCCATTTACATGGCACTATACAGAGCACTTTCCTCACAAATCCTATGGTACAGAGAGTACAAGTATAATAAATTCTCTCCTTTACAAATGAGGAACTGAGGTTCTGAGTGGTAACTAGTCATGGCGTAACAGGCCCAGGGTCTTGAACCCTCTGCTCTTCCCAACATGCAGCAGCTATAGGAAAGAAATTACTACCAATGAAGTAAGGATGACGTTGGAGTGGGTGAAAAAGGGAAAGTGTATCATTTCCTTACTGAGAAAATTCTCAGAAAAGGGAACACAGTTTTCAAAATGAGAATTATTTTCTTCAAAAAGAGCTACTCGCTTTCCCTAAACTGAATGGACGGAACTAAGTTCCAGGGAGAGGGAA
This sequence comes from Antechinus flavipes, assembly GCF_016432865.1. NCBI lineage: Eukaryota > Metazoa > Chordata > Mammalia > Dasyuromorphia > Dasyuridae > Antechinus > Antechinus flavipes. The sequence continues at coordinate 65,144,182 of NC_067400.1, read as the reverse complement.
GATCTTACCTGACAAGGAAGTTCTAACAGATGTTCGAAAATGCTAGTTCTAATGAGAGCCAGGCCCCAAACACAGATCACTAAGGGTTCATCTTTTGAGGGTGAAAGAAAGCTAGAATGGCCTAAAAGCACTATGGTTTCTGGAAATAAATTTGTCAGCCTAGAGTTCTGTTCTGTTGGTCTGTCCCTCTCCAGGTGCCTGTGAAGGACAATAATTATATATTCTAGCTATCCTGCTTTTTCATACTCTTTCACTGTCTAAAAGTTTTTTTTGGGGGGGAGAGAAATTGTTTTTTGTTTTGGGGGGTTGGGTTTTTTTCTGCATCTCTCCCACCCCTGGGGTTGAAAGGGGTGAGGAGAAAAGAGAAGAAGAGATAGGAATGGAGCAGAAAAAAAAAATTCTTCCTGTAATTAGGGAATAGCAGGAGGAAAGGGAGGGCTGGGAAGGACATGAATGGCAGCCCAGGGACCTAGGGATATCTGGGAAATCATCAAAAAGTCAAAAGAAACAGGTGCACCGAGCTTCATGAAGGGGGATTAGTTTGGAGAGCTAAGACAAACAGGAAGATCTTGAAGCTAAGAGTGAAATTCTGTTCTGAAATGGCAGGGGGAAAGAGGAACATGTTAGGAGAACTGAGAGACACATTCCTACTTCCGAAGGAGAAGGAAAGGGAAGGGCGGTGAAAGCTGAGAACTGAGAGCACATTCACTCCTCTGGGTTTGAGAAGTACCAGCAACCCAATCCACACCTGCCCAATACAGCTCTTTGAAACGCCACATTACTTTCTCCGCCTACAAATCTCCTTCAGCGTATTTGTGGGGGCCAGTTTGGACAGGAGGTGAGGCTGGCACACGGCTTGGGGGTGGGAGGGTAAGGTGAGATAAGGAAAGGGACAGGGGAAGAGGCAAAACCTTGCCTTCCAGATTTCCTTCCAAGCTACCCCAAAAGCCATAATCCCTCCCTGTCAACACCTCCTCAGTGCCATTAGCATCACCTCCCAGAGACAAAGCTAGCCCATCAATCCCTCCTGTTTCAGGCCTGGGGAGATGGGCGGAATCAGTCAGACTGACCGGAAAAAAAGACCCCCCTTCAAGTTTCTAAGCTCACTGAACAGGCTTTATATTGCAAGGGAAACTGAGGACTTTTAATATAGGGGCTGGGACAGAATTTAAGTCAGAGGTGGGTAAGGTCAAGGTTTTACAAGGCCCAAGCACTCCTTGCCCACCCTCCTCCCTCCTTCCCATTCGGACTCTTTGATCCCACATCTGCCTTTTTCAGTCTGGCGGCCCAAACTGGCACCTGGAGGAAGGGACACTCCACAGCATCCACTGCTACCTAAAAGAGGTGCTATTTGCCTTCTGACCGTTTTACCCCAGCCCTCTCACCGCCCCCCCACCAGCAAAGCGGAGAAATATCAGCCCAATAGCCTCTCTCCTTCCGTCTCCCCTTCCCTTAGCGCCCCCTCCCCCAGTAGCAGAGCACGCAGGCGTCCCCCCCCTTTCCAGTTGCTTTTCTCCCTCCCCCCAATCTCTGCCTCCGTCGACTGTCCCCCAACGCCAGTTGCGGCTAGGAAGCCCCCGGGTCTCTGGGCCGCTGCCAGCCTCCAGCTGGCCTTCACCTTGACCTCCCGCCCCTCACTCCCCCTCCCAGCCCCGGGCCGCTTAGCATAAACAAAGGAAGGGGGGGCGGCCTGGGCACCGCCCCCGGCGCCTGCCTCCGTCTCCCCCGGAGTCCAGAGGAACCCAGCCCAGCCCTCTCCCCAAGAATTCGCCTCCGGCCGCCCGGCCCCCTTACCTTGGCCTCGCATTTCCGATGACAGGAGAAGCTGCAGACTGCAAGAGAGCGAGACACAGAAAGAAAGTTTGTAGCCGCGAGCTATGAAATGGAAACTCAGGAGAAATCTCCTCCCACCCTCGCTCGCAATCCCGGGAGCAGGAGGGAGGGGAGCGGGGAGCCGCGGGATGGGGAGGGGGCCAGGGGAGGAATGAATGAAGGATGGCTTGTCGGAGCTCACCCCCGAGGAGCCCGGGCTCGTGGGGGCGATCAGAGACCCCGCAGGCGGACAAGTCCCGCGTCCGGCGCGGCTTAGGGAGCCGAGAGCGCCTTGGCAGCGGCTCCTGCTGCTGCGGCGGCGGCTGGGGGAGGGGGCCCAGCTTCCCACGCTGGCCAGGGGCCAGAAGCAGAGGTGGCCGAGGGCCTCAGGTATGGGGCCCGCCCCCCCCCCCCCCTGCAACCCGGACCACAGACCGCCCGCAGCTGCCCATCCCCGCCCCCTCCCGCCACTGCACCTATACCCCGGCCCAGCAGCCCGCCCAGAACTGCCCCGAGATCCCACTCCTCTCTCCCCTCTCCCTCTCCCCTCCTCCAGCTCCTCTAAGGGCTCAACTTGGCTGGGAGAAAATCCAGGCACCGCCGAGAAACTCCCAAGTTCAAGGGGCGCCCCTCCAGCCCCCTCCAAGGACCCAAGTACAGACCTGGGAGCCACTCGCCACACACAATCACACAGGATACCCATAGGGAGGCACCTGGACACAGACTGAGAGACCCGTGCACGCAGGGACGCTGCCCCACAGCACACTTAGACACATAACAGGTCTCCCTTTCCACCCTCCCACCGCCAGAAGCAGGAATCAAATTTCCTAGCGGGTTCCCCTCTGCCTGGAATGTCCCCAGCCTACCCTGGGCCCCCAGCCCCCACCCCCAGTTCCTCGAGGGCCCGGCCCCACAGCCCCAGTTGCTCAGCAAAGGTATTTTGTCATTCCCCTCCTCCTTCTAGGCTCAGGAGCGGAGAGGTGAGATTTCCTGCCATGATTCTTTGGTGTCCATGAAGCTAGACTCCAAGGGACAGAAATGGGGGCATTTGTAGCATGGGAGATTGCTGTTACAGGTAAGGTGAGCCCTCAGAAACTAATTAACCCCCCCTCCCAGTCCTCTGCACAGGAGCTTGATGAAAATCCCTATGTGGATCCACCCCTCAGCCACAATTTGGCTTATCATAACCTTTCTGGGAAAGCTCACTAGCTCCTCTTCACTTCTCTTTAAAATTTTTATTGAAAGATTATTTCTATACTCTTCCTTCTCCACCCCCAATCCCATAACTCTTCTCATTAACAAATCAAAACAGTCAAGCAAAACTAACCAATATAGCAACTGTCTGTTCACATGGGACATCTAGAGTCAGTTGACAGCTGGAGTCAGTCACCTGACCTCTGGATACCCTATTGGTCATCACACTTATTTTGAATTAAGTGGCTTTTCTGTGGGGGGTGTTAAGTTTGTAGTATTGTAGTTACTGTGCATACTGCTCACCTGATTCTAGAAATCTCCTCTATTCATGCAAATTGTTTATGGTTTTCTTCAGAATTCTTTAAATTCATCTTTTTTTAAGGACATATTACTATTAGCTGTGTGGTTCCCATCCAAATTACTTCACTTTTTTCCCCTCATCTTTAAAATGGGTAGAATAATAGCATCTACTTTACAGGGTTGTTTGAGTATCAAGTGAAACAATATATAAATGCAAATACTTTGTAAACCTCAAAGAGTTACTGCAAGTCTTTATTTCTAGTTTTGGTTTCATTTCCCCCTCAAAAAAAGTGCTTTCATAGCCTATTTTGGTTTCTTTTTAGTGGGTTTTCAAAGAGTTTGAACAGCTCAGTAACTTTTCTCAAATAATTCCAAATTATTTTCCAGAATAATTGGGTCAGTTCACATCCCCATCAATAACTTATTAGTATACTTGATTTCCTACACTCTTGAGCACTATTTCCATCTTTTAGCATCTTGATCAGTTTGGTGGGGCTAAGTTATTTTATTTTATTTTACCTTATTTTATTTTAATTTACATTATCTCTTATTATTAATGATTTGGAGTTATTTTAATTTACATTATCTCTTATTATTAATGATTGGAGTTACTCTCCCATATAGTTGCAGTTTGTTGTTGAGTAGTTTTTCTTTTCAGTCTTTTTTGGACAGAAACCCTAAGGACCTGCCCCTCCCAGATCGGTTGGAGGGTTTTTTTGGTTTGTTTTGGGTTTTTTTTTTTTTTTTTGGTTGATTAGGTAAAAGAATGTCCCATTCTTCATGTCCCTAAATATTTAGGGTTTTCTTGGCAAAGATAACAGAGTGGTTTGCCATTTCCTTCTCCATTTCATTTTTACAGATGAATAAATCGAGGCAAATAAGGTGAAATAATTTTCCCAGGATCACATAAATAGTAAGTGTCTAAGGCTGGATATGAACTCAGGCATGAAGCTGTATCACCTGGATGCTCCACAGATAGTTTGTATTTCTTCTCTTGAAATTTTCATATCTTTTGTTCGAATCTTTTGTGCATTTTGTGTATTAGGGAATGCTCTGGGTCTTCTATACTGCTGTCCCTCTCTCCCTTTCAGAGCCCAGCACTAGGACTTTGGCTTCTTTTTTATTATCCGGAGGAAGAGAATGGAGAGAAGGCTGGAGATGGGTGTAACCTGGCCCTGGTCCTGTCCTCCACCGACTATTTTCCAGCCTATGTCCAGTTTCTGTGACTCAGCTCTGCAGCTGGCCAACGTCCTACACTGCTGAGCAAGGTTTTCCTGACCCTGTTGCACCACCCTTGCCCTGCCTACTACTTGGTTCTTCTCCATCCCCTCATCTTCCAGGGCATGCCTCAGAAACTCCCTCTCTTACCCCTCCCCGTCCTCAGCACTTGAACTTCCTTCTCTGACTCTGGGGGACTTGGTGACTGAGTCCCTCTCTCTGCAGTTGTTTTGGACAGAAACCCTGAGATCTGCTCCTCCCAGATGGGTTGGGGGTTTTTTTGGTTTGTTTGGGGTTTTTTTGTTGACTACGCAAAAGAAGTCATTCTCAACCTCATTTCTTCCCTAGTTTTAATCACTGATCGGGCATTGCCTCACTCACACCGAATCCTATTGAAGATCTTTGCTTAAAAGGCCAAGGTCTCCTTCCCACTGCATCCAGGGCCATCTCCAACCATCCTGATCTATATCTTGCCATTGGACCCTGGATGAGTGGAGGAGAAAGTGAGGCGGGTGACTTTGCACAACCCTGCCTCACTTAGATCCAATTAACTTGCATATTATGGCATCAACTCTCCGATGAGTGTGAAGAGAAGGAACTAAAAAAGGATCCAAGCCATCCCATCGTTCCCCTTGCCTTTGAAGGGGATGCCTTCCCCTAGCTTGGACCAGTAAGGAGGGCTCACTTATCCTGGGAAGTTGCCAGAGATGTAGCAGCTTTAGTTTCCTTCAGTTTTCTATGTCTTCATGCCCCTCGAAGTCAGGAGGTTCTCCCTGATGTCAGATTTGTAATCACAGGATCCTAGAATTTAGAACTTGAAAACACCTCAGAGGCCATTTAGCCCACGTCCCTCACGTAACAGATGAAGAAACGGGGGCAGTCGGAGGATTTGGCCAACGTCCGAGCCGGGGTTTGAACCCCAGCCTCTCTGTTTCCACAGCCACACTGACTCCTGCCTCCTGCCCTACTCTGCTGCCCGAGGCTGGCCCGCTGCATTCAGGGCATCTTTGGAAGCTAGATAACAATGTGAGAATATTAAGGGAAGTCAGCCCCACCAGTGACCCATCCAAGAAACACAAGCTGCTCACCTCTGGCTGCTCCCATAGGAAACCAACCACCCAGGACCCCAGAGGTCAAATTAATTGGACTCTAGGGTTCAGGTTCCAGGGATGAGAAGCATGACCAAGCATCCAACCATTCAATCATTTATTTAACAGCTATAAACAACTACTGTGTACGGAGCACTGTGCTGGATGCTGAGCTGAAGCCAGAATATCCTGGCTCAGCATAATCTATCCCTTAATTCTAGGGTCATCCCTCCCTTGATTATTTCCAGTTTATCCTGTATATAACTTGTTTGCATATTATCTTCTCTATTAGACAGGGAATCTCTTGAGATCAGTGACTATCTTTTACTTTTCTTTGTATCCGAAGCAATTAGTTCAGCTCCTGGCACATGGCAGTAGCAAGTGTCAAAGTGGAAAGAGCTATGGCCCTGAAGCTGGGAAACTCCGAGTTCAAATCCAGACACTTACTAGCTGTGTGATGCTGGGCAAGTCACTCAATTGTGCTTGCTTCAATTTCCTCATCTGTAAAAATAGGAATAATTCTAGCAGCACTTGCCTTCCAGGTTTGTTGTGAGGAGCACATAAGATAATTTTTGTTTGGGAAAAAAATGCTTAATACATTTCTTGGCCCATATTAGGAACTGTATAAATACTTGTTTTCTACGTACCTATCCAGAGTTAGTCTAGAAACCAGAAGCGGGAATAGAAGCCGGCCAACCACCCCCGGATCATGAGTTACTTGTACTCAGCCCACTGGGGCCAGCCTCATAACTCACAGATCAATCATCTGGCCTTGGACCACTTGAATCTCACAGGGAGGACCCTGGCAACCCTTGATTAAGACACTCAATTTAGTTGAGCAATTTGTAAATTTAACTGTCTACTGCCCATTCGTTCACTGGCTCTATTACTCTTCATGCCGATTTAGCCTACTTCATCCCCTAATCATACACCAGGACTTCCTTATTTTCCCCTCCTTTCTCCACTATAATTACTATCACCTCCAGCTCTTTCAAGAATAGAGAAATCCCAGGCTACTATGACATGGAAGTGAATCGGATTTAAGTGAGGAAGGACATATCCTCAAACTAAATCTAGAGTCAGGAAAACTGGAGTTCAAACACTTACTAGCTATAGTAAGTCATTTACTAGCAAATCATTTAACTCCTGCCTCAGTTTCTTCAACTGTAAAATGGAAATAATGATAGCACCCTCCTCCCAGATTTGCTGTGAAGATCAAATGAAATAATATTTGTAAAGTGTTTAGAACAATGCCATTCCATAGTAGGTGTTTAATAAATGCATGTTTTCTTCCCACTCCACCTCCCCAGTCTCCTTTTGCCTTTTTAATTGTTTATTCTGAGTGGCAGCATAATGTAGAAAGAACACTGGGCATGGAGTGAAGTAAAAACTTGAGTTTGAATCCTGCCCCTGCTATTTATCAACTGAGAAATTCCCTTCACCTCTCTAAAACTCCGCTTATGAAATGAGAATAATAATACCCATCCTAGCTACCTCATGGGATCATGGTGAAGATCCAATAAGAATAATACACACAAAAAGCTTCCCAAACCTTAAGGTATTTTATATATATATATACCTATTAGTTATAATTAATCTGTCATCCTTTCACATCGCCTGAATCATATCCCTAATGTAATAGCTTGTTTGTATCATTCTTCTATTCAAAAATCTTTCCTAGCTCTCCTGTCATTTACTAACCATGGTGTAAAGTGCTGATCTTGGCCCTCAAGGTCTGATTTCTACAGCCTTATCTCATATTATTCACATTCGACAAGACCCCTCTCCAATCTCTCTTCTCACCCCAAACTTTCCCAATATGCCCCTATCCAGACTTCTGAACCTGGAATGGGTTCTTCTCAAACAATATTCTGTTAGGCTTTAGGTCTTCCAGCAGAGGCTGAAAAGACATTTGTCAGCTGTGGTATGGTTGAGATTTCTTTCCAATGGGGGTTGGATTCCCAGCCAAAGAGCTCAATTTTCCAAATTTCCAATTCTGTTCTTTTGTAATCTGCTGAAGTCTCTCCTTTCATGAAGGGTCCAATTCAGGATTCACCTTCTATACAAATCATATCCTGCCTCCTTCTCTGTCTCAATGTGAAAATCACCTTTTCCCTCCTTCTATTTCTCATACTTTGCCCGGACCTCTCCTTTGCACACTTTCACTTATTCCTCATGTCAGTTTTTATCTGTGTAGGCTGCTGCTCAGTCATATCCAATTCTTTGTGACCCTCTTTGGGGTTTTCTTGGCAGAGACACTGGAGGGGTTTGCCATTTCCTTCTCCAGTTTATTTTACAGATGGGGGAACTGAGGCAAACTGGCTTGCCCGGAGTTGTACTGGTAGCTAGTTAAGTGTCTGAGCTGCATTTGAGCTCAGGTCTTCCTGCCTCCAGCTGCCCCTTATTGCAGACACTGTCCTGTTAGGAGATAGTAAGCTAGTTGAGAAGTGCTGTACTGTGTCTGGATTTTCAGGCCTAGGTTAGAACCTCACTCATCATGGACATTTAATAAGTATTGGGTGAATTGAACTGAGATTCTTCTTCCTTTCAAGGATGTGGTTAATAAAAGGGAAAAGAGGTTCAATGGTATTCCCTTTATGAAAACCTCAGAGATCTAGGGAAAACCCATTTTTGGAAGAACGGCCACAAGGCCCTTCTCAAACCAACCACTGGGTCACACAAGTTCACCACCCCCATGACAACATGGTAGATCCACGGCATCCCAGGGCTTGGGATGGAGGGTGGGAAGGTCGTAGTCCAACTGCCTCTTTTTTAAAAATAAACAAAGAAACTATAGCCCAGAGAGAAGGGACTTGTCCATAGCTACACAGCTAGTAAGCATAAGAGCCAAGACTAAGCCCAGGCATTCCAATGTCAGATCCAGAGCTCTCTCAGCCAAAACCTGAATAAAACAAAGTTCTTATCCTAGGAATTCTAGGTAGTCCCCGAGAGGCCCAAAGCAACTGCTGGAGGTAAATCAGTGTATTCTACCAAAATAAATCACTCAACAGTAAATAAACAGGACCCTTGGAAAGCTGAAGAACAATGAGAGAAAAACAGGGAGGAGACCTCAGAGGGTCCTCCTCTTCCCTCTCATTCCCCCCTCCCATCTTCCTTCTCCTCCTCCACTCTTTTTTCTCTTCCTTCTCTTTTCTTCTTTCTCTTCTCTTTTCCCTCTCCCTCCTTTTTTCTTCTCCTCTCTTCCTTCTCCTTTTCCACGCTCTTCCTTTTCTTCTTCTTCCTCCTCCTTTTTTCCTCTCCTTCTTTCTCTCCTTCCTCTCCTCTCTCTCCTCTCTTCTCTCCTCTTTCACATCTCTTCTTCCCTGCTTTTCTCTCTCCCTTCTCCTCTTCCTCCTCCCCTCCTGTCTTTTTCTCTTCTATTCTCATTTCTCCTCTCTTCATCTCCTATATTCTCCTCTCTCCTCTTCTCCTTTTTATAATCCCTCTCTCTGTCTCCGCCCCTCTCCTCTCCTCACTTTTCCTTTCCTCACTTCTCTCCTCCTCTTCCCTTGGGACTCTGCCTAAAATGACCCCCAAAGGCATACACTCTCAGGTAATACTGCAACTTTACAATCCTCAGTTCCATCATCAGCTGGGCTGCCACATGTTTTGTCTTTGGTGATGGGGGTTGGGGTGTTTGGGGGGGGTGTGATTTCCTGCCTCCTGGGAACACAGGAAGCCTGCATTGTTGGAACCTAAATGGCCCTTTCCTCCTCGGTTCAACCATCGGAAAATGAGCAAATAGCTGGCTTGCACCTGATTCCACTGATAACAGGAGGCTTGGCTCAACCTTGTCCTTTCCCCCTGCGGTCCACTGTCCCAGAGCATGGAAAGACACAGCTTCTTCCCCCCTCCCTCCTTCTTTAGTCTTGACCCATCCTTTCCAAGGCCACTGTCACTTCTGGGAAAGAGTACCGCAGCCTCTGTATGGTTAGCCAAATGGGGAAGGAGAGTACATGGGGGTGGACACTACATGGTTCTTGTCTTCCAAAAGGCTCAGTACTAAAATTGAGTAAAAACACACATGGACATTTAGTGGCTGAACTCCAACCCAGCCTTGTTGGGAGGGCCTCACACGCTGTCCCTCGTGGATAAAATTTTGGCCCCTCTCAGCTTGTAGAGAGATGGAGATTAGACGAAATGTTCTCTCTGGTCCCCACCAGCTCCAATATTCTGCAAACTAGCACAGAAGCGGCTCACCCTAGAGACCCTGGGGAGAGGGGAAGGGAGCTTTGGAGGGGAAGGCTGGGAAGTCACAAGTTCTAAAAAGCCTCACGTAAACTGAGAATTGTCCTCATGCTGCCTTAAAAAAAAAAAAAAATAGGCAACGTGACTCACTGTAACAAATAATCAAATATACCTTTTGTGATGTGAGTAATAATAAAAAAAGAATGTCTTGCCCATATGGAATGCATATATCAATGTATGTCATACATATGCACATGATTATTGTTCAAATGGATGTAGACACTATTGATTGATAAAATACAAAACCACTTAAAAACATTATTAAATTCAGGGTAGATTTTCTTCTGTCATTGTGCATTTTGGCCATTAATGGATAATACAAAGGAAAGAAAGTTTAGTCCTATTGCCTAGGGGGCCTTTAGAGCCAAAAGGACCTCCTCCCACATATACTGGCTGTGTGGCCCTGGCCATTTCATTTGACCTTTCATTGCTCTTGGCAACTTGCTAATGTTATAATCTGAGGAGAAGTTGCTGACCTGCATTAAAAAAAGGAGTTTCCTTACTTGGGAAGTTTCTTCCTCCCCTTTATAAATAAAATCACTATTCTGAGTAGGATAGTTGCATTGAGAAGGTGAGTTGGGGAGGGAGGTGAGGGAAGGAGAGAGGTGGGAGGATGTAATGTTTAAAAATGGTCCTCCATTCAACAACCCCGGCTTGCATCAGATTTACAGGCTCTTTAGGAACTCCCAACTCCAAGCCAGGATTTCCCTCCTATTCAGCCAGATGATCCCCTCCTTCAAATAAAAGGAAGATGCAAATAGACCCCCAGCTTATTCGAAATTCTTGTTTTGAAGTCTAGATTTGGGGGTTTAAATCTTACCTTAGGCACTTACTAGCTGTGTGGCCCTAGGCAAATTACTTAACCTATCTGAGAAATCTCTCCATCTATAAAATGGAGATGGTAATAGCACCTACCTCACATGATTTATGATAAAATAAGACAAAAGCATTTTGTAAAATTCTGAGGCTTATAAAAATATCAGGTGTTATTACTTTTTTCTTTTTTTTAATAATTGCTTTTTCTTGATCAGATGAAGAAACTGAAACTATTTCTAGTCATATGAAAAGATGCTCCAAATCATTATTGATCAGAAAAATGCAAATTAAGACAGCTCTGAGATACCACTACACACCTGTGAGATTGGCTAAGATGATAGGAAACAATAATGATGAATGCTGGAGGGGATATGGGAAAACTGGGACACTGATGCATTGTTGATAGAACTGTGAACCAATGCAGCCATTCTGGAGAGCAATTTGGAACTATGCTCAAAAAGTTATCAAACTGTGCAAACCCTTTGATCCAGCTGCGTTACTACTGGGCTTGTATCCCAGGGAGATCTTAAAGGAGGGAAAAAGACCCATATGTGCAAAAATGTCTGTGGCAGCCCTTTCTGTAGTGGTAAGAACTGGAAACTGAGTGGATGCCCATCAATTGGAGAATGGCTGAATAAATTGTGGTGTATGAATGTTATGGAATATTATTGTTCTATAAGAAATGACCAGCAGGAGGATTTCAGAAAGGTCTGGAAAGACTTACAAGAACTGATGCTGAGTAAAATGAGCAGGACCAGGAGATCATTATATACTTCAATAATAACAATATATGATGATCAATTCTGATGGACATGGCTTTCTTCAACATTGATATGATTCAAATCAGTTCCAGTTGTTCAGTGATGAAGAGAGCCATTTACACCCAGAGAGAGAAAGGCCTGTGGGAACTGAGTGGGGACCACAACATAGCTTTCTCACTCTCTCTGTTGTTATTTGCTTGCATTTTGTTTTCTTTCTCAGTTTTCCTTTCTTCCTTTTTGATCTAATTTTTCTTGTGCAGCAATATAACTGTATAAATATGTATACATATATTGGATTTAACATATATTTTAATATATTTAACATGTATTAGAATACCTGCCAGCTAGGGGAGGGGGTGGGAGGAAGGAGGGGAAAATCTGGAGCAGAAGGTTTTGCAAGGGTCAATGTTGAAAAATTACCTATGTGTATGCTTTGTAAATAAAAAACTTTAAAAAAGCTTTTTTTAAACAAAAAGGAAAAAATGCTTTTTATTTTCAAAATATATGCAAAGTTTTCAACATTCTCCTCTGCAAATTTTGCATTTCAAATTTTTCTTCCTCCCTTCCCCCCACCATCTCCCCTAGACAACAAATAATCTATGTTAAACATGTGTAATTCTCCTATATGTATTTCAACATTTATCATGCTAAGGCTATTACTTTTATTTTTGAATTCTTATCTAGTCTTGTTATTTTCGGGAATTACAGTTCTGTGAATTCTTAGAGGGAAGGAAAAGTATATCTACTAAATTAATTCCATGTTGTAGCTCAGCACCAAGCTTGGACTCAAAGAATGGAGGATGTCACATTTCTAAGGGTGTTTCCATAGGATGAAAGCTAAAACAAGGGGGAAACTGAGGCTCATGTACCTCATGGGATATTTAAGCATCTTCAATTTTCAAAGACCAATAGTTGTTAACTAGAAGGGCTCCAAATCTGCAGTCAAAAGATAAAAACCATACTTTACAAAAAGGATCCTTAGAGGCCTAATCCAAATTTCATTTTACAAATGGGGAAATCAAGTTAAGTGATTTGTCCAAAATCACAGTTTCTAACCAACAGAGTTGGGATTCAGGTCTAAGGTCATAATAATAATAGCTAGCATTTAAATGGAGGTTTAAAGGGTACAAAACATTGTATATATGTTGTTTCATTTGATCTTCAGAATAATCCCATAAGAAGAATCATTTTTTATTTTATTTTATGGAAGAGATTGAGAAATTTAGGATCACACTACTACTAATACTAATAATAAATAGGAACTTAAATGGTGCATCAAGATTCACAAAGAACATTAACTCATTTGATCCTCATAATAACCTTGGGAGGTAGGTGCTATTATTATTATTAACATTTTATGGATGACTTGACCATGGTCACAGAGCTAGAAAATATCTGAGACTTAATTTGAACTCAACTCTTTCTGATTCCAGGTCCAACATTTTATCCACACTGAGCCACAGCTGTCTACCAATCAGAAAACAGCCTTCAATCAACTTCTGTCACTTATTCCCTGACAGTGTAAGGACCTCTCTGCTAGGCCATAAAGAAGTATAAAGTCCTGACTCTAAACTCCAAGCATCTGTAAGTCATTTATGCTAATTCTTCCCTCCCTTCTTTCTTTCATTCTTTCCCTCCTTCCTTTCTTCTCCCTCCCTCCTTCCCTTCCTTTTCTCCCTGCCTTCTTCCTTCTTTCCTTCCTTTCTCCCTTCTTCCATCCACCCCTCCTTTTTTCCTTCTTTCTCCCTCCCTTCCTTTCCTTCCACTTTTCTATCTGCCTCCTTTCTTCCATTCCTTCCTCTACACTCCCTCCCTTACTCCCTCTTTCCTTTCCTCCCTTCCTCAATGCTTCCTCCATGCCCCCCTTCCCTCTACTTCCTTCCTTAAACAGTTAGTTAGTATACAGTGTGCAGATCATGGTGTTGCGCCGGAGAAATGGGAAAGATACAAAGTTGAGAATACGCCTGGGTCCTGCTCTCCAAGAGTTAGTGTTGAGGAGGATGATGAACCAAGCACAGACGCTTAGAATATACAGCACCACTTCTAAGGGAACTTGGGAGGTGCAGAACAAAAATATTAGATAAAGATCAATAAGTGTGAGGCAGTGTGTGCTAAGTGACCCGTGGGCTGTGACTGATTTAGGAATTCGGAGTTAGTCAACCACTTATTAAGCAGCTCCCATGTTCGACGCCCTCCAAGAGCTTCTATGGGGGAAGGAGGAGGGGAAGAGTGGGAGCAAATGCTCCAGAAAACTCAGTAGGTATATAGGCAAGTGCAATGCAGACAAAGTGCTTTGGAGGCAAAGGAAAGCTCCAAAGTGCTCTAGGAATATCGGAGCATGGACAAAGGGAAAACATAAACTCTAGCTCTGCAAGCATTCAAGTCTTGCCTGTTGAAGTCTGAATGACCTTAACCAAGTCAAATCACTTTGATCATCTATAAACAATGGGATTGGTCTAGTGGGAAATAGTAGGGAAAGTTACAGATCAGGAATCGGAGATTTGGGGTTCAAATCTCAACTCTATCACAACCTGAGTGACCTCAGTTTCCTAATTTATAAAAAATATAAGGGAAGGATTGGACGAAGTGATCTCAAAGTTCTGTTCCAACTCCAGATTCCATCATATCTATAAAGCATTCAGCGCATGGTAGGCAGCATTAAAATGCTAGCTAGGAAAATTATTAAATTATTAACAATTAATTATAAATTAATAATAATGTAATTGTTGTTATTTAAGGGAAGACAACTAGATGGCACAATGTATAAAATGCTGAGCTTGGAGTCAGGAAGTCTTGAATTCAACTCTCACCTCAGACATTTACCAGCTACAAAATAGGCTGGAGAAGGAAATGGCAAATCATTCTAGTATCTTTACCACAAAAACCCCTAAAGGGGTCACAGAGAGTCAAACAAGACTAAAAAACAAACAAAACACTCTAAATTCTGCATTTTAGAAGTTAAGAAAGTGAGGTCCCAATATCCCCCAGATAGTAAAGTGTAAAGCCAGGATTCAAACCCAGAAAAAAGGAGGTAACAAATCCTGGCTTTGCTTCTTATTCTTCACTGGGTAATCTTATAGTCATTCTTTAATCTCTCTGGGTCTCAACTCTAAAATAAAGGAACTGGAGACAATTTCTAAAGTCCCTTCTATTTCCAAATCCTAAAATCCAATCCAATAAAATTCCAGTTCTCCAGGTTCAGAGTTCAAAATAAATTTGACTTTTATTTTTGTTTTTGTTTTCATCAGTCCCTTGTGTTGATAACAGATTAGCACCTGTCCTGAAAGCTGAAACTTTTAGAAAGTAACATGGGCCCTGGGAGGTGGAAAGTACTTCTCCAGTATCATCCAGATGGTGGAGGTTCAGGACAAAATAAAAATAAATACAAGGTAACAAAGAAATAAATACATAGCAGTTAGGGGGAAGGCACTAGCAGCTGTGAAGATGAGAGGGGTTTCAAGCAAAAGGTAGCTTTGGGCTGAGACTTAAAGGAGATCAGAAAGAAAGAGAAGACAAAGGGAGAAAGAAAAAGAATGGGGAGAAAAAGAGATGAAAAGAAGAGGGGGAGAGAAAAAAAGGGGAGAGAGAAAAGAGAGGAGAGGAAAGACAGAGAGAAACAGAGAGGATGGAAAGGGACAGACAGAGACAAGAAGGAAGGAAGAGGAGAAACAAAGATAGGAAGAGGAGAGAGAAAAGGAGAAAAATATTAAAGGAGAGGGAGAAAAATAGAAAGTGAAATTGAGGGAGAGAAAGGAAGGGGAGAGATAGAAGAAGAGAGAGAAAACAGAGAAGGGGAGAAAGAGATGAAGAGAGAGGTGAGAGAAAGGAAAGCGAAAAAGACAAGGAAGAGAGAGAGAGAAAAGGAGAGAAAAATACAGAGAGAGAAAAACCAAGAGAAGAGGAAAGGAGAGGCATAGAAAGAGAGATTTACAGGGGAAAAAATAAAAAGAGGAGAGATGAAGAGGAAGAAAAAGAAAAAAAGACTGTGAGGAAGAAAACGAGTTAGAGATAAGAGAGGGAAAAGGGAATGAAGAGAGAGGAAGAAAAAGGAAAGGGAAGGAGGAAAGGAAAAAGAAAGGTAGATAAATCAGAGAGAAAGGAAAAGGAAGGGAGAGAAAAGGAGAAAGAGAGAGACAGAGAGAGAGAGAAACTTGAGATCAAGGAAACAGCCTGTCATGTTCTGAGGACCTTGTAGAAATGTGTCCCTTTTTCCCCTTCCATAATTACAGAATATTTTGTATTTGAGATTTCTACCCTCTCCCCTCCTTAATAAGTTAAAGGAGATGACAAAACATCTTATTAAGATGACCAGGCCATTTCTGACTATACCCCTTTTGATCTTGAGAGTCAAGGAGCTGGGATGGCTCAGTTTAATTGTCATGCTCTTCATCTCTCTTACTTTTTGTTAAAAAGATGAGTTTTCTTTTTATTAATTTTAGATTTTTTTATTACATTAAAGTCAACATTTAATGCAAACACCAATTTACCAAAAACCTAACCAAAAACTGGGATGAATCTCTAATCCAAACTCCTAAATTAGGACCATTTATAAACCATCTATTTTTCACCTACAAGGAGAATAGAACCCAAATAAGCTGAAATTACAGCTGGAGGGAGTGCAGAAAGGTTGATGCTTTTCCGACTCTGTGGAAGAGACTCTGAAATCTCATCATGTTAGATCCTTAAAAATAAGAGAAAACCTCATCTGTCTGGGCTGGAGTCAGCACCTACCAACACTCCTAGAAAACGAGAGGGAGATCATAAGCTTTTGAATCAAAAAGGTCCTCAGAAATCACCTGGTCCAAACTACTCTCATTTTACATTTGAGGAAACTGAGGCTGGAGAGAGACAGCTATTTTTGCAAAATTGAATAAGAAAAGAGTCAGGAGGTTTAAGCTCAGGTCTTCAACTGCTGAGTTCAGCCTTTTTCTTCCACATCCAAATGCACGATGGCCTCAGGGGGACTGAATAGCCCCTGGAAGTTTTAAACAGCAAAAGCTCTGCTTTTGAGAGGACCAGCAAGGACACAAGAAGGAAGGAAATCACTGAGTACAAAATGGAATGGGACAAAAGGTGAATGAGCCCTAGAGAGGTTAGAGAGCAGTCACAGACATATCTCTGAGTCATCCAGGTTAGGAGTCCCTCACGAATGGGCGAGGGACCCCAAGGAACTCAGGATGGTGACAAAGCAAACAGAAAGTTCACCCTTTTCCCCATTCCTCAATGAGAGGCTGTATGTGTGCTGTCCCTTTAATGATAGATATATCCTCCCTGGGGAAAGGTCTGCTGACTAGGCTTCTTGTTGTTGTTATTATTTATTCTTGAAGAGGACCCTAACATCTGGAAGGTGATGACCTGACAAGCAAATGAATTGGATTTAAGTGAGGGAAAGTCACCAGCCTCAATTTCTCCTTTTTATGAGCCATGCTTTAAACCCAAATCACTCTGGCTCTAAACAACAGGTCCCAGCCCAATCCTCACTTAGTCATTGTTTGGATTCTGATGGCTCAGAGTATAAACAGCAATCGTTTCTGTTTGGGCCAGAAACCGAGGGCCTTCCCCTCCCAAACTGACTTTATTTTTTTCACTTTTTTTTTTTTACCTAGTTTTCATCACTGACTATAATCAGACAAACTGAGACCTGGGAAAGACCTTCGCTGGCTGGGCAGGAAAGTGTGGGAAGGGAGAGACTCTGAGGGTCCAACCTGTGTCACTCACGGCCATTTAGAGGGGCAGATCCTGGACTTTAGAGTTGGTTGTCTGGTCACTTTCCTCGTGTTTTCTCTAGGAAACAGTCAAGTCAAGGCACAGGATGACCAGCTTCCACAACATGTCTCTCTACATTGGCTGCCAAAGAATTTAACTAGAGGACAGGGGGCCATTACCCCACCTGTCATGGTAGGGTATAGTGACAGCAGGAATGATGACCAACCATCTGAAGAGACTCAGCCCAATCAGCTAGTATTGTAAAAATGTGTCCATAAGGGCAGCTGGGTGGTGCAGTGCATGAGCACTAGCCCGAAGCCAGGAGGACCTGAGTTCAAATGTGGCCTCAGACACGTAACACTTTCTGGCTGTGTGACCCTGGGCAAACCCCAATTGCCTCAGCAAAAAAAAAAAAAGAAAAAAAAAAAAAAAGGAAAAAAGAAAAGAAAAAAAGAAAAAAAATGTGTCCATCCAACTGTATGTTACATAACTATAACTGAGTGATTTTTTTTTTTCATTCTGTGCCTCGGCTTTCACTTTTGTAGAGCACAGAGAAACATGGGGGGGGGGGGGTGGAATAAGAACAGAAGGGAGAGAAGCAGGAGACCCGTCTTTACTGGGATTCAGGGTCCTGGCTTCTAATCTGTAGGAATTCTTTACTTTTTAGCCACGTAACTTTGATCAAATCACCAAAGATGTGAGTGTTCAGTTTCCTCCTTTGTAAAATATCTACCCCATCTAAGATTTGATATGAAAATGTTTAGTAAACAGTAAAAAGAAACAGAGATATGTAAGAACACTGAAAGGAGACGTTTACCATTGTTATTGATAAAATCTCACCCACCAGAAGGGGCTTGAAGAAGGCCCCTGGGATTCCATTCAGGCTTAAAAGACTGCAGTATGACTCCTTACTACTTGTGTGATTCCTCCTGCCTTAGTTTCTTCATCCTGAGAGAAGGATCTGAGCTACATGACCTCTAAAGTCTCTTCGAGAAGCTGTAACAGTCTGAGCCTGTGTTTGCTTAAATGATCCCATGATCTCTGCCCCAAAGCCAAAACCTCCAGGTCTGAACGTGGTTGGACTGAATGACCTCCAATATCTCTTCCAGCTCTAACACTTTATGACTCTTTACTTGCCAATCTGGAAAGTCCGCACATAGTTCTCCTTCCCCACCGGGCTGCTCAAGAGCCACCTTTCCTGCCCTCCTTCTTAAGTGCTCCTAAGGCTTTTTATTTTGGGGGTTATTTGTTAAGTAAGAGAATCCTTGGAGTTGACTGCTTGGAGGAGACAGAGTTGGAGTCTCCTTCTCTCCCTTCCTTCTAACGGCAAGGTCTCCATACTGAGTAAGACCTTTTGTCGGAAGAGAATCATTCTCCCCATCTCCTTAATGACAACCTCTCCCACCCCCAAAGCTACCACTTCTCCAGCCCACCAGGAGTGGCCAAACCAGCCTGGCCACCGGCTTCCCGGTGATTTCCAGCTTATCCCTGCTGTATGCCGGGCTCCGGTATGAGGGGACTCCTGGAACAGGATCTGGAGCCCCGGATATTTACTCAGGTCTTACTATCCCCCTCGACTGCACAACTCCGTTCTTTGACTAGCTTAAAGTACTTCCTATCCAGGGGTTTCTTAATGGGAGGCTGGTGAGATAAGGTGAGGTGAGTAGGAGCTGGGGGCGAGGGGGGGTGCTGGGAGAAGGGCAGGAGAGGTGGTCCAGAGAGGGACCCTGATGGAGAGACCCCTCTCTCCGGTCTATACAGTTTCACATTAAAGTACTTCAAGGGCCAAAATAATGCAGCCTCTTTACAGTAGTGACGTCATTCTCAGGGCTCCAATATTTACTTCCAATCTCCCCACCCCGACTTTGTGGAAGGACACCGCCACCATATGGCCACTATTAGGTACTGGAAATAAATATCAATACATGACCAGATGCTCTCTCTGTTGTATTGCAATGGGTACAATGATCTTTTTGTTTATAATTTAGGTGGAAAAAATGCATTAAGTGCATATTATCTGTTACTTCCAATTTAACTGGGCAAAAATATATTAATTGCATACTATCTGTTACTTCTAATTTAACTGGACAAAAATATATTAATTGCATACTATCTGTTACTTCCAATTTAATTGGACAAAAATATGTTAATTGCATACTATCTGTTACTTCTAATTTAACTGGACAAAAAGATATTAATTGCACACTATCTGTGGCTTCCAATTTAGTTGGACAAAAATATATTAAATGAATACTATCTGTTACTTCCAATTTAATTGGACAAAAATATGTTAATTGCATACTATGTCACTTCTAATTTAACTGCACACTATCTGTGGCTTCCAATTTAGTTGGACAAAAATATATTAAATGAATACTATCTGTTACTTCCAATTTAATTGGACAAAAATATGTTAATTGCATACTATCTGTGGCTTCCAATTTAATTGATCAAAAATATGTTAATTGCATGCTATCTGTGTCTTCCAATTTAGTTGGACCAAAAAATGTATTAAGTGCATACTATCTGCAGTGATCTTGATGGAGACAAGAATTTCCAAAAATCCTCAAGGAGTTTACTCTCAAGTGGAGATAAATAAACAAATAACTATACTATAAGTTATGATATGGAGAGTTTAAAAAATGAGAAATGCAAAACATTGTGGCTGAAGTAGAAAAAAACTTGAGTTCAAATCCTGCCTCAGTTTCCTCATCTGTAAAATGAACTGGAGAAGGAAATGGCAAACTATTCTAGTATCTTTGCCAGTAAAACCCTAAATGGGGTTGCAATGAGTCAGACAGAATTGAGCAACAGTAAGTCATGGATGGAGTGCTGAAAGATCTGGATTTGATTTTTTGGCATTTTATAGCTGTTGTGACTCGAAGCAAGTGTCTTGACCCCTCTAAACTTAAATTTTCTCATCTGTAAAATGAAGGAGATGAATCCTTGTTATTGTGAGGTTCAAATAAGATAATGTTGGTAAAGTACCTTGAGAACCTTAAATTAAGAAAGAGATCTTATCTCAGAGACTTTGGTCCTAAAATTTCCACCCTTCTTAAGTTATTCAAGTGTTCCTCCCTAATAATCATAATTCAGATATACATAGCGCTGTACAATTTATAAAGTTTTGTCTTATGAGTGTTTATTCCCATTTTATAGATAAGGAAAATGGCTTGGAGAGCTTGAGATCTGCCCATAGGTACCTAGCTAAATGCTCAAGCCAAGTCTTCTGTTCAGTGCTCTTTCTGCTTAAGGAAAACAAAAACACAAAATCCCACCCAGATGTCCTGTCCTCCTACTCCACCATAATAGACCCAGCATGTGATGGAGATCTTTGGGTAAGAATAGGGAGAGGAAGAGGGAAAGCATAACCCTGTTCCCACAAGGGAAGGACTTACCTTTGGCCCAAACCACGAGTGGACCTCCATCTCTTTAGAAAGGAGTCTGTCCCACCCAGGCCTGCCCCCTCATCCCAGCCCTCTGATGCCTAATGTCCCACTCACCTTTACAGACGCTCCCCTCTCGAGTGATCACCTGCCGACAGATGCCGCAGGGTTTCACCTTTTTGAAGGTCTTTACTTTGAAATTATGGGTCGTGGGAGCTTCCAAGTCTTCAGGCTGTAGGAAAAAAAGAGGCAGATTCTTAGCTCCAGGTCCTGGTAGGGATTGCAGCATGTGGGGGAAGGATGGAGGAAGCATCAGGGATAAAGGAACAAGAGTTGGGGCTGGGAGCAAGAGGAGGGAATGGTGGAAAGAGACCCCCATTATCCATTCCCCTAGCTGGCTCTTCTGGAACCAAACAGGCTCTCAGACCCAAAGCAGCAGAGAGTCACTGGATAGCGGGGAAGACTGAATTTACTTCCTGTCAGAGCACCTGGTTTTGACGGCTGGCTCAACTGCCTTTGTGACCTTGGAGCAGCCACTTAAATTTTCTCAGCCTCATTTTCCTCACTATAAAAACGAAGGGGTTGGACTCTCAGGTCCCTTCAATCTATAACCAGACCATTGGGTGTTAGCAGGCTTTGGAATAAGAACATGGCTTTTTATTTTTATTTTTATTTTTAAGGTGGAACAAAGTTTATTAATGATGGTATTTCTTACAAACACCTCCTGAAAGTTAAAAATAGTAGACAGTTTTACAATGAAACTACAATTATTTAATTTATGCTTTAGCATATTTAACATGTATTGGTCACCCTGCCATCTGGGGGAGAAGATGGGATGAAGGAGGGGAAAAATTGGAACAAAAGCTTTGGCAATTGTCGATGCTGTAAAATTACCCATTCATATAACTTGTAAATAAAAAACTATAATAAAAAAAGGGAGAGAAAATAAAAATAAATAAAACTGGAAAAAATGAAACTACAATTCATGTTTCTATAATGAAGCTTATAAAAATCCTGTGAGGTAGGTTGTAAAAGCATCATAATAATAACTAATTTTTATATTGTCCAATATATGCCAAACATTGTTCTAAGTGCTTTACAAATACTATCTCATTAGAACCTCAGAACACCTGGGAGATTGTTATTATAATAATCTCATTTTTAACCTATTTTATCCATTTCCATCCTAATTTTGCAGATAAGGAATCTGAAGCTTGCCCAGCATCACACAGCTATTAAGTGTACGAGGCCATGTTTGAACTCAGGTTTTCTTGGCTCCAGGCCTGGTTCTCCATCCACACTGTTGCATCTTCATTGGGCAGATGAGAAGCCTGAGACTCAGAAAACATAAGTGCCATCTCCATGTTTGTATATTGGGATCCAGGATTCAGATCCAGGTCTCTTAACTCCAAGTCCAGTATTTGTAAAGACCTTCCCTCAGTTTCCCCACAAGGGAAGAGGGAAAGTTGCCATTTAAAGAGAGGTTAGCTATCCCCACACAGACACCTAATTGATAAGAAGCATCAGGTGTAAAAAAAAATTAGCTCCTTTTACATAGGTTTTGTGGAATTTAGAGCTTAGAATAGACCTCGAAGTCATTTGGCCCCATTATTATACAAAAGCAAAGCCTAGAAAAATCACACAATCTAATACACCCCTTTTTATTTTTAATAACGGCTTTTAATTTTCAAAATACATGTAAAGATAGTTTTCAACATTCACCCTTACAAAACTTTTACACCCCTTTGTTTTATAAAAGCAAGGCCCAGAAAATTACCCAGAGCCAGAATTCAAGTCCAAAAATCCTTCAGATTCTAAATCCAATCTTCCTTCTACCAGAAGCCTGATCTAAAAATTCTGGCCCCTTTCCCCAAAGGAAATGGTGCTTTCTCCTGGGCTAAGAGCCTCAGGTCCAGGATTCCACAACCTCCCTTTGAAAAGTAATATGGTAAAAGGGAAAAAGAGCAACGGCCTTGGAAGCCTCAAATCCTGCTTCTGATTCCTGCTACCTGGGTGAGATGAGAAGCCAGTGGGATCCTTCTGCTCCCTTTCCTACATCTTCCTTGCTCCCCTCTGGTGAGGAGTTTCCTCCCCCTGGATTCACCAGTCATTTCGCAGACACGTCAGCAGGGGCCAGCACAGTCTACTATCCCAACACTTCTGGGGGCCAGCCCAGAGCTGACCCTCCTCCCCAACTCCACCACCCTTCCATACGGAGATTTTCCCAGCTGCTTCCAAGGATTCTTTTCCCCTAGATAGGTTCCACATCCCCTTTAAGCTTGCAGAGGCTTCTCTCAGTGGGTCACCCTCAGATGAAGGGGAAATCCCAGATGAAGGGGAAGGAAAGAAAGCTTCTCATGCCTTTGGGGGAAGAGGCGGAGTCCAGCACAGCTTCGACCCACCCCTGTGTCTCATAAATCCAGAGTGTCCTTAGGATTCATCTCCGAGATTGTCTTGGCCCAGAGACAGGATAAAATTGACTGAGTCACAGAGAGGGAGGAGGGAGGAGGAAGGAAGGGGAGGAGGGAAGAAGAGGAGCCAGAAAAGAGAGAAAGACAGAAAAAGAGAGAGAAGGGTAAAGAGAAGCAAACAAAGAAATGCTAATAAAAACAGAATCAAGGATAAATAGAAATAAGGATGGGGGAAAAGAAAGATACTGGAGACTATACGAATAAGAATAACACTTAAATACTTTTAACATGAGTAATGTCCCTTTACTCACATAAATCACAATCCACTTAAAAATTCATAGCAATCTACAAGAATTGGAGTATGATAATACTAAAGAAATTAATTAAAAATAAGGAAATAAAATTTAAAAATCAATTAAATATTAAATAATGCTGATAACAATAGCTAGCATTTTATTCTCATGGGGAGGGGAGAGGAAAAGAGAGAGAATCTGGAATTTTAAAATGTTAAAATTCTCTTTACATGTAATTGGAGAAAAATAAAATATTATTTAAAAAATAAAAACTAGTATTATGTATTAATTATGAATATCGAAATTATGAAAAAATGAATATGAAATATATGAATTATGAAAGTATTAAACTTTCAGATTTGCAAAAGGAATTACAAATATCTCATTTGATCTCATTAACCCTTGGAGAAAGGTGTTCTTATAACCATTTTACAGATGAGTAAAAAAATCCACCTCCCTGTAGATAGCAATATCTAGTTAACATAGTATTGTGAGATTTTCAAAGTGGTTTACATCTGTTATCACATTTAATCTTCACAACTCTGTGAGGTCAATGTTATTATTAACTCAGCCCAATCCCAATGCTACCTAAAGGGCTATCCTTGACCTCTCCAAACTCAGCGAGGCTGATCTCCAAACAAAAACATATTGTCCGTCCTTGTATCTTTCCAGCTTAATAGAACTTGCAAAATCCCATTCTACCCCAACAGCATCACCTTCAAGAACCCAGCATCATCTTCAAGGCATGACAGGACATTGGAGTAGTTTAGAGGAGGAATAATATATAATGATAATAACACATAAAGGGAGCTAGGTGGTACCTTGTGTACAGTGCCAGGCTTAGAGTCAGGAAGACTTTTTCTTCCTTAATTCCAATCTGACCTCAGACAGTTATTAGGATAGATGACCCTGGGCAGGTCATATAACTCTGTCTGCTTCAGTTTCTTCATCTGTAAAATAAGCTGAAGAAGGAAATGGCAAACCACTAAAGTATCTGTGCCAAGAAAACCCTGAATGGGGTCACTAAGAGTTTGAAATGACTGAACCACCACAAAAATAATACTGGAGGAGGAGGAGGAAAGCATCATGTGTAGAGAGGTACATAGTACCAGTACATAGGAAAACCTGAGTGGGAGTCCCACTTCCAACTTGAATTGTCTTTAAGATGTCAGTAATGGCTCAGTGCTCCCTGCAAACAAGCCTCTAATCCCATAGGTTCCAGACCAATTGCTGATTTGTACAACTAGAGGAAATTTCCTTCCTTCCTTCCTTCCAATGAAATCACAAGGTTACCCAAATATTTTTTCTTTTTTTTAATTATAGCTTTTTATTTACAAGATATATGCATGGGTAATTTTTCAGCATTGACAATTGCAAAACCTTTTGTTCCAACTTTTTCCCTCCTTCCTCCCACCCCTTCCCCCAGACGGCAGGTTAACCAATACATGTTAAATATGTTAAAGTATAAATTAAATACAATATATGTATACATATTCAAACCGTTATTTTGCTGTACAAAAAGAATTGGACTTTGAAATATTGTACAATTAGCCTGTGAAGGAAATCAAAAGTGCAGGCAGACAAAAATAGAGGGATTTGCCCAAATATTTATAAATATAAAATTTTTTTTAAAATTTTAATTGTTGATGTCCCTATTGCACCAGGCACCCACTGTCATAGTTTGTGCTCCCAACAATTCTGTAAAAGGTACACAAAGCCCAAATCTCCATTGCTCTCATCAGTTAGCCTTCATCAGGAGATCTTGGAATGGAATGAGTGGACTGGATTGAGGAAGAGGAACAAGGGTCTTCTGAATCCATTGCTCATCTGAAGTCACCTCCAAGCAAATCCACAAGGCCACCAAATTGTTATCATTATTTCCTTGGATTTGGGGGGGGGAAGTCAACTCTGGGTTTCTGGATCTTAAGTCCACTGGGCTCTCAGTGTTTTCTTCCTAACTCCCCTTAGGTTGATGACCATGACCTTGCCTTGCTCCCTTCTCCTTCCATCACTAGAACTGTCACATAAAGTGCATTCCAAAAGGGAGGCCCAAGCCAAAGTAAATAACCCAAGGACTGGCACAGGATGGGGGTGTCGGGCAGTGAGGGTGAAGGGAGAGAGAAAGATTCTGGAGCTTTAACAAGCTGGAGGAAGGCGTGCAGATGACCCAAGAAAGCCCTAGCCCTGATTCAGCCCTCTCCAAGGACTCTGGAGTCGTGGCCTTCCAGTCCACATGAGCTTGGGGAGATTCTGTCCAGTACTTTCCTCACCACCTCATCTCATCACCTTCCCCAGATCAGTCCATATGCAATGGTGCTTCCAGTCTCATGAAGACACATTCCCCGCAAACACCACAGCCCACAGGCCACATAACCACAAATCCACCAAATATTAAGGCTGGAAGAGACTAAAGCAAGGGGGCTTAAGCTTTAGCTGCACCGACCCCTTTAGCAGCCTAGTGAAGTTTTTGAACCTGTTCTCAGAACAATGTTTTTAAATGAACCTGGTTCATTTCCTTGCAAGCTGCATGACACAAGACAATGAACCTGATTTCTCATAACCTCAGTTTCCCCACAGGCAACATAGCAGTAATACTGCTTGCACTACCTCCTTCACAGGGTTCTTGGGTACAAAATGCTTTGTAAATTTTAAATCACCACCTAAATGTGAATTATTATTATTATTAATCTACTCCTAGGATGACTGGGCTAAAACTAAGGAGAACAGAGGGGAGAGGGGAAGAGGAGCCAACCACTGAACAGAGAAGAAAACAGAGACCAAAAATAAATATTAGTCCTCAGGCTGAACAACTACCTTTCTCTCTCTAAACCAGGGGTCCTCAAACTACGACCCGTGGGCCAGATGTGGCAGCTGAGGATGTTTATCCCCCTCACCCAGGGCTATGAAGTTTCTTTATTTAAAGGCCCACAAAACAAAGTTTTTGTTTTTATTATAGTCCAGCCCTCCAACAGTCTGAGGGACAGTGAACTGGCCCCCTATTTAAAAAGTTTGAGGACCCCTGCACCATCAGTTTAAGAAAGCCTTACCCAAGAGCAATGGGCTTTTAGCTCAGCTATGTCCAACCCAATTTCCCAAGGTTCTAAAACTTTCTTGTTCCTTTCCTAATTAACCAATCCCTAGGCCAAGGCCACATTCATGGGCTACATTGAACCTTGACCACATACAATCAGAATCAAGGGATAGACACATGAAGGAGAAAGTAAAACAGTTCTGAGAAGAGAGACTGGCTATAGAAGATTATAACTCAATTACAAGATACATCTTGATGAGTAGAGGGGTCCCTAGCCATAAATTTTTTTTGCTTTATACATTTTTTAATAAAAGGTTTTTATTGTTAAAAAAAATTCCATTAGCCAGGCCACATAGATTAAAAAAATATTGCACTCCCAACAAACAGTAAAGAAATCATTACTATTAAAAAGAAAATTGCATTCATGCTTTTAAAATTATTATATATTATATTATTTATTATTTATATATAATATATTGTTTATTATTTCTTTTTATTTACAAAATATATGCATGGGTAATTTTTCAACATTGACATTTGCAAAACCTTCTGTTCCAACTTTTCCCCTCATTTCCCCCATTCCCTCCCTTAAATGGCAGATAGTCCAGTACACATTAAATATGTTACGTATATATTAAATCCAATATATGTGAACATATTTATACAATTATCTTGCTCAGCCATAAGATTATATAATTTAGAACTCAAAGCTCATTTTAAAATGAAAACTGAGACCAGATATTATTGTTAAAAGTAATAATAACAGTTGATAATTACATAGTGTTTGAAATTTGCAAAGTGCTTAATATCCAGGAGGCAGTGAGGCAACATAATATAGTGAAAAGATTCCTGGATTTAGAGTCAAAAGACCTAAGTTCAAATTCCAGCACTACTCCATATCTATGAAGGCTTAGATAAATCACTTAACTCCTGTGTCAGTCTTTGAGTCTAAAATGAAGAGATTGGCAGAGATCTCACTGCTAGGTACATACTCTAAAGAAATGAGATAGAGAGATCTCTATTTGTGAAAGCATCTGGATGGCTAGGTGGATACAGCACTGGCCCAAGAGCCAGGAGAAATCTGAGTTCACATCCAGCCTCAGTCATTTAACATTTATTAGCTGTGTGATCCTGGGCAAGTCACTTAACCCCAATTGCTTTGCAAAGAAAAAAGAAAAGAAAAGAAAAGTATTTGTGGCAAGATTTTTTTATAACAAAGAACTAAAAACCAAGCAAATGTCCCTCATCTGGCAAAGGGATAAATACATTGTGATACATGAAGGTAATGGAATATTACTGCAC
The DNA here is from genome assembly GCF_016432865.1 of Antechinus flavipes. NCBI lineage: Eukaryota > Metazoa > Chordata > Mammalia > Dasyuromorphia > Dasyuridae > Antechinus > Antechinus flavipes. Next base: position 65,116,616 of record NC_067400.1, on the reverse strand, counting down.
CAAAGAAACTATGACCATGAAGGACATAAAAAATTAAGGGAAGACATGGAGGAAGTGGTGCAAAGAAAAATTAGCCAAACCAGGAAAACTATACAAATAATAACTACAATTTAAATAGAAAGAGCAACAACAATAACAGGCAGAAACTATAACTCTGGATGCTTTGTAATTATAATAACTAAGCTTGACCCTGAAACAAGATTTTTAAAAAGTGCAGCCCTCCCTTCTTTGTAGCTAGAGAGGATAAGGGGTGTGAGAACATGAAATACTGCAGACTCCATTAATATACTGGTTAATTTTACTGAATTGCCTTTTTTCTTTCTTTTTCATTCTTTATTACTGAGTCAGCTTTCTGGTTAGATGAGAGGAGAGAAATATATTTGGTAATGGAAGTAATGTAAGGGTGATGTACTATAATGCAAAGATAAAGGTAATAAAAGTGATGTAAAATTAAATTTTCTCAAATTTTAAATGAGAGAGTTGGACAAAATGACCTCTAGCTCGCTGACTCCATATTTTCATTTGATTCCCAGAACAATCCTGCAATTTAGTCAATAAACAATTTTTAGGTACCAGGCACTATACTAAATGTTGGGGATAGAAAGAAAAGTAAAATACTCTTTCTGCTTTTAAGAAACTCATAATCTCACCACAGAGACAAAATACAAATTATTATGGACAAAAAAACTATATATAGAATAAATTGGAAATAACTGATACAAAGAAGCCACTAGAATTAAGAGGGATGAGGAAAGGTTTCCTGCAAATGATGGAATTTTAGATGGGACTTGACGAAAGTAAATGTTATCGTTCCCATTTTACAAATATGGAAACTGAGGTACAGATTTCTCAAACTATTATGAAAGGTTTCCTAGCTCTTTGGAGAAATCTCCCCTCTCCTTCATCCCTGTCTCTCCCAGCCAAGCCTGCCTGCCAGATGTTTGTTCCCAGTGGTGAAGGCAGTGGTAATGTGGTTGAGGGTGGAGCCACACTGGGAGCCTAGGAAACAGTCTGTTGCTATGAAAAGATGAGAATTCTGTTCTTCTACATACCATCTCAATCCCATAAGGGGACATGGTAGGGGGTGATGGATGGGAAGCAATGTCACTCAGTCCTCAGGTCCCCTGCTGGCTGTTCCTCTGTCGAGTCATTCTTTTCCCTTCTGCTTCCTGTGGCTAAACATATACTGTTGAGCCCAGCCTGTATAACTGCAGACAGAGCCGTCCTGAGATCAAGGAGATCCCAGGAGGATGCCTCGAGAAAGTGAACTTCAATGTCTTGCCATCAGGCAGGGTGGTCTCCCCTTCTTCCCAGAAAAACATTTCCAGGAAAGGGGAAAGACCAGTTTCTCCCCATCGCCCCTAATAATAGTTCACCTTTTAAAGACATTTTAACCAAGCATTTTCCACAAAATACTCTGACATAAGCAATATATAGGATATTATCCTCATTTCACGGATATAAAAACTGGCCCTCAGAGACATAAAGTGACTTGACTAGAGTCACACAAGTAATCTCAGTGATGAACCAGATTTTTGACTCCAAGTGTCTTGGAGAATTTTAGAATCAAAGGATTTAAAAGTAAAAGCATTAAAATTCATCTAATTTAGGACTTGTTAAACTTTTTTTCTACTCCTGACTCTTTTTTTCACCCAAGAAATTTTTATACAACCCTAGGTGTATGAGTATATGAAATAAATATACAAATCAAACATTTACTGATAATAAATCAGTACTGAATTAAAGAATCCTGCTGGGATCTAGTCCAACTCTTTTTAAGGGGGGAAAATGAGACCCAGGAAAAGAAAGTGACTTTGCTTAAAATCAGTTTATCTTTGAGACTGGGTGTCCACTAAATAGGGATATCTAAAAAGAGATCTTTGCCCAGGTAAGAGTCAGGCCAGAGTGCTTTCCAATTCACATGTGATTTTTGTATCCATTGCCTTGTCTGGACCAGATATCTTCCTGTTCCCTGAGCTTGGCTACTTAACCGATTTGTTTAAAGAAATAAAGCCAATCCCCCTCTCTAGATCTCCGTTTTCCTCACAAGTGAAATAAAATGAGTTTTAAGAGCCCTTCCAGCTCTGCCATTCTACCACAGGATACAGCTCATCCATCCATCCCCTTCAGCCTTCTTCCTCCAAGTTAAAGAAATGAGGAGGGGAGGAAAAGGGAGTGCTAATCCTCAGAAAGAAATCGCACAGGGGATTAAAATAATTGGAAACATTTGGATTATAATTTTTAAATGATAATAATAATAATGGTTGGAGCATAAAGTGCTTTGCATACTTTATCTCATTTGGCACTGAACATAATGGAGCGTGTAATGCTTAAGATAAGGCGCTCGCAGGCTTTTTCTCCTTTTAAAGGAAAATAAAAGTTTCCTAAGAACCCTGCAACAGGAAAGTTTGATGTAAAACCGTCTGCTGCATCAAATCAATCCAGTTCCTGTACCCGGAGGACAAGGTTGAAAGGATGGGAAACCTCAAAGGCAAGAATACTGCCCATTCCTGCCTCTAGAGAGAGCTGCAGTTTTCACATGGAAAGGGGCTCCAGAGACTGTCCCATTCAAAAAGTGAGACTAGCAACTAATTTTCATGTGGTCTACAAAGTATCCGATTGATTGTAGGGCTTGTTTATTTTTTTTTCCCACAAGCTGAGGGGGAGAGGAGGATAGAGGTAAAATCTCTCTCTCTCTCTCTCTCTCTCTCTCTCTCTCTCTCTCTCTCTTTTCCCCTTTCAGCTTCTTATCCTAACAAGGGGCTTCCTGCATCTGTTTCATATCAAGTACATGAAGCTTTTTTTTTTTTTTTTCCTTTTTTTGCTTTAATGTTAAGGATTTCTTCTGTTATCACAGTCTTGCCATTTCTCCTAGGGCAGCAAGATCTCAGAGATGCATGATTCCTTAAAGCTCAGATCTATGCTTTGTAATAAAATCTTCAAACATTTCCTGGTAAATTCAATTAGCAAATTTCTAACTATTGCCCGAAGTACTCTCAGATTTGATACTGAAATCGTCTCTTTAAGAGCAAATCAAGTTATATCTAATTCCATGTTTTGTCTAAACTGCCAAAGTTTCTGATCAGATGCTAATAGAAATCCTGCGGATATTCCAAATTTCCCCAAATTCTCCTTGCACACACACTGAAAGGACCCACCCACTTTCTGCTTCTTTAGTTAACATCCCAAATCTGATAGACCAGACCACTTAGCAGAATATAAGCTCCCTGGGGACCAGGACTGCTTTTCATTTTATCTTTGGCACTCTGTAGGTGCTTAATACATTTTGATTGATTGATTGATTGATTGACTGCCAATGCCTAGCACAAGCATTTATCAAGCACCAATGTGTCAGACTACACTAAGTACTATACTATACTATAGCACTGGGTATACACTATCTAATTTAGCTGGACCATAGAATGAAAGAAAGGCATGAAGAGTAGTAAAATATAATAAGTCTGGTAAGGCAGATTGGAGCCAGGTGGGAAAGGACTTTAAACGTCGAGCAGAGGCACTTGAATTTGATCCCACAAATAATGGGGAACCAGTAAAGTTTATTGAGCAGTAGAATGACATAGTCAGATCTTCCCTTTAGGAATATCACTTTGACAGCTGTTTTTAATAAATGTTAATTGTATTGAATCAGAGGGGGGAAGGAAGAGGCAGCTAGAGGGTGTGCACTGGTCTATTATGGGAGACTAAAATGAGGGGAAATGTTGATCCCCTAAGAGTGGGCAGATCATGCTGCCACTAACAGTATAGTTTAAGCAAACACTCAGGAAAGAAAAATGTTAAGCCCCCTATACTATATTATACTATACTAAATCAGTAGGGGTGAGGAGGAACACTGAGGAAAAGAGAAGGAATTGAGAGTTGCTAAGGAGAGGGGTCAAACACAGGGGAATCAAAGAAAAAAACTGTGGTCCAGTAAAAGATGCTACTATGAGTTCTAGTCAGTGACAGGCTCAAGAAATCTGACTTTCTATCAATTTGCTTAAATTTCTTATCAACTTTATTGTCTGGACTTAAATCCCATCTTGAGACCTTCTCAATTAATTGGCTAGTCTCAGTTTTATAAGATAGGATGGAGTACTGGAACAAGTCCCTCAGCAATATGGGACAGCAGATTTAGGAGTTGATCATCCAACCCCATTTTACGGTCAAGGTTACTGAAGTTTAAAAAAGAAAATTGCTTAAGGTCACACAGGCAATGAGCTATGATTTCAGTCAGAATATGAAGACAGGTCCTCTATTTACAAATCCAGAAAATGACATCACACTAAACTCAGGGACTATCAGACCATATCTCTTCTTTTGCCAGTGATTCTTCTATCTTCAAACCCAACTGAGTTGGAGGGCCTAGAGAAAGGGAGGTGAAGGGGAAGGGCTGCTGCACAGTACCCTCAATCTAGTCCTCAGTTCAATGCTTAAGGGAGGGAAGAAAGAGAAGGGGGAAACAAGCATTAATTAAAAGCCTATTTTGTGACGGGTACAATTATTATGTCATTTGATCTTGCATCTACTGAGAGCAGAACATTATATATTAAAGGTCTAACTAATGCATTGTTGGTGAAGTTGTGAAATGACCCAACCATTCTGGAGAGCAATTTGGAACGATACCCAAAGGCTATCAAATCTGTGATCCAGCAGTGTCTCTAATATATCTGTAAACCAAAAAGATCATAAAAGAGGGAAAAGTACTACATGTGCAAAAATGTTTGTAGAGCCTTTTCTGTAGTGGCAAGGAACTAGAAATTAAATGGATACCCATCAGCTGGGAAATGGCTGAATAAGTTACGGTATATGCATGTAATAGAATATTATTGTTCTATAAGAAATGACAAGCAGACTGATTTCAGAAAAGTCTGGAAAGACTTGCATGAACATACTAAGTAAAGTAAGCAGAATCGAGAAAATATTGTACCTAGTAATAGTAAGATTATGTGATCAACTGTGATGGGCTTGGATGTTTTCAACAATGAAACAATGAGGTGATTCAAGGCAATTCCAATAGACTTGGGATGGAAAGCGCCATCTGCTCTCAGAGAGAGAATCATAGAGACAGAATGTGGATCAAAGAGAGAAGACAGAGACAGAAAGAGAAGAAGAAAAAGAAGAGAGGGAGGGAAAGAAGGAGGCAAGAAGAGAGAGAGAGAGAGAGAGAGAGAGAGAGAGAGAGAGAGAGAGAGAGAAGAAAGGAAGGAAAGTATTTTCATCTTTGTTGTTATTTGCTTGGGGTTTTTTTTTTCATTCTCATGTTTTTCCCCCTTTTGGTCTGATTTTTCCTGCACAGATGATGAATATGAAAATATGTTTAGAAGAATTGCACATGTTTAACCTATATCAGATTGCTTGCTGTCTTGGGGAGGGGAAGGGGGAAAGAAGGAGAACAATTTGGAACAAAAGGTTTTGCAAATGTGAATGTTGAAAACTATCTTTGCATGTACTTGAAAAAATAAAATACTCTTTAAAAAAATTTTAAAGGTCTAGTTCTTTCTTCTTTCTTTCCTTCTTTCCTTTCTCTTTTTTTCTCTCTCTCCTTTCTTTGCCTCTCTCTCTTTATCTCCCTCTCATATATACACACATACAAACATGATATAAAATGCTATGTGAGAAAAGGAAATCAAAAAAAGCTTCTTGTAGCAGTTGAGATGGATTTTAAAGGATAAAAAGAAATGACCATTCCAGATTTAGGAAACAAGATAGGCAAAAGCTTAGGGATGAGGAAAGCATAGGATGCCTGTGGGGAATAGTGAAAAGTCCATCCAGTTTACCTGGAGCATGGAATACATTGAAAGAGAGTCACATTAGATAAGACTGAAAAGGTAGAGTATCTTTCTTGCTTATAAAAGACTTTGAATGCCAGGAAAAAGTTTAATCTTTATTCTATGCAAAGGTTTTGAGGAGAGGAGTGTGACATAACCAGATCAGTGCAAAAGAGAGATGGCTTTGACAGTATTTTGAGGGATGGATTGAAGGAAAGAGATAGAAGAGCAGAGAAGTACTGTGTAGAAAGAAATCCAGTTCTGGTTCAGAAGATCTGAAAGAAAGAGAAGAGAAAAGAGAAAGGAGAGAGATAGAAAACGATAAAGCAAAGAGAGAGAGATGGAGAGAAAGAGAGGGGGAGAGAAGAGGGAGGGAAGGAGGAAGAAAGAGAGACAGACAGAGAGAGGGGGAGGAGGAGGAGAAAGAGAAGGAGGAGGAAGAAGATGAGGAGGAGGAGGAAGAAGATTAGGAAGAGGAGGAAGAAGAGGAGGAAGAGGAGAAAAAGAAGAAAGGAAGGGAGAGAAGGGGGAAGGGAGGGAGAGAGAGAAGAAAAAAGAAAGGAAAGAAAGAAAATCCCATCTTTGACATTTAAACCTATGTGACCCTGGACAAGTAACAAGTAAAATACAGAGGCTGTAATCAACTCTCAGGGAAATGCTTTTTAAGGAGGCACCGTTCTGGGCAGTGGAAAAAGCCCTGGCTCTGTCTGGCCTCATAGAACACAGGGTCAAATACCGATTCTGCTATTTATTATTTCTGTGACCTTGGTCAAGTAACTTCATTTTGGCCTCAGTTCCTTCCTCTTTAAAATGAAAATGCTGGACTAGCTGACCTCTAAGGTGTAAAATAAATTATTCAGTTATAATACATCTAACGTGGTCCCAGGGAGTCTAACAGGAGCCAATTAGGAAGAATTCTCACTATTCTGATTACATTTTCTAGTTCTCTTGAGTAGATTAAAAGTGATTTTTTAAAAGCCCAGCAGCTAAGTGGCAAAGAGGATAGAGAGCTAAATCCTCAGCCTGGAAGACTTGAGTATAAATTTGACCTCAGCCCTTTAGTAGCTGTGCAACCTTTGGGAGAGCCACTGAAATTTCTCTCAGCCTCAGTTTCCTCATCTGTAAAAAGGAGTTAAGAGCTGTTGTGAAGATAAAATTAGATAAATTTCAGAGGAGCCATGAACATTTAACATTTTGTTAACTGCTTCAATGGAATAGCTTTCCTTTGTTAAACCTTTTAAAATGTATTATCAGTTCTATTGTTGATATTATTCCTTCATGAGATTAAAGGGTTATGAATGTGTCATGCTGTGTATGCTTTCAATGAAGGGAACTAGCTTAAATTTCTTTGTGACACGGGAAAGCCCACTGGATATAGGGGATAGGGGAGAAGGAACTATCTAGATCTAAAAACAAAAGGCATCAATGAGATGTTTAAAAATAAACTAAAATGAGGAGGCTGGAGTAGTTGATTTCTGAGGTCTCTTTCAGATCTGATTTCAAATTTGGAATCTATGATCCTCAAAGAAAATATTGCAGTGAACAGTCTGGAGTAGTGGTTCTCAAACTTTTATTCTCAGCATCTTTATACTATTAAAAATTACTAAGGATCTGTTCAAAGAGTTTTTGTTTATGTGGGTTACATTTATATATTCAATATACTTATGTGTATTATATATGAAACATTTATATATCATATACATGTTATACATGTAATATATAATATTACCATACTAGAAATAAAAACTAATTTTGAATTTGTATTCCCTCTGAAAAGGTTTCAGAGACTTCCAGGATCCTCCGGACAATACGTTGAGAACCACTAGTCTAGAGAAATGGGTAAGAAAAAAGGTCCTGCCCTAGAATGGTAACAAAATGGATTGGGTATGAGAAATGATGTCAGCAAGGCTTGATAAATATATGAGAGGTAAGGAAGAACAAAGAGCTAAAGATGACTCCAACGTCGAGAACATGGGAGACTAGGTGATACCACATAAAGTAAACAAGCATTTATTAGGCTACTAGATGCCAGGTGGTGACAAAATGAAATAGTGCCTCCCTAGGAGGAACTTTTAGATTGTATAGAGAGAAACAATGAAGCTAGAAAGAAGGGGAAAGATTTGGGACATGCTCAGTTTGTGATGGGTTGAGTTTGAGGAAGGAGATTTAATATCCAGATAGAAAAATGAGTGTCGAAATGTGAAATTTGTTGATTAGTTTTGCTAAAAAAATTTTTTTTGCTATTTTTTAAATTAATGGTTTTTTTTATAAAATTACTTCCTAGAAGGGACTAAAGAAAGGGATAAAAGGGGAAATTTAGACAATATGAAATCAAAAAAATAGCAATAAGGAAAATATTTTTGAAAAATATATTTTGAAAAAAAGATTTTATTTTTAAGGAAATTTCTATTCCTTTGGGGGTTATTTATGCATCTAACAAAACAAATTTAAAAGAAAAAATAGTGAGGTTCTGTCTAAAGGAAAGAGATGTTAAAGACCAGGCTTGAGAAGCTCTGAGTTTCTGGGACAGGGCTGGAGGAGATGAAATCCCAGACTCTGACATCTTAATTTGGGACTAGATGGGATATAAAGTCTTGCCAGATCCTCCCAAAGTCATTTCATTCATCCCTCTGCCCCTTGGCAGAATAGGCTGCTCCAGTTGTTCTTCCACATGGAGAGGTGGGGGGCAGGTGGGGAGGGGGAAAGAGTCTTTCCTATTTTTTCAAAGGCTTCCAAGAAAAGAGAGTGCACAGGAAGTCTAACCTCCATCCCTTCTATTACAAAAGTGCCAACCCCTTTTCCTCATGTTTCAGCTTTGGTGGAGATGAAAACCAGCTGCTCACCAGCCTCTGTGTAGCAGTACCCCAGAGATTTGAAGCCTGTTAATCAGTTCTTATCCCCCAGGCCTCCCACTCCACCCCCTCCAACCTCCCCCTCTCCAATTTTTTCTTCCCCAACCCTACAAAGCCCACTGATTTTTATCCCTAGCAGCATCTCTTCTGTGGGTTAAAAACCCCTAGAATCATAGAATTTCATCTCCCCTACCACCCATTTCCAAGTTTGTGACTTTAAGTTCGATTTTCCTCCCCATCCCAACCTCAAAACAAGATGGTCTCTTCCAAACCCCCCCAATTCAGACAGAGGGGATTCCTTTTCTTTGAACCCCCATCCCCCAGGCCCCACCCCTATGAACAAGGTAGGATATCCTGGCCCTCCCAGCAGAGGCATCTGAACATCTGGACACCAGAACTCCAAAACTCCTATCTCTCTCTCTCTTTCTCAGACTCTAAAGTTAACCCCTGCTTAAGGTTATTCCCCACTAGTTCTCTCACCTCCCTGACCTTTCCTAAATTCTGGGCTTTTTCTCAGCCAACTCACAGAGAGAAGGGGGTGGGAATGTGTCCAAAGACCCTTCTGTGGGGGTCTCTCTGCAGTGTGGCCATAAAGTGAGGAATCTCTCTTCCTCTCTGCTCTCCCCTATCCATCTACCGTATCCCCCATTCCATCACCATCACATTTTCTGAAACAGACTTCCCCAACCCCAATATGCACTCCCAGAAATCTCTACCCAGGAACGATGGGAATTAGTTTGACCATGTGGACTACAGAACTTGTTCCAGTTACTTTGCACATACCCATAATGGAGAGAGAGAGAGAGAGAGAGAGAGAGAGAGAGAGAGAGAGAGAGAGAGAGAGAGAGAGAAAGAGAGAGAGAGAGAAAGAGAGACAAAAAGAGAGACAGAGAGACAAAAAGAGAGACAGAGAGACAGAGACAGAGACAGAGAGAGACGCAGAGAAAGAGAGAGAGAGAGACAAAAAGAGAGACAGAGAGACAGAGACAGACAGAGAGTTGGTGTAGGATAGAACTACTAGTAGTAGAGGATACTTAGGCAGAATCCCCAAGGAGGAAGGAAACCCTGGAGGTCATGGCTAAGAGGGGGTCTATGATGGAATTCAGACCTGATTTTACTCTGATTTTTCAAGACAATGCTTGACACCTTCTCCACTCTGCCCACCTCATATCCCTCCATATGCACTCACTCCCGCAGCCCTCAATGCATCCACAGAAAGCTAGGCAGTTACTGGAGATGAAAACTAGGCACTGGAGCTTAAAGGGGACTTTAAAACACCCCAACAGAGCAAGGGTACAGAGGGGTGAGGGAATATCTCTTCCCTACCATCACTCTAGGATACCTTGTAGCCTCTGCCTAGAGAAAAGAGAAGGGAGGAATAGTTCTAACTGTGGGTATGGAGAGGGGAGGGATTGGGAGAGGTTGTAGCCTCTGCCCAGGGAAAAAGGAAGAGGGGATAGTTCTGGCTGTGGGTATGGAGAAGGGAGGGGAGGGATGAGGGGCTTGTAGCCCCTGCCTAGGGAAAAGAGAAGGGAGGAATAGTTCTAACTGTGGGTATGAAGAAGGGAGGGATTGGGGGGAGTTGTAGCCTTTGCCCAGGGAAAAAGGAAGGGGGATAGTTCTGTCTGTGGGTATGGAAAGGAGAGGGGAGAGGTTGGAAGTGTTGTAGCCTCTGACTAGGGAAAAGGGAAGGGGAGAATGGTTCTAGTTGTGGATATGGAGAGGGGAGGGGAGGGGAGGGGAGGGGTTGGGAAATATAGCCTCTGCCTAGGGAAAAGGGAAGGGCATGGGGGACAGTTCTGGCTATGGGCGGTGGGGGGTGGAGCAGGGTTCGAAGAAAGTCCTATATATTGACCAAAAGTACAAGTCAACAAGTATATAACTCAGGTAAGGTGTGTGGAGGATTCTTCTCCTAGAACTTTCTGCAACCGATTTAGATATTGAACAGAGGGAGAAAGCCATTCCCCAGCCCCACACAGAGCACCAACGCTGACCAGGTTCCCTTATCGCCCCGGGGACCAGGTAGCCCGCCTAAGAAATCAGGCGAGGGCAGAGAATGACCCCCCAAGCTGAGAAAAGCCGACCTACCCAGAGCATACAAGACAGACAGATCCACGTCATCTTCTCGCCGAGTCCAGTCTCTTGGTCCCACCCCGGAGCCTGAAGACATGCCCTTCCTGAGACTACTGCTCGGGCCGGGCTGACCAGGGCAGACGGGCGTAGAACGGAGCTCTCGGTCGCCCAGTCCTCCGCCTCTCTCACTGAGACAGCATCTGTCTGGCGGAGCTCGCTGCCTGCCTCTCTCCTCCTTCCCTCCCTCCGGCAGCCAGCCCTCCCCTTCTCCCTCCCCTTCCCTCCCCTCCCTCCCTCCCGCCTTGTCCCTGCCTTTCTCTGTCCTTTCCAGCTCCTCTGCTGGAATTTCAGGTCCCGCTGCCTGAAAAGTGGAGAGAGAAGGGGTCTGGCCGAAAAGCTTCTTTCGCTCGTCCCCAGTTGAACCTCCCCCCAAATACACACAGAGAGATCTGCACCCCCTCCCTCCCCACTTGTGCTTTCCCATTTTGGCGGCTATGCTGGTTCCCTAGAAACTTAAGAACTTCGGGGCTCCCTAGTGGAGTGAGAGTAGGGAAAGATGGGGGTCAAGCTGCTTCGTTCCCCTTCCGCCTGGCAGAGAAGGAATAGCACATTGATATTGTGAGAAGAAATTGAAAAACTGTTCCTCCTTAACAGGACGGTTCCCCACCTCCTCCCACACGCCGACAGCTTTGTGAATTGCCCAAGTGGGTTTGCACACTCACTCTCACACACACACTCACTCACACACACACACACACTCTCACTCACACACACACACACACACACACACTCTCACACTCACACACACACACTCTCACACACACACACACACACACACACACTCAGGACCAACTGACAGTCCACCCTCCTAGAGAGCCCAGAACAAGTCTGAGCTCAGAGAGAAGTGAATGCCAGACCCGGGTCAGCATGGTGAGTGACCCTCCCATCGCTTGCACTCCCCCCCTCCCACTCATCCCCATACATTCCAATCTGCGGACTTTCCCCCAGTATTTTCTTTCTTTCCTTCTTTCCTCTAAACATCTGTCCCAGCCCTTCCCTTCCTGAAGGGAGCCCCGCTTCAGTCTCCCGCGAGAGTCTGTTTTTCTTTACTCTTCCCTGGGCCAACATTTGGTTTGCATTTCCCCTCTTCCTCCTTCTCTCCCTCCTTCACCCCCCACCAATTCTTCTCCTCTTCAGGTCTCTCCTTCCCTCATTTCCTCTCTCCCCCTGAGATTCCCCAGTGCCATCAGCTCCAAATTATTTCTTCTCAGTAGCCTCTGGCCACTTGTATCCCCCAGTATTCTTCCCAGCCCTTATCGCTAACCTCTCCCAATACCCCCCCCAGTCTTTGACCCCTTCCCTCAAGCATCCCTCCCATTCTTGCTCTTCCCCTAGTGCCCTCCTAAATCTCAGCTCCCTTCCCATCCCTGCCACATCCCCAGTTTTAAGACATCAATATCCAGGGATATGACTGATGGGGGAGGGGGAGGGGGTACAGAATCCAGACTCCCTGCAGGACTGCATGGCAATCCAGCAAAACTGAGCAACATCATCCATCCCCACCCCCCCACCTTGCCCTCTTTGTCTCCTTTCCTCATCCCCTTCCAAAATAAAAAATAAAAAGATCCTTCCAAGTTTTTAACAAGGCTGGAAGCAAGGGTGGGTGGGGAGTGTGAGTCACCCACCCAGTTCCAAGGAGAAGTCCCTGAGCATGAGGAGGCTCTGAGGCACAAGCCCACACCCTTCACACACACACACACACACACACACACACACTCACACACGTGCCAGACACGGAGACCCAAACACACTTGGCCAGATGCCCAATGCTCTGGCAGGCGTGTGACCGTATGCAGATGGCCGCCGTCCATGGGACCAAGCTCTCTGACACCCACATGAGCTCTCGCGTCACTGCCTTTCTTTCTATCGAGTTACACACTGGGATTCTAAGGTCTGGATCATCCCCTCGACAGGCCACATCCTCCCTCAGCCTTGGCTGAGCCAGGTGTGCTGGCTCCCGGTACGCAGCCTGGCCAGTTTGTCCAGCCAAGGAAACTCTGAAGTGTGAGGGGAACACTTTTCCACACAGACAGAAAAAGAGCAGAGGAAAGGAAGAGGGATCAGGCACTGGGAGGCCAGAATGGCTGTTAGAGGAGCTAAATTCTAACCTCAGTGATTGAACAGGTCACCCCCCCCCATGAACCTCTATTTCCACATCTGTAAAATGGGACACCTAGTGATCTGTGGGGAGGTTCTGGTTCTGTAATTCTGTGACTCTTGGGCTCTAGAAGCAATGCATGGGACAAGAATCCCAAGCCTGGCCACTGGCCCCGGGCGGAAGCTTCAGCATGATGGAGTCTGCACTCCCATGCAGGAGGTGAGGACAGGGGGAGTCCCAAACCCTTCCTCAGAGCTGTTGTTTGACAGCAGGATGAGCAGGGAGCTGGCAGCCACCCAAAGGGTTTCCCCCGTCCCACCACCACCAGATTGCAGTTCCAGATCCTAGTCTCTCCCCCAATCCCATGCCCAGGGTCTGCACAAAAATATGGGGGGTAGGGACTGATGGCTGAGCCAGCACTGCAGCTGTACACACTGCAAGCTTCTCTTCTCTGACTGGCGAGGTAATTGCCTCCCCACCGAGCACTCAGAGCTGCCCCTCTTCCCCTCTCCCGTTAGAGGCTGGAGGGAGGGGGATGCTGGGGAATAAGCCAGGGACATATTAAGGGTGAACCTGCATGCCCACCCCCAGCAGAAGACTCCAGTGCTGTTAGCCTCCCTCCCGCCAGCTTGTCCCCCAGCAGCCAACCTGCACGCAGCCCCCGTCCATCCCGAGCCCAGCAGTCACGGCTTGCGTCACAGGCCCTTTGCTTCTCTCTCTATCTCTGGATTTCTGAGAAATCACCATTGAGCTTCCCAGAAGTGTTGGGGAAAAACAGACAGACAAAAGACAGTATCTCTGTGACACCTTCCCCAGCTCTGCTTCCTAAATCCAGGCAGTTTCTTTCCCAAGTCGCTACTCCACTCCCAGGCTGCTAACATTAGAACTTATAATGAATGATAAATGAAGAAGTCTAAGACTGAAATAAATCTTAAGAGGGGAAAGAAAGAGAAAGGGAGGGAGGGAGGGAGGGAGGGAGGCAGGGAGGAAGGAAGGAAAGAAGGAAGGAAGGAAGAAAGAAAGAAAGGAAGGAAGGAAGGAAGGAAGGAAGGAAGGAAGGAAGAAAGGAAGGAGGAAGGAAGGAGGGAGGAAAGAAGGGAGGGAAGGAAAGATGAAGAGAGGGATGAAGGGAGGAGGGAGGAGGGAGGGAGGGAAAAAGGGAAGGAGGGAGGGAGAGAGGGAGGAAGGAAGGAAGAAAGGAAGGAAGGAAGGAAGGAAGAAGGAAGGAAGGAAGGAAGGAAGGAAGGAAGGAGGAGGAAGGGAGAGAGGGAGAGAGGGAAGGAGGGAGGGAGGAAGGAGGGAAGGATGATGGGAGGAGGGAGGGAGGGAGGGAGAGAGGGAGGGAGGAAGGAAGGAGGGAGGGAGGAAGGAAGGAAGGAAGAAAGGGAGGGAAGGAGGAGGGAGGGAGAAGGAAGAGAAGAAAGGAAAGAGGGAGGGAGGGAGGAGGAAGGGAGACAGAAAGGGAAGGAGGAAAGAAGGAAGAGAGGGAGGGAGGAAGGAAGAAGGAAGGGAGGGAGGAAGGGAGGGAGGAAGGAAGGGAGGAAGGAAGGGAAGAAGGAAAAAAGGGAGGGAGGAAGGCATGATACATTACATTCATGAAGATTTTTTTGAGTCCCCAAAGATAAGTGTCTTTTCGCCTAAAAAAATTTGTATTTAATTCCTTATATGTCTTAATACTTATTCTTTTTACATTTATTGAGTATTTACAAAGACATAAGCTTGTATTTTCCATTTACATCTTAAGATCTTTGAAAATAGAAGGGAAAAAAGGTCACTTTATCCAGGACCCTGCTTCCTAAAGCTACCAGCCATCTTCCTTCCCCACAAAGTAGAAGCTTATCTTCCCAATGCCAAAAGATTTTCCAAGGAAGTAATTATAATAAGAATCGCCCATGTTTATGTAGCACTTTAAGGCTTACAACATCTCCGTGAGGTAGAAAACTGGGTTATTATTTTTATTTTTTAGTCATTTTGTTAGTTGTATCAAACTCATTGAGGGTTTTCTTGGCAAAAATACTGGAGTAGTCTTCTATTTCCTTCCCCAGCTCATTTTACAGTTGAGGAAACTGAGGCAAACATGGTCAAGTGACTTGCCCAGGGTCACAACAATACTAAGTGTCTGGGGTCACATTTGAACTCAGGAGGATGAGTCTCCCTAATTCCCTGGCCAGTGTGCTAGCCACTGAGCAATCTAGCTGCCAACAAATAGAATCATCTTCCTTTCCCAGAGAAGGAAATTGAGGAACAGAGAGGTTAAGTGCCTTACCCACAATTACACAGCTAGGAAATATCAAAATTAGTACTTTGCCTCCAGGCAACGAATCAAGTACACTCTTCACTATGACAAGCTACTCTGCAGATGTTTTATATCCCTTCCATGTCAGGAAATTCTTCCTGGTGCCTAATAATCAACTCTCCTGCTATATTCTAAGCCCTAGAAATCTCAGGAATCTCTGAACATATGTAATCATTACACATCAAACATTTCCTAGACTCTTCCTCTTCCCTTCCACAGCTGCACCCCAACCTACATTGGGCCACCTGGCTGATCCCCTACTCCAATGCCCTACTCTAACTGGATGGAACTCCTCCTACATGGTCCCTGATGGGGGTCTAAGGCAACCCCACTTTGCAGCTCTTGGCCACATGCTACACAAAATACTTTCCCGGCACTAAATCCTGACTATCCATCCTTCTTCCTTCCAAGTCCAACCCCAAGCCCTTCCATGAAGGCTTTCTGGACTCTTCCCATTCATGCTGATGTGTTCTTTTCAGAACTCATCGACTCATTATATTGATCATTCACTTGAGACATCACACACATACGGTCTCGTGTCAAATGTATTAGCTTTCTTGCCCTGAAATGGGAAGAACCAGAACATTATACACAGTAACCGCAACATTGTGTGATGATCGTATGATAAGCTTAGCTCTTCTCAATAAAGCCGTGATCCAAGACACTTCCCAAAGACTCATGATGGAAAATGCCATTCACATTCAGATTCACCGTTCGGTGAATCTCTGAACGCAGGTTGGAGCATACTATTTTCACTTTTTGAAATTTGCTTTTTTGTGTTATCCTTCGTCTGTTTTTCCCTTTTGTTCTGCTTCTTCTTTTACAACAAGACTGATACAGAAATATGTTTTAACATGATTATACAATTGTAGTCCATATTGAATTGTATGCTATCTTGGGGAAGGGGGAAGAAAGGAGGGAGAAAAATTTGAAACTCAAAAGCTTATAACAATGAATGTTGAAAACAATCTTTATATGTAATTGGAAAAAATAAAATACCATTAAGTGAAAAAAAAAAAAAACAAATAATCACTGAAATACAACTAAAAGTTCTCCGTTATCTCCGAGAAAAGTTCATCCCTACTCCCCTCCACTGAAAAAGAGTTTAAAGGTCAAGCAACATTGGGAAGAAGAAGGTAGATTTAGCATCACACATGGGTGTCAAACCTGATTTTGCCATTTGCCCATTATGAAATCTTAAGCAAGCTCCTTAACCTTTATAGACATCAGTTTCTTCATCTGTAAAATGGACTCTGTTAATCGTTCCAGTCAGTCAGTCAGTCAGTCAATAAACATGTATTAAGCACTTACTTTTAAATGCTAAGTACTGGGAATATGAAGAAAGACAAAAATATGTCAAATTATATATTTCTATGTAATATATATATAGATATCAAGGTATATACAATATAATCTATATTGTCTTTTTGAGAGGGAAAGAGAGAATTTGTTTTTAAAAATGTTAAAATTGTTTTTACATATCATTGGGAAAAATAAAATACAAATACTTATTCATGGTGGGAAAAGTACATGCAAGATATATATAGTATGAATGGGATAATACAGAAGTGGGGATGTGAAGGAGAAGCAAGGTGGTACAGTAGATAGAGCACTGGCCCTGAAGTTTAAATATAATGTCAGATACTAACTGTGTGACTCTAAGTAAGTCACTTAACACTAATTCCCCCAAAAAAGGGGAGAAAGAGAAAGAGACCAGGAAAGACCTTTGCAGAAGATGGAATTTGAGATTCACCTTGAAGGAAGTCAGGTGGAAATGAAGAGTTGAATATTATATGTGAGGAATAGAGGGACTAGTTTATGAAGGATGTTACTAACTAAAAAAAATTCTTTTGGTTTTGCTTTTGGAGGTCATAGGTGCTGTTAAAGGTTATCGAGTAGGGAAGAATTATCCTTTAGCAGCAAAGTAAAGAAGGGGATGAAATAGGAGAGAGTCTGGAAAAAGACAAATTGAGAGGGTGCAGAGATAGTTCAAGGAGAATTGGACAAGGACAAGAAATGTGATGGGAGAATGGTACCCAAACTTTTCCTTGTATGAAGCCTGTGTCTATCCAAATGGATGTACAATCTTATCAATTCAGGATTTACCTCCAGTAATGCAGACCTCTCCATGTCTGCCCATCCTGGGCAACTTATTCAGCTTTTCCCCAGTTAGCAGGTGCAACCAATCTGTTGGAGCCCTTCCCAGGTTTCTCCCTTTCTATCCGGGGACTCTATATAACAGCAATTATACTCTCAGGGACTATGAATAAGAAAATATCTATTCACATGTAGATTTTTGGTCATCTTGAAATAACTCTTCTCCCTCCCACCCTACTTTTAACCTTATGGTTCAAGGCTAGGAAAGAATGGGCTGTAGGGCTCTCCAATCCTAGATCTTGCTCCCCAGTAGCTAAGTGAGGAAACAAGTGGATAGCGTTCCTAGGCAGGAAGATCCAAGTTCTCAGACTTTCACTGGCTATGTGATTCTGTCTAATCTCTGTCTGCCTCAATTTCTTCATCTATGAAATTGGGATAGTAATAGTCCCACCTCCCAGGATTGCACAGTTCACAGAGCACTGGGTCTGGGATCAGGAAGATCTTTCTGCCTCAGTTTCCTCATCTGTAAAATGGTGATGATAAGAGCACTTCCCTTCCAGGATTGTTGTTAAGGATTTAAGGAGATAACACTTATAAGTAGCTCAGCACCGTGCCTAGTTCCACGTTAATAAAGATAAAGGCGTATTTCCTTTTTATTTCCTTCCTTTTTTCTTTCTACCTTCCAACTAATGTGGGCTCCTTCAGGACAGTCCCACATCTTAAAAATTCTTGTATCCCTTAATATAGTACTTTGCAAAAATTAAGAGTTCAATGAATTCCTTGTTGATTAATTGACACAGCAATATAATACTAAACATTATAAATAGAGGCGGACTCAGAATTAGAGAAATCCCATCTCTAACATTTGCTTCTTGTATATGGTCTAAAACAGATCCTGCAAGATCTCAAGGCTTCAATTTCCTCAACAAGGACAGGACAAGAGATGGATTCAATGGCTTTTTGGGTCCCCTCCAGCTCTAACCCTGAGCCTCGGATTGCTTTCTCTCTCTTGTAGAATGCCCAGCTATTTCTTCCTACTCTGTCTCCAAAAGAAAAGGAAAACAGCTAGTTGACATGAATTATCTGGCACTTGGAAACTGTGAGCCTGGGCAAGTCACTTTACTAAATTCCTTTAGCTGCAAAATGAGGATGATAATCATTATATTGCCTATTTCACAGAGCGATCTGAGGCTCTAATAACAACATATATAAGGCAAAGCTTCACAAACTATGGGCCATGTAATTGAATGTATGGGTCATGAAAAATTTGGCAACAGCAAGAATTTTCAGATATTCTGCCAAGATTTAATTCTTTATGTAAAAATAAACAAGCAATCCATTTCATTAGTATGCAAATTTGCTTTCATCTTTAATAAATAGTAAAAGTGTGTATATATATATATATACCAAAGAATTGTTTTAAAATATATTTCTTTATGATTTATTATCAGTAAATGTTTGATACGTTACCTATTTTATATCCTATATACCTAAAATTGGATAAAAATTTCTTAGGGGTTGAAAGTGAACAATTTTAAAGAATTAGTGATTTTCTCTTCCTTCACATCACTACCTGCTTCCATTAATATTTAAAGGATGTATCCCCATCATATTTACTGCTTTTATTCATAGTCTTCAGGTCTGATTTGAAGCTAGGGTCTAGCAAGACTGACCTCTTTGTACTTTTCATAGAATTTAGAGTGGAATGGACCTCAAATATAGTCTAGCCTAATCCCTACCCATTACGAAACTGAGGGACAGAAACAGGATGTGACTTGATCAAAAGATCTAATCCAAAATAAGTAGAATTTAGAATCAATTATAAATATAACATTATATCATGATATATAATATAGAGTAATTAGATGGCAAAGTGGAAAGCGCACTGGGCTCATCTTCCTGAGTTACTTTGTAGGCAAGTTACTTGCCTCAGTTTCCTCATATGTAAAATGAGCTGGAGAAGGAAATGGCAAATAACTCCAAATGGAATCAAAAATAGACATGAATCAAATAACCAGAAGACAACAACAATAATAAGTAATATGTGACTAGTGTTTACTACTAGTACTTTAAAGGCATACTTTGTATTCATTATATTATTTGACCCTCCCCACAATTCTGTTGAGATAAGTAATACAATTATCATTTGTATTTTATATGAGCCTGAGTTCTGGGAGCTTATTCTTGATTCTTAGACACTCCAAGACAGCAAAGGAGCAGACACAGAGATTTGGGGGGTTTACCTTGAACTTCAGGAGAAATTTCAGAATCTGGAAGTCTCAGCCACAGAGCTGGAAGCAGAACTGTCAAACACTACAGTCCACTTCATTATCCCTTGGCTTCCCCACCTGTAGATCTAATTCCCTGACCCCCGAGCTAAAACAATCTCCGTCCCTCCGCTTGCCAAGGGCAGAAGATGGAGTCCTGGCTGGAAGCCGGTGGGCAGTGGGAGGGGATCCAAGGAGGCTTCTGCTGCCTCAGCAGAACACCTCAGCGTGGCTCCCGATTGGCCAGGAAGGGGCCTGCAAAGGCACCAGGAAAACCGCAGCCCCCCATCTCTAATAGGCCTTGTGGAACTGGAGCAGGCTGGACCCCAGAGCACAGGGTTGCAAGACCTGCTGGTCCCCTCTGCCTCTCAGACCTTTCTGTGGCTGACCAGCCAATACCTGCGCACTTCACCTCCTGAGCCTGAAGTATCCAAAGCGTATTCATTCTAATCTTTTCCTGAATCTACAGACGACCCAAAGATTCCACCCAGATCTGTGATCTGTCCACAATTCCCACAATCTGTAATAACGTCCCTGAGCATTACTGTCCCTATCTCTATCCGCTCCTCTGCTCTAATTTCCTGTCTGAAATGAAAAGGTCTGAAAATGCCCATTCAGGATATAATAGTACCCCAGATGCAGCTGCAATACCAGCCTGTCACAGTAAGAAACTCAATTCCCACCCAAACTGTGTGTCTTCCTATGAAAAAGGGAAGGGAAGGGGAAGGGAGGGTCTCTGGAAGATTTGGGGAGGGGGGAGGTAATCTTTGGTCCCCACAATCCATTGCCCAATTCAGGCTTCACTCTCAGCATGTAATGGAAACTGAAAATTGGGGTCCAGCAGATTTTGGACTCAGGACAAGTTTGGAATGACTTTCGGGACCTCTTCCCCATCTTTTTTCCCACTTTTATATTTCAATCAATCCCTTTTATATTCCTTCAACCCAAATGTGGATTTAAAGACACCTTTTTTGAGAGGATCTCAAAGCACTCTGGCAAAGGGTAGTAAGGGTGACAGTTCCTTCTGCCAGCGAGGTGAGTGGGAAACTAAGTTGAGAGGCAGGAGGGAGAAAGAAATCCCCACGGTACCTAAACTCTCCCATCTCACCACAACTTCTGACATTGTGGCAAGGGGGGAGAGAAAAGGAAGGGGGAGATGGTGCAGTCAGAAGGAAGCCCCATCACCAGCTCTTTAGGAAGCTGCAGTGAGGGCAGAGTTCGTTCTGGGCAGAGACTGGACCTTATGCATATTGTAGGGTCCTAAACCTCCTCCATCATAGATTAGCTACATGACTTTAGGCAAGTAACTTAACCCTCTCTGCCTCAGTGACAGCATCACACTGAATGATCACTGAGGTTCCAACCATTTCTAACATTCTGTGGCTATGTGAAACCACACTGAGCCCAAAAAACAAACCCACTGGGGTAAGGGGAACTACCTCCCCTACCTCCCCGGCTCATGGCTCACCACTTCTTCCCATGGTCTCCCAGAAGAACGCTGGGCAGGTTAGAAAGCAAGGCAGTCACAACCTTCAGATTCCCTCTCCCCTCCCACCACCACCTTCTTTTAGCTCAGGGGGCTCCCTGGGCTCTTTGCCCAGCTGGCTTCTTGCCACCCCAGTTGTTAATTTCTAGCCACATGAAAAATGGTTCTTTCTAAAAGGGACCCCAGCCAGGAAGCTTTCCCACCATCTCCTCCCTCCCAGCCCCCACTCCCAACCAAGGGGGAGCCTAAAGATGGAATGTGTTGGGAAAGGAAAGGCTCTTTACCAAAGTGGTTATGCTGGGAAATCCGACTTGGTTCCTGAAGAAATACTATACACTCTTCTCCCCAGCATCTTCCTGGCTTAACCCTGTCTCTCAAGATCCTACCAGATTCTATACTCTGTCAAGTATCCCCCAGGTCCTGTCTCACTTCCCAAATGTCCACAAATGTCATTCCTGCTCTCCTGATGTGCTCCCAGAGTCTGCCCTTCTCCCCAAAGTTACCCTAATCCTTTTCTCTCTTGACTGATTACATGCAGCCCCTGCCCATCTCCCCCCATCTCAAACCCTTCTCCCCCATTGCAATGGCCTCTTCTCCAGAATCTACCCAGATCCTGTCTATATTACCCCATCTCTGCCCATCTCCCCCAGACCTTGCTGCTCTTCCCAATGTCCACCTACCTTCTACTCTCTTCCTCAGTTCCCTCCTGCTTGTGTTCCTCTCCCTGTGCAATTCTCCAGTCCCTCAAACCATCAAAACTGATTTGATGTTCAGCAAATACCCACTAAACTCATCTCCCTCTTTTAATCTTATTTTATTTTCTTCTTGCTCTAGGAAGCTGAAACTCTGATCCTTCCATGTTAAAAGCATTTTTCAGGGGTTCCAGGGACCCTTCCCCCTCACAGAAATCTGGGGGAGGGGAATTATGCCTTTCTATATCCAAATCTCCCTATCTGTGTCTATTATCTCAACTCATATCCCAACTGCAAAGTGCTCTAGCTTCCAATGTTGAAACTCTGATCTTTCCAAGTTAAAAGCATTTTTCAGGGGTTCCAGGGACCCTTCCCCTCTCACAGAAATCTGGGGGAGGGGAATCTGTGCCTTTCTGTATGCATATCTGTGTCTATTATCTCAACTCATATCCCAACTGCAAAGTGCTCTAGCTTCCAATGTTGAAACTGATCTTTCCAAGTTAAAAGCATTTTTCAGGGGTTCCAGGGACCCTTCCCCTCTCACAGAAATCTGGGGGAGGGGAATCTGTGCCTTTCTGTATGCATATCTGTGTCTATTATCTCAACTCATATCCACTGCAAAGTGCTCTGGCTTCCAATGCCGGGGTACCTGGAGTGAGCAGCGATGGAGTGTGGAAGGTCGCGGTCCCAATGGGGCACTAATTCTCCCCGGCTTTTGCCGAGGGATCCCTTGGGCTGAGCTATGGAGGGCAGGGGAGACCCAGCCTAATGCATCCATCTCTGATGTTTTCTCACTGGGAGTGATGAAGAGGAGAAAGATGCAGGGAAGGCCTGAGCAGCTGTTACCGCCCACCAGTCCCAAGGGATCAGGGAAGGGCAGCCCCATCAGCTTACCTCCTTTCGCAGACAGAATCGGAGGGGCAGAAGGCAGGAGAAAAAATACTTGCCCCAGCGGATTACGCAGGTGAAGCACCAGCTCAAACGTGTCATGTTGGCTCGGGGATCCGCTTCTGAATGGGCACGGGGGTGTGAGGTTCTACGGGACCTTAGGGAAGGACAGTGAGGAAAGAGAAGGGGGGAACCAGGCTTCTGCTCTCTCTCTTCCCTTCGTGGGTCTCCTCTAGCTCAGCCCGCTGTAGACCGGCTCCCATCCCCTCCTTCAAAGGGAGTGGCAGTGAAAGGGTCGGGAGCCCCAAATCTCTCCAAGGTCCCAAGTCCGAGCCGAGAGCCGCTTCCAGGAAGCTGCTAACCAGCCTGGGCTTCCCGACCTCCTCCGGAAAGCCCTTCGCGGCCGTCTCCTCCTCCCCCTGGCAGTGACAGCCTCCCGGCACACCTCTGCCTCTCTCGGGATGGATTCGCTCAGGCTGGGGTGCCGGCCGCTCCACACCGGGAGGGCTGCGCCCGGCAGATAACTTCTCGGGGCTTCGGAGCCTTGAGGGGGATGCGGGCTTCAGGCTGGGGCTGAGCCCGTCACAAGCAGCGGGAGCGGTCGGGGGACCTGCTTCCCCAGCAGCTCTGTGGTCCAAGCCTGCAGTGTGAGCGAGTGTGTGTGCGCGCGCGAGTGAGTGAATGGATTCCCTCCAGATCTCACTCCAATCCCCATATTGCTCCCCAGAGCGCAATGTGATTCCTTTCGGGAGGGGCCACCAGCTCACTCTCAGAGCTTAAGAAAAAACGCTAATTACCCATTCAAATCCCCAAATCTCTCCCTGTGCACTAGATCCTTCCTGGACGCCCTGGGCCTGGGTCCCCGTTCCTACTTCCTCATCTGGACCCATCCTGCGGCTCCTGTTTCAGCCTGGGGGAGAGGGGATAGGCTGAAATCCTGATGGGGATCTACAACCCAAGCTGAAACCAGAAGAGATCACCCCAACCTACTCATGCCTTTGCCTGCAGACAAGACTGCAGACAAGACAAGATGAAGGCGATTCAATTGCTTCCCTCCAAAACCCTTCCCAACTGATTATCCAGCTCTGACCTCTGGGTGCAAGGAGTGTTTTCCCCTTTCCTTGCCAACTTAGCCTGAACACACATGGATTTGTAGGAACCAAGAGTACAATACTTAGACATCGTCTAATTCAGGGGTTCCTATTTGGGGTCTATGAACCCCCAAGGGAACTTTAGACAAATTTTCCAGAGTCTATGAACCTGGATGAGAAAAAATTGCATTTTTATTAACTTATTTTTGTTTTCTTTGTAATCTTATGTATTTTATTTTATTCATTTAAACATAATGTTCTGAGAAGGGGACCATGAGGTTGCCAAAAGAATCCATGACCCAAAAGAAATTAAGACTTTTTGATCTACTTCAATATATTCATTTTATAGATGAGTAAAGTCATTCCTCTCAGAGAGTGGTACTAAGTAGGAAAGATAGGATTCTGACTCTTGTTCCAGGTGTCTTTTTACTGGCACACGTGTGTAGGAGAGGTGTTTTCCCTCTGACTCTGATTCATCTGGATAATGTTCAGTGTCTCTTAGAAAATCTGAAAGCAGTAGGATCCTGCTCTGGACCTAATGTCTTTTCTTTTCTCCCACCCACCCACCCAATTTAAGTAGTCTAAGGTTAGACCAGCCCAGACAGACTTCCCCCTGCCCCACTCCATTCCCCCAACAATAGCAGAACTGGAACTGAAGGAAGGACAGAGGAAAAGATGAGAAATGGAGAGAGCCCTGGAGGGAGCAGAGGGAGGTCTTGGAGAGCCAGCCAGGGCTGCTTCTGGTTAGAGAGCTTGGAGGCCATGGTCCTGCAGGCTCCACTCCCCTTCCCCCCTCCCCGTTTTTCTCCCTGGCCTCTGCTTGCTGGCAGCTGGCCCAGTTTCTCGGCAGGAACAGAGCTGGGCAAAGCGCATGCTTTCCTCAAGGGGAGGGAGGGGTGTCATCTGGCAGTCTCTGGTTCTCCCCAAGTCCCTAGGCCCTCCCCTCTACCCAGCTCTTCCAAGAGCCAGAGTTATCCATGAGAGCGATCCAATGAGCTCTCTGTTTTGGGGGAGCCCATGTTTCTGATGACCAGACAAGCAGAGAAAGAAAAAAGAAGGCTGTTGGTAGATGCTAAAAATGAATTGAAACTTATACATACATACTTATACATATATATATATGCATATATATATAATCAATCCCACAATCCTTCTCTCATCATAAGGCAAACGATATAGTATCATGGGACTGCACAGACATCACCCTTTTCACTATCCCACATCTTACATATGAGAAAACTGAGTTCCAGGAAGGGGATGGTCTTTCTCCCCTTCCCAAAATCCCTGACAGCAAGCCCTTTAGTGACTTATTTTCCCCTTCAGGGAGGATTTTGATCTCACCTGGAGAGAACCGGGGTGTGGCAGGGAGGGTGTAAAGAGTCAGAGCTGGCTACTTTCTTTTTACCTCCGACATAATCCAAAAAACCCAACCCATCCACCCCTGACTTCATGCCTGGAAGTTAGACTTTAGGACCCTTGGGCTAGGGGCCAGGGCTTTAACTGTTATGCAATAGGGTGGGGAGTGGAGCTCAATTGTCCTCTGGGTACCTCCTAATTACAGAGTATTAAAACTGGAAGGGACCTCAGAGACTAAACAGCCCAATTCTGGAGTTTACAATGGGGGGACGGAGGCCAAGGGAGATGAAGCCCAAAGTCAGACAGTGTTAAGGGGCAGCGGAGTCTGAAACTCAAATCTTCCATTTCCAAAGCCAAGTCTCTTTCCGTTGCCCCATTGCCATCTTAGAAAAAAAGAGAGGCTCCCTCGCAGGATTATGAATTGACCCTTTCTGGAGGATTTGTTTGGTGTGGAGAGCCCAGGATTTGAGTCACAGGTCCTGGATTTGAATCCTCTACCACTTACTTCCTATGTCTCCGAGTAAACTGTTTCTCTTTTCTGAGACTAAGTATCCTCTTCTATAAAATGAGAGGTGAGGCCAGATGATTTCAAAGGTCCCTTTCATCTCCAAATCCATGAGCCTAGATGGCTTGTGGTTCTTGTAAAATTCTAAAAATGAGCTTGGAGAGAAAGGTCTTTCACTCTCTGGCTTTCTCCAGAAGCTGCTCTCAGGCCAGTGACTTTCAGAATCAGAAAACTGGCCAATCCGTGGAGAAGACTGTGTTCCCAGGGACCCTGAGGGAAAGGAGGTCTAAGATGCTGAGACTAAGTGCAATCTCTTCTCCCCCGGGGGACCAAGCCATCCCACCAGGAAGGTTCTCTGCATGATCCTGAACATTCTTCCTCTAGAATAGTCATTTCAAAGACAAAGCCTACAACACTCAGAAGCATTTGGGAGCCGGATGAAAATTGGGAAATGTTTAACAAAATAATTAAAAATGCAACAGAACATAGATAATGTTAATATGTGGTTTTCTAAGTCGATATGAATTTCTATCTGACTTTGCTACTGCTGCTCTAAGTAGACATCAGAGGTGTTTATTCCTGGGACCAACCTCAATCCTTTTTTCACCTGCCAGTCTTCAAAAAAGCTCACAGTGTTGATCATTAAAGAATCATAGGTGCCCAGTTCCTGCTGGGAAACACCTGTGGCCATCCTGCTTAGCCCCATCCCTACCCTCATTTCCAATGGTCTCCTTAATTTTCAAAGACTCAAAGAATGTCAAAAAAAAAAAAAAAAAAAGAATGGACCATCTAATCCAATCTCTTCATTTTTGAGTAAAGAAACTGATCCCATGTATTCATGGAGGGTCAGCTCATGGTGTAGATGAAAGATTACTCTATCCAAATCAGAAGACCTGTGTTCAAATTCTACTCATGCAACTTATTATTTCTGTGACCCTCACAGGGCAAGTTATTTCCCCTTTCTGAGGCAGTTTTCTTATCAGTTTGTAAAATGAATAAGTTGGAGCAATGTCTCTAAGGTTCTTCCTATCTCTTCCTCTATAATCCTGGAGTTTTACACTCTCATCTAGAAGTTCATAAATTCATAGGATTACAAATTTAGAACAAGAAGGGACCTTAAAGGTCCTCAAGTTCAACCTAATCTTTTTATAGACGAGGAAACATGCGCAGGGTGAAGTGACTTGTCAAGAATCACACAGCTGTATGTGCCTAAGGAAGGATTTGAACTCGGGTTTTCCTCACCCCAAATCCAGCTTTCTGTCCACTATCTCACCTAGCTGGGTTTTTGTTCTTGTTTGCTGGCTTTTATCCCAAGACGGCCACGCTTTCTGACTTTTCAAAAGCTTAGACTGAACACAAGCCTCAACAGAAATGGCAAAAGTACTCTGAGCTTTTTTGAAAACTGGCAAGTAAAAAAAAAATCCAGGTTGGTTCTAGGAATGAATACATCTGATGTCTTCTTAGAGCAGCAGTAGCAAAGTCAAATAGAAAGTCACGTTGATTTAGGGAGGCTTGGGTGGGTTTTCCCAGAACCATAACATCAGAACCCCAAGACTAAGCTTTGCCTTTCAGAGGTCAACCATAAATCTCCCTATCTCTGAGAGGACAGCCCCATCCTCCAGCTCAGACAGGTGGGCTTCTCCCAGGTGGAGAGGTTTCCAGGGAAGAAGGGGATTCGAAGGGCTTTCTCCATCAGATGAAATGTCCAGGTGGGATGTCTAACTCCACCGCAGCCCAGCTCCTCTTACTTTATCCTCTAAGAAGTCAGAGGACATGTCACCATCCCTTTTTATGGGGACCTTCCAGAGATTAAATGCTCTGTGTGGAAAAGATAATTTTGAATGCTGGAGGGGATGTGGGAAAAGTGGGACATTGATGCATTGTTGGTGGAATTGTGAATGGATCCAATGATTCTGGAGAGCAATTTGGAACTATGCTCAAAAAGTTATCAAACTGAGCATACCCTTTGATCCAACAGTGTTAATACTGGGATTATATCCCAAAGAGATCTTAAAGGAGAGAAAGGGACCCATATGTGCACGAATGTTTGTGGCAGCCCTCTTTGTAATGGCCAGAAACTGGAAACTAAGTAGATGCCCATCAATTGGAGAATGGCTGAATAAGTTGTGGTACATGAATATTATGGAATATTATTGTTCTGTAAGAAATAACCAGCAGGATGATTTCAGAGAGGCCTGGAGAATCTTGCACGAACTGATGCTCAGTGAAACGAGCAGGGCCAGGAGATCATTATCTACTTCAACAACAATACTATATGATGATCAATTCTGATGGACTTGGTTCTTTTCAACAATGAGATGATTCAAGTCCATTCCAATAGACTTGTGATGGAGAGAGTTATCTACACTCAAAGAGAGGACTATGGGAACCGAGTGTGGATCACAACATAGCATTTTTACTTTTTTTGTTATTGTTTGCTTGCTTTTTGTTTTTCTCATTTTTTTTCTTTTTGATCTCATTTTTAATGCAGCATGAATAATGTGGAAATATGTATAGAATTGCACATGTTTAACATAGATTATTTGTTATCTAGGAGAAGGGGTGGGGAGAAGGGAGGGAGAAAAAATTTGGAACAGAAGTTTTGCAAGGATGAATGTTGAAAACTATCTTTGCAAATATTTTGAAAAGAAAAAGCTATTGTTTAAAAAAAAAAGATGCCTCCGCCCAGCTCTCACCCTAACTCAGCATCAAATATGCCTTCATTTCCCAGACCTTCACCATTTCCCCTTTAACTCTCTATCCACCAGATACACACATACCACATTCTCTAGTTATGGACTTCAAACCTTGACCAAGATTCCAGTTGGGGTCTGCCTAAGATAAGGATAATTGTAACTGCTGCTCTCCATTCCCACGACTCTCCTTACACCCAGACACCAAGTTTGAAGGGACAAAGAAAAGGACAGAGGTTTCCTAGCCCTCAGCAGATAGGAAGAGGTACCAAAGAGTGTAGAGGTAGAAAAACCCTAAAAATCATCTACTGTATCCTCCTTATTTTAGGGGGGGATAAACTTGAGAAAGTTAAATCCAGAAGTTGAGTGATATCCCCAAGATCAATCCTTGCTAGTAAAACTTGTAATGAGATTTGGCAATATCTGACTCTGAATCCAGTCTTTTCCAGAGAGAATCAGGATTGTGTTTACCCACCCAAGTAGAGAGAGAAAGGACACTGGGTTATTCCATATAAACCTCCAGAGGGGTGTTTCTCTCCAAAGAACTTGGGAGTGGAATTCCCAGATTCTCAGTCAGCCCGCTTGCTATCTAGATAGAGCTCTAAGAGAAATGAGAGAGCATGTCCCCTCGCCCCTGCCTGGGGGGCTGGGAGTCTGGGGAAAGTGGGGGGAGTGTAGGGATTAAAGAGAAACCATTCGATTTAGGAAACACACAGTATGTCCTCTGTCCACTCCCCAGGCCCCTCCCCAGGCCCTCTGTTCCCAGCTGTGCTTTGTCTGCAGGGGACAAAGGCGGCTCCTGTCCGAGAAATATCACTTGGGGATCTGATCAGGAGGCTCCAGTTCCTGCTTTCACACCCTGAGAGAGATGCACAGAGCTTCACTCCCCAAAGACTTCACCACTCTTTCTTTTCCCATCTGATGGGGACCGTTCCCGTCCAGCCCCAGACTCCCTGCTCAGCCCCTCTGCTTTCTCACAAGGGCAGGTTGAATTTCATCCCCTTTCCCCACGGGTAACAATTCCTCCTGCATTCCACTAGGAGGCTACTGCCTGGGTTTCCTGGGTCCTTTGCCTACTTCCCAAGGAGAGAAAGGATTTCTAGCTAAATTCCATTTTTAGATTCCCATCTCCTACATCCCTCTACTCCAGTGGGTTAGACACCTCCACCAGCCTGGACAGACAGCCATATGGAGTCATGTCAGAGGACCGTGGATTTTAGAGCTGGAAGGGACCCTCAAGATCATCATTCAACCTTTTCCTTTTGCAGATGAGCCCCAGAGGGGAGGAGTGTGGGATTCTAATCCCTTCCTGCTCTACTTCAGAAAGGAGAGGTACCTCTCCCAGACTCTGGAAAAAAAGTGTCTCCGAGCTGCCAGGACCCCAAAGAGCTCTGGGATTAGTGCAGGTACATAAGTCATAGAATTAGCAGGGATCTCAGAGATCAACAGTCAGTGGACACTGTGCATATGCTTTGATCCAGCAGTGTCACTACCGAGTCCGTAACCAAAAAGCTCATAAAAGAGAAAAAAGGATACACATGACCAAAAAAGTTCGTAGCAACTCTTTTGTGGTGGCAAGGAAATAGAAATTGAGGAATTTTCTCAATTGGGGAATGACTAAATAAATTATGGTAGAATTCCCAATCCCTCTATTTTTGTCCACCTGCATTTTTTATTTTCTTTACAGGCTAATTGTACCCTATTTCAAAGTCCGATTTTTTTGTACAGCAAAATAAGTGTTTGGACATGTATATTAATATTGTATTTAATTTATACTTTTAACATATTTAACATGTATTGGTCAACCTGCCATCTGGGGGAGGGGATGGGGGGAAGGAGGGGAAAAATTGGAACAAAAGGTTTGGCATTGTCAATGCTGAAAAATTACCCATGCATATAACTTGTAAATAAAAAAAACTATAATAAAAAAAAAGAAATTGGAAATAAATAAATAAATTATGGTATATAAATGTAATGGAATACTATTCTTTTATAAGAAATGATGAGCAGGCTGATTTCAGAAAAGTTTGGAAAGACTCAGATAAATTGATGCTGAGTGAAGTGAGCAGAACCAGGAGAATATTGTACACAGTCACAGCAAGATAGCTCTTCTCAGCAAGGCTAAGATCTAAAACGATTCCAATAGACTTGGAGTGGAAATCCACATCCAGAGAGAGAACCATGGAGGATGAATGCTGAATGTTGAATGAAGCACAGTATTTTCATCTTTTATTTGTTTGTTTGTTTGCTTTTTCTTTCTCATGGTTTTTTTTCCCACTTTGGTCTGATTTTTCTTGTACAACATGACAAATATGGACAAGTATTTAATAGGATTGTACATATTTAAGCCATATCAGATTGCTTCCTGTCTTGAGGAGGGAAAAAGTAAAGGAATGAGGGAGAAAAATTGGAACACAAAATCTTATAAAAATGAATATTGAAAACTATCTTTACATGTATTTGGAAAAATAAAATACTATTGAGGGAAAAACCCCAATCAATCAACAAAGCATGTATTAAGCACTTACTGTGTACCTAGGGTAGCAGAGACAAAGACAATCTTATCTAATCCAATGGGATTCTTGACTTTTCAGATGGGAAAACTAAGGCCAAAGAAAGAAGTAATTCAGCTAGTCAGTTCTAGAACCAGCGTTCTCCTTTTAGTGTATAGCCTTTCCTTCCAGGGGTTCTCAAACTACAGCCCATGGGCCAGATGCAGCAGCTGAGGACGTTTATCCCCCTCACCCAGGGCTATGAAGTTTCTTTATTTAAAGGCCCACAAAACAAAGTTTTTGTTTTTACTATAGTCCGGCCTCCAACAGTCTGAGGGACAGTGAACTGGCCCCCTAATTAAAAAGTTTGAGGACCCCGGCAGTTTACATCATTCTGCAGATGCTTGGGATTGGGACAAAGGGAGAGGGAGGTGGTAGTCACTTAAACTTCCAGACCTCAGAGAAAACTATTCTACATGATCACAGAAAAAAATTAGCAAAGTCACAGAAAAAAATTGGCAAGGTCACAGAAAAAAATGGCAAGGTCATCTAGTCCACCATCCCCTCCATTGTACAGATGAAGAAACTGAGGTCCTGAGAGATGAAGCAAATTGGCCACGGGTCTTGTGACACAGCCCAAATTCAGAGCTCTTTCTACCACACTATACAGTCTTTTCTCCATCCTAAGGTTTCCCCATTCTGAAGATTCATAGAGTTTATTCTGATGTCAAACTGCCCCCCTACACACACACACACAGCTCCTGCTGCTGTAACTTGGAATTTCTTATTCTCTCTTTCACAAGGATGAAAAATAGCTTGTGACCCTCCTCTGTACCATAAATCCCTGCAGACACTAAAAGCTCATTATTCAAATTTCCTCCCTTACTCCACCCCAAAAGCTTTCTATTTTATGACTAAAGTCTAGACCCCCTTTTAAGTCACTTTCAAATGGTTTATATCATCTCTGTGCTGTATACTGACATGGAATGGTGGTGATAGTGGGGAGAATGGAAGAAAAGTGGGAAGAAATGGATGGAACGTCATGAAGTTGTGTTTTACACTGGTTGGGAAAACTCCACCATTGTTTTGTCCCTGAATATGGGGGAAGGAGCGAGACAGAAGGTAGCACCTTTATCGTGGCGGCCCCGAGAAGGGGGTACAGGGGAGCCTGGATCAGTGTGTCCATCCCTCTGCCTCTGCTTGTGTGTCTGGACTTGCAGGGAGCCTGCAGAAGCCAGGGAACTGAGCCGTTTCTTCTAAGCCCAGGCCTCTTTAAATGAGATTAAAGCTAGGGCTGCCTAATTGATGCTGATGGAACCAGGGAGAGAGTGAGATGAATGGAGAGTGGAGAGGGGGAGGGGAGATCTTGGAGATGAAGGGGGGGTCGGGAAATCAAGGGAGCCAGGATGAATTAGAACTGGCTAATACCATTAGCTTCCCCCCACCCGGCCTCCTAGCTGCAACCTCTCCTCTCTCCTGGGAAACCAAACCACTGACTGCTACCCCGGTGGATGTGGTGGTGGCAGGATGGGGGATGTAAAGAAAAGGATGGCTGTGGGGGAAGAAGGGGGACAGGTTGTGGGACTGAGGTAAAATCCCTATCCCGGAGACTTCAGGGATGGGGAGAGAGAGGCAGAGACGGTCAGAGAGACAAAGAGACAAGATAAACACACCTATCAGGACAAATGGAGAAACAGGCCCAAAGAAGCAGATAAAGGCAAAGACAGAGACAAACACAGCTAATTTAAAGATTCTCTCTCTCTCTCTCTCTCTCTCTCTCTCTCTCTCTCTCTCTCTCTTCCCTCCCTCCCTCCCTCTCTCTCTTCTCTTCTCTCTCTCTCCCCCTCTCCCTCTCCCCCTTTTTCTGTTTCTCCCTCTGTCTCTGTGTCTCTGTGTGTGTTTCTGTCTCTGTCTCTCTCTGTCTCTGTCTCTCTTTGTCTCTCTCTATTTCTCTGTCATTCCTCTCCCTCCCTCCCCTCTCTCTCTCCCCACCCTTTCTCTCTCTCTCTTCCATCCATATCTCAACCAATTTCTTTTCTTCTAAAGTCTCCCTCACTCTCCATCTGTTTCTCCCCTCCCTCCATGGCCCAGTGGTCCCCACATCTTCCTCACCACCCCCATCCTTAACTGTCTACAGGTTCTCTAGCTGGGCACCTCCCCTGGGGCCCTGTGATTCTCCCAGGAACCTGGCCACCAGTCCCAGATCATTTCAGCTTATTTCATTATTAACTTTGGCATTGTGATGAGGGAAGCAAAAGGAACAGGACAACCAGAGAAACCAGCCCCCCTGTGCCTCTCCCCACGCATCTCCATCTGCCTCTGCATCACAGCCCAATCAGAGAGAGTGACAAAGAGCTTAAAGGGAGTCGTGGGTCTGGGGGATTTGGAGAAATCCAGAAAGAGAGAGAGAGAGAGACAGAAACAGGCATATATGGAAAGGAGGGGGAAAGAGAAAAAAACACAAGGAGAGAAGGGAGCAGGAAGAGATGGAAGCAGAGGTCAGGAGGAGGAGGAAGAGGGGGAAGAGTTCATGTCTTACTCCCCCCCCCCATGTCTCAAATAGCAGCCTGAGACAAGGAGAGTCAACAGGAAAAGCTTGCGGACCTGATGAGAAGCAGCAGGAAAAGAAAGGAATGGAAGTGAGAGGAGAGATGAAAGCCTGTTTTGGACAGGGCAGCCGGGGAAAGTGAAACATCAAAAGTTAGTACTGTGTTCCCAGCCCTGAGAGCTAGAGACCCTCCTGTCCCCCCCCTGCTCTTTTCAGTCCTTCTCTAAATGGGACCCTCTGAAGGCAGCAGCACCCAAAGGATCTCCAAATCTACTCCTGGTGAGGAGCTAAGCACCTTTGACCAAAGATTTTTAAGTAATTAACCTTTGCCATCCAAGAGCAAAATTAGAGATGGGAAAATTGTGATGAAAAGAAGAAGGATCATACGCATACATAGCCACCCACAGACTTGGACCTGAGGTTTACAAGGTAAAGCAAGGTTAAGGGACTTGTCCATCAGGAATGAATGGGATTTTAGCTGGAGTCAAGATTCACATTATATTGCATCCCAATAGGAATTCTAGAGGCCCAATAGGCCTCTAGACCAGTTCTTGTATGTTAATAAAACTTCATTTTCTTTCTTCCTTACTTCTTCCTTCTCATTTTTTTCTCCCTCCCTCCCTCTCTCTCTCCTTCCCTTTCTCCTTCCCCTCTCTTTCTCTCTCTCTCTCCCTCCCTCCCTCTCTTTCTTCTTCCCTTTCTCCTTCCCCCCTCTTTCTCTCTCTCTCCCTTCCTCCTTTTTTCTCTTTCCTTCCCTTTCTCCTTCTCTCCTCTTTCTGTCTCTCCCTTCATCTCTCCTTTCCTTTCTCCATTCTCTCTCTCATTCTCTCTCTCTTTCTCTCTCTCTCATTCTCTCTTCTCTCTCGCTATCATTCTCTCTCTCTCTCATTCTCTCATTCTCTCTCTTTCTCTCTTATTCTCTCTCTCTTTCTCTCTATCATTCTTTCTCTCATTCTCTCATTCTCTCTCTCTTTCTCTCTCATTCTCTCTCTCTTTCTCTCTCTTTCTCCCCTTCCCTTCTGTCTCCCTCTCATCTCATTGGAAAACAAAAGCAAACTCTTGTATTAAAATACATATATAATATATATATTTATACTTATGCATAGCCAAGCAAAACAAATTGTTGCACTGGCCATGTCCAATATATATACATACATATATATATTGGAGAGGTGAGCAGCATGCTTCATCATCAGTCCTTTGAAATCATGGTTGATCACTGCATTCAGCAGAATCTTAAGTCTTTCAAAGTTATACCATAATTGTCAAGAAAGACCCAGGAAGTCCCAAAGAACTTGCAATTCTATAAACTTGCAGTGATTTCTAGATGGACTGTTTGGTGAACGGAACATGAATCCCCTCACCTCCTCAGCCAAGACAGGATGGTATAGTTTAAAAAACGCTGGATCTGGAGTTAGCATCACTCAAGTAGCAGTTATTAAGCACCTACTATGTGTTCTATATTAGAGGCTGGAGATAAAAGGGAAAGTCAAAAGATAATTCCTGCTCCCACATGGCATAATGGGGAAAACAGCCTACAAACTGCTATGTATGAAGAAGTATGAGGGGTAGTCTCAGAAAGAAAGCGCTAAGGTTAAGGAGACTGGAGAAAGCTTCTTGGGATTTTAGCTGAGACTTGAAGGAAGCCATGGAAGTGAGGAAATGGAGATGGGGAGGGAGAACATTGCAGACTGGGAACAGGTAAGGCGCTGAACCATAGAAAAATTCCTAGGATAGTAGAACAGAGTTTCCATGTATTTCTATTACTGCTTCTTGAAACAATGAAATAACATTTTTTAAATTTACTACATGCAAAGCACTAGAAGTACTAAGAGAAAAACAATACAGTCCCTGCTCTCAAGCAGCTCACATTGTAATGGGGAAGACAAAACATCCAGAACATTTCAGCTGTAAGTCAGATGGAACTAGTTCTGTAATGATAAAAGAGGGGATAGAAAGATGGAGAGAGAGACAGAAAGAGACGGGGAATAGGAAGCTATGTATGTCTGTCTGTCTGCATATATATGGATGTGTATATAGGTACATATGTGCAAATATAGAATATATATATATACATATATATGTATATATATATATAAAACACCTCTTCCTTAATGCCATTTCCACTGATAAAATCACATCAGTTTCTGGCTAAACCACTTGGAAGGCCAAGGACTGGTGGCAAGAACCTCCCTTCCGGGGTCTTCAATAGCTGTGGCAGGAGCAGTGGCCAGGCTGCCTCCCAGGATGATGACCGTGGGCACTGGGTTGGAAGCATGGCAGTTCCCAAGGTTTGTGGGTTCAGGGTCCTGGGCTGTCTCCCAGGGAGGTCAATGTCAAGGTGACGGTGGCAGTTGCCCGCCCTGCCTCCTGCTTCTCTCTAGCCCAACCTGCCTGTCCTCCTGTTCTTAGAATCTTCCGACATTTCAAATGTCCAATTTCCACTTTCTCTTGGTGTCCCGAAAAATTAATTGTCCATAGCTCTTCCTTAGCGGTCCCTCCTCCTCAATTGCCAAATGAGGTGCAGTTGTAGAGCATTTTGCAAACCTTAAAGTTCATATTATTATAATTATGATTATTACCCACAATATTATGAAAAGTACCTTACAGGCTCCCTGATCACCACTTGGGATGACACTGATCTAACCATGGAGATGACTGAAAAAAAAAAAAAAACAGCAAGTGTCCCTGATTGTTTTCATTAATTATAAGTTTTACCTTCCCAATGAACTTGCACATCCCACCCCCATCCAGGACATTTTTGCCTTTCCTACCCACAAGCCCCAGAAAATAGAGCAGGTTCTGTCTGGTACAAACTGTTCGTTCTCCCAATTCAGGTGTTTCTGGAGAAACCAGGGGAAAAGGAGCCAGGAGTCCCAGGGAGCCAAAGTAATATTATTAAGAGAACTTGGAGAAAGGCCAGACAAGGAGACCTGAGGTGACAGGACAGGGGAAGAAGGCCTGACAGGAGCAAATGAAAGGAAATGTAGATTAATCCTCTGAAGTAGAAAGGGTTGGGAGAAAATACAATGATGGTCTTCAGCCCTAGAGAAGATTCAGTCTTCAACAAACACATGTAAGAAATGGTGCTCTGAAAATTAAAAATTAAATAAAGAAATTTAAAGAGAAAAGAAATGGTGCTGTGTGTTGGGGTAGATTTTTTTTAATTACCTAGTCCCCATTTTCCAAGAGCTTAGACTCAAACAGGGAAATAAGACATATATTAAGGTTACTTTTGTTCTTCAGTCATTTTTTTAGTCATATCTGACTCTTCATAATCCTATTTGGGGTTTTCTTTGCAAAAATAATCCCTGGGTTGCCATTTCCTTCTCCAGTCCATTTTACCAATGAGGAAACTGACTTACCCAAGAGGTCACACAGCTAGTAAGAATCTGAGGCTAGATTTGAATTCAGGTCTTTTTGACTCATGGCCTAATGTTCTATCCACAATGTCACCTAGAAACCCTAGCAACTAGGATCATGGTGATACAAATGAGAAAGTTCATAGAGGTAAACGATCAAGAAGGATCATAAATTAAAATTATGAAATGTATAGTTCCCACACAGGTTGCCTGACCACTTCTTAGGGGAATTTCCATAGGGAAATTTTTTAAAAAGCAAATATCCCATTTAGTCTCATCATTTTATAGACAGGAAATGAGGGGCTAAATACCTTACCAAAGGTCACACAGAAAGAAAGTAGGAAAACTAGGATTCTAATCTGTGTCCCCATTTGAAGCTCCTTCCATTGTATCAAGCATTGTACCAACCACTTCTAGCTGGGATTATATGGGAAGACTACACGGAGGAAGTGGGATCTGGTTTGAATCTTGAAGAAAGAGAATTTCAACAAGAAGAGCACCTAATTACCTCCGGGGAAGCCGGAGCATGCAAATTCATGGACCAAAGTCAAGAGCAGGACAAGATTAGTGAATTCCAACTGGGCTGAAAAAATAGAATTATGAAAATGAAATGAATGGAAAAAAAGACCAGACTCATGTGGGTAGGTGACCCCAAATGTCTGAAGGCCTTAAACCTGAGAATGAGCTGGAATTGTATTCAGCAGCAATGGGGAGCCACTGAAAGTCTTTATGCAAAATATAAGTGACCTGATCAGACCCGTGCATTAGGAAGATTATTCTGGCAGCTGGGTGAAGAAGAAATTGGAGAGAAAAGACAGGGGGCAGGGAAATCATTTAGAAGCTTAGTAACATAGTTAAGGCAAAAGGTACAGAGGGTAGCAGCTGTTCTTCATCCTCGTTGAAGGTGAATAAGAAGAAATGAATCGTGACTAGGGGAATCTAGTTGGCCATGAGGAAAAATTTTCCGACATTGCACTCCATTTTTATGTTCTTCCCTCATCTTTTGGCTCCTTGACCTAGAGTAGGGGACTGCCACTCAAATTCTTCTATGGTTTAACCCAAAATATAAGTAATAGTGTCTTCTACTACTCTCCCAATCCAAACCAACCAACATCCATTAAGTACCTACTATGGGCCAGGAACTGTGCTAAACCCTGGGCATATAATTAATATCAATAATCTTTCAGAAGGCAGTTCCTGCTTTCAAGGAGCTTACAATCTAAATTTCTCATTTCTTTCTTCATTCTTACTACAGTTCAGAAATATCCATTCCTTTGCTGGTCTTGAGAGCATATCATCCTCCTATTTTTGGTCCCCGGACAGTAAAGTACTCTAAAACAGAGATCACGTTTTATTTATCTTTATATCTCCAGCATATATAATGCCTTATTCATAATAGGTACTTTAAGACATGTATTACAGAAATGAATGACATCTTTTGCCCTTCTCAAGACTCTAAATTTTCTTCTTTAGAAACCCTCGTTAGGTCCAAGCAATAGGGTTTAGCCCTTTCCTCTAACTCCATCACATTTTCACCCCCATCTTTCTGATCTCAAACATCCCAGCTCTCCAAAACATCCCCTCCCCTCAGGTTCTCATTCTGTCCTAGTAGCAACTCAGTGTTCTTTGGGTTAGTCAGAGGTTTTTCTCCTTTATGCTTTTTGTCTGTGGGAAGGAAGGGGCTGAAGGGCACAGCTTGGGATTAGAGGAAGAGAGAAAGTCTGAGAAGAATTTGAAGGAAAAGGTCTGACAGGGTCCTGTTACATTTCCCCGAGGCTGGGTTTGAAGTAAGATATGATTTATTCAGAAGGGCTATCCTAAAGAAAGAAGTTCCATTACCCAAAGGGCTATAAAACTTTTGCCTTTTGATCTAGCAATACTACTATTATTTCTCCCAAAGAGAGGGGGAAAGACCTATATGTACAAAAATTTTTATAGCAGCTCTCCATGTAGTTGCGAATAATTGGAAATCAAGAGGATGCAATCCATTGGGGAATGGCTTATCAAATTGTGGTATATGAATATAATGAAATGGTATTTTTCTATATAAATTGATGAGCAGGCAGATTTCAGAAAAATCTGGAAAGACTTACATGAATTAATGCTGAGTGAAATGAGCAGAACTAACACTACATAGTAACAGCAACATTGTGCAATGATCATTTGATAGATCAGAATACAATGATCTAAGTTCCAAAAGATTCATGATGGAAAATGCTATCCACAAACAGAGAAAAAACTATGGAGCCTGAATGCAGACTGGCACACGCTATTTTCTCTTTTTTATTTATTCTTTTTCGTGTTTTTCCCTTGTGTTCTGATTCTTCCTTCACAATAAAACTGATGTGGAAATATGTTTAATATAATGGCATATGTATAAGCTATTTCAGATTGATTGCTGTCTTGGGGAGTGGGGAAGGAGGGATAAAAAATAAAATCAAAAATCTTATAAAAGCAAATGTTGAAAAACAAAGAGTAAAATAAAAGATCATGGATAAAGAAGGAAGCCCCAGATGTGATGACAAAAGGACAGAGGCTGACAGAAATGGAAAGAGAGAGCAGGACACACACAAAAAGAGACAGAGAGAGACATGAAACCCATATAGCCATCATTTTTCTTCTCATGCTTTATCACTAAATCATACACTCATAATACATACACATAAAACAGAAGAACTGAAAGTAAAAGTCTAAGGCTGGAGAGCTTGGGGCTCTGGAGCAAGACCTTGAAGGAAGAAGAGCTAGAGATACCAAGAGGAAAGAATTAGATGCTTAGAAACCTGCTAGGCATCCTGACCCAAAATTACTGTGCTGGCAAGCAAATTAAGTACAAAATACTGTGGAAATGAACTTGCACAGGGGACTTTTTTAAATGCCTAGTTTGAGCTTAATGAAGCAGCAGTATAGAGCCTTCCCATGAATCAAAGTTCCCACAAGCCTGTCCCCTGAGTTCCCTTCTATCTCGGTGAAATCTCTATTCTAACATTATTGCAGGAATGGGCTTTCTGGCCCCAGGGCTGGAAATCTCAGCAGCAAGAACTTCCTGTGCCTCCCTCTTCCCCATCTTTTTCTTTCCCACATTAACTCAGAAGAGAGGAGCTCATAGGCTGAGAACAGCGAGTGAAGAGGGGAAAAAAGGGGGAAGCAAAAAGCTTTCTCCCTTTTGTTCCTGACCCTGAGAACTACCTCCATTTTCCCAGAATCTTGCTTTATACCCTGGTACTTCAGTAGTTCCATCTTTGGGGCTTTCAAATACATATATTTCTTTGCCAAATGAAACCCAGTCCCATTCTTCTTTACATCTCTGATTCATCTCTCTCCTTCTTTCCTTCTTTCCTCCTTCCCTTGGCTCCTGTTGGCAGGAGGCGAACAGACTTCCCTTATGGTACCACAGAATGAAGTCAAGGATCAATATACCCAAGAAGAACAGCTTTGTGTTGATACAATAAGAGCGAGAGGAGGAGATGGGGAGGACATCAGTAGCAATTTAATCATTCTGCTATCTGAGAAAAAACCCTTTACAAGCCATTTCAGCCATCAGGAAGCTGGATACTCGCCGTACAAGAGTTACTAGGGTCTATTCTATACTAAAAGTCCTTGGGTTTGAGGATGGAAGAGATAGAAAACCCCATGATTCTCCCCAAACACAAAACCACCTTATTCTTTGATACTTATAACTGACTGGTGTCTCAGTCCCTTTAAAGTGACTTCAGTAAAGCTGAGATAAATGATGGAAAAAGAAGAAAAGGAAGGGAAAAGCTTCTTTTTGACTCCACTTCTGGATCACAGAGGCTGAAAGAAGGACAGATGGAAAGTTTCTTGCCTTCAGGAAAACCCTGTTTATATCACACTGCAAGAAAACTGATTTTTTTCTCCTTTCTTCTCTTCCCTGCTCAGAAGACCTCATAAAGTTCCTAATGACTCCTAATTAAAGAATAAGGAGGTGAAGAGTTAGGAACCAGAAGAGAAACCAATAAGGTAGGTGAGAATGGTATCGTTACTAATGGGGACCAAAACAAAACTTCTTAAGAAAGAAGCTAAGTTATAATGGAATTGGGTCAACAACAACAATAAAATATATATAATATATAATAACAATAATTATA
The DNA here is from genome assembly GCF_016432865.1 of Antechinus flavipes. Classification (NCBI taxonomy): domain Eukaryota; kingdom Metazoa; phylum Chordata; class Mammalia; order Dasyuromorphia; family Dasyuridae; genus Antechinus; species Antechinus flavipes. The sequence goes on along the minus strand of NC_067400.1, from coordinate 65,075,886 downwards.
TATATAAATAAAATATGTAAAACATATATGTAGTGCTAGGTTTGGAAACTTAGCTTCTTTAACTTCCAGTCTGCTTTTTCTACTCTTTTGTCTTAAATGGGCCTTTTCCAGTCATTCTGATCTATATCTAGCCATGAGATTGGTAACTTTGCCTCCCTCTGTTAAATCCAATTCACTTGCATATAATGGCATCACATCCCTAATGTCATGGTCCCCCTCAAGAACAACAAATGCTTTACAATTCATAAAGCCCCCCATGTATTATCTCATTTGATCCTCACAGGGACCCTGTGAGGTAGATGCTATAATCATTATCATTTTGTGAAAGGGGAAACCGAAGCTGAGATGCCCAGTGACCAGCCCAGGCTCATTAAGTGTCTAAGGCAAGATCTACCCTTGAACTTTCCTAACTCCAAGTCCTACTCTCTAACCACTATGATACCTAGAAGCATGGCAGGGCTGAGAAGTTGGTGGTAGAGAAAAACTTAGAATAAAGCTAAGAATGGGATGAAAGGATCACTTGATTGAGCATCTGATGGCCTGGGTTTAATGACCAGCCTTATGATTTTTCCCTTTGGGGGCCTCAGTTTTTTTTTTCCTTTTTCTGGGAAATGAAAGGACTAGACTTGCCGATTATCTGTGAGGAAGGAGGAAATGCAGAGGGAACCGGGTCATCAGTGAAGAGAGGAAGAGACTGGGATTTTTTTAGTGATAGAAGATTTACTCAAATGTTCTAAGGGTAGAGTTGTCAAAGGGCCAAGGAGTAGAACATATAAAACCTTCTGAGAAGACTGCAGTCCTAGAACAAATATAACCTTATATTTCCCACCATTTTCACAGATTTGCCCTCACAAGAGACTAAAAATCACATGTTTAGGCTCAGTTCCCAGTTCTATCAGTCTATGTATTCTCCCAGCCCTCTGCTCTAATCCCCACCTACTCTGGGGACTCTCTGACTTCTTCCTCAGGTCCCAAGAACCTCATTTATGGGAAACCTCATCATCTTGCAAGACTGAATCAGGCTTGAGCCTCATCACCACCTTCTGCCCCTTTGATTGGGGGGCTGAGCCACGAACTCTAAAACCTCCATTTATGGAGGGGACCCAGGACAAACACTGAACTACTTTGAGACTTCTCTGAATTTTTCATTGTGGCCTCTCATCAGCTACCTACACATACACACACACACACACACACACACACACACACACACACACACACAATTTTTCAGCTTCTTTTTGCATGTTATCTTTCCTCCTTTACATTTTAAGCATCTTGAGGGCAAGAATTGTCTTTCTTTCTCATATTTGTATTCCTAGCATTTAGCACAATAGCACATGATAGATACTTTGTATACACCTATTAAATACTTGCTTACTGACTAAGTGACTAACTGCTCTCCCCCATCTATAGATTGGAAAGAGTGAGGAAAAAAGAGAGACTGGTGTCTTCAATCTACAGCTCCCATCTCCCAGAAGTTGCTAGTTGGTACAATGAATAGAATGCTTGATCTGGAGATAGGAAAGATGCTAAATTCAAATCAAGCATGAGCTATTTGTTAGCTGTCTGATCCTGGGCAAGTCACTTAATACATATCTGCCTTAGTTTCCTCAACCACAAAATGGGGACTAAAAAATAGCTTCCATTTGATTCTGCAGTGTTAATACTGGGCTTATATCCCAAAGAGACCTTAAAGAAGGGAAAGGGACCTGTATGTGCACGAATGTTGTGGCAGCCCTCTTTGTAGTGGCTAGAAACTGGAAACTGAGTGGATGCTCATCAATTGGAGAATGGCTGGGTAAATTGTGGTATATGAATGTTATGGAATGTTATTGTTCTGTAAGAAATGACCAGCAGGAGGATTTCAGAAAGACCTCGAAAGACTTACATGAACTGATGCTGAGTGAAATGAGCAGGACCAGGAGATCATTATATACTTCAACAACGATACTATATGAGGATCAATTCTGATGGACCTGGCCATCTTCAGCAATGAGATGAACCAAATCAGTTCCAATAGAGCAGTAATGAATTGAACCCAATGAAAGAACTCTGGGAAATGACTAAGAATCATTACATAGTATTCCCAATCCCTTTATTTTTGTCCACCTGCCTTTATTATTTCCTTCACAGACTAATTGTATATTATTTCAAAGTCTGATTCTTCTTGTACAGCAAAATAACTGTATGGATATGTATGTGTGTATATATATATATGCATATATATATAGTATTTAGCATATACTTTAATATATTTAACATGTATTGGTAAACCTGCCATCTGGGGGAGGGTGTGGGGGGAAGGAGGGGAAAAATTGGAACAAAAGGTTTGGCAATTGTCAATGCTGAAAAATTACCCATGCATATATCTTGTAAATAAAAAAATAGCATCCACCTCTGAGAATGTAAATACCAAAAGAAATAATATTTATAAGTCACTTAGCACAGTGTCTGGCACATCATAGGTACTTAATAAATGTTTGTTTCCTTCATTCCTTCCTCCCTGCTCACCTCTCTTAGCATGAGACCTGCATGACTTAGTTTGACACTGGTATCAAGTTTCCTTTGCCAAATTTCCTATCTCCCTCAGACTGGTGGATTAGATGTCAGGATCTCAGGGGAAAGAGATCAAAGGGATATACGGCAGAGTAGAACCTGGGGAGGAGGTGATACAGAAGGACCTGACAAGACCCTTTCCTCTCTGCTGCCCAGAATGCTCTGAACTAGAACCAAGTAGCTCTATTTTTTAGCCTCAAATCCTACCTCCAGGTTATTCTACCCTCTAAGGAGTCAGGTCCAGGTCTGGGTGGAAAGGAGCAGGAGAGAGAGGTCAGGTGTGATGGAGGAGGAAGGTCTGAGACCTTGAGCTGGAGACATGGACACAAGATTAGGGAGTGAAGTAAAGGAGGTTTAAGGTCACATAACCATAACCTCTGTCTGCCATGTCTCATCCGTTCTACCTCCAAAGCATCTCTTGGGTCCAACTCTTTCTCTTCTCTCACAAAGTCACACATCCTCATCATCTCTCACCCGGAGTATCACAAAATCCTTCTAACTGTTCCCCTAGCCCCGAGTCTCTCCTCTCAACCAATCCCTCCACCATACCTTTGCCAAACTGAGATATCTAAAACACGTCTGACCATCTCACTGCCCTGCTCAGGAAGCTTCAATGGCTCCCTTTTGCCTCTGTTCAGCATTTCAGAACCTGGCTCTTATCTTTCAGACTGATTAAGCATTAGTTCCTCTCCTGAGCTCTATGTTCCAGCCAAAACAGCCTGTTTGCTGTTTCCAAAACTGGACATTTCTGTCTCTGTGCCTATGCACAAGCTGTCCCTTATTCTGAAGTCTTCTTCTTTAGGGCCTTTGTCTCAAGGCTCAAATCAAGTGATAATTCCTACTCAAAACCAATCCTCATCCCCTAAGCTTCCAGGACTTTTCTGCAACAGAAAGATAGATAGATAGATAGATAGACGGACAGATAGATGGATGGATGGATGGATGGATGGATGGATAGATGGATGGATGGATGGATAGATAGACAAATAGTTAAATGAATAAGTAAATACACACTACACACATAAATAATGAATGTACGTATGAATGAATAAATAAAAATGTGTATTTATTTGATATTTATTTATATGTGTACATGTTTGTGTTTGCATGCTGTCTTTCCCATTAGAATGTAATTTCATTAAAAGCAGAATCCATTTCAATTTTATATTTGCACCCCCAACATCAAGTAGATTCTCAGCACATAATAGAAGTATAGTAAATACTTCCCTAATTAAACTGAATTGTATTCATCCTCCTGGTCAGCCTTCTCAGGTGGTTCTCTAAGTTATCAAAATCCTTCCTAGGGAACCAAATACAATTCTCTAGTGCGGTCTCCTGAGGGCAGGGCACAGTGGTATTCTTACTTTCCTAGTCCCGGATGTTAGTTAAGATCCCATTAATATCTTGAGCAGATATCTCTCACTTTTTAACTCTATTTAGCTTCCAGGCCACTAAAATCCCTACATAGTTTCAGAGAAACTATTTTGTAGCCATGCCTTCCCCATATGATCCTTGGAAAGTCGACTTCTTTAAACCCAAGGGTAAGACTACATTTAATCCTAATCAATGTTATTGAAGTAGTAAATTCAGCTTAAGCATCGAGCCTGTCAGAATCTTTGAGAATCTTGTTATAAAATGTGTCAGCCTCCTGCATATGTGTCACCTGAAAATCTGAGAAAATCATCCAAACTACTCAGCACCATTCAGTCATCCACAAGAGAGAAAACTCCAGTCAGCACAAGTACCTTGCCATTTGCCCTTCTCCTTCCATTTCTCATCCTCTACTTTCCACGTTTTATTCAAGAAAAAAATCAAATAAATATTCATGGTTAATTAAAAAAGGGTTGACAAATCTATTGCCATATGGCTTCATTCATAATCTCTATGACTACCTAAACCAAGATTCCTTTCCCTGTTCACCATTCTCCACTTACATATAACCCCCAGCAGAATGGAAGGTCACTGAGAGCATGTATTGTCTCTATTTTGTACTTTTATCCCCAATAATTAGCCCAATACTTGACATACAGTAGGCACATAATAAATGGAACATGGAACCATTAATGGGTACTCTCAAGTCCCATCCAGTTAAGAGTCTACATATCTCTACTATCTTATAAGCCATGTTCCTCCCTCTTATCTGGAAAAAACAGCATGAAAAATTTGGTCAAATGCTTAACTGAAATCTAAGAAAATTACATTTGTGGCATTCTCTCCGATCTTGTCAGAAACTACATTAGCCTGACATGACCTATTCTTGAGGGAGTCATGTTAACTCTTTGTGATCACTGCTTCTATTTCTAGATATTCACTAATCAAACTTCATTTTAATGATACATTTCTATTTTTGCCAAGAACTAAATTCAAACTCTCTGGTCTACAGTTTTCAGGATTCTATGAAAAATTAGAATGTTTGCGCTTCTTCAATATGATAGCATCTTGCTCTATTCTCCTCGATCTTTCAAACATCACCAATAGAACCTATCTATTGCTAACGCTCAACACATGAGCCAAGAACTAACAGGCCTTTCCTACAGAAACTTAGGACTCAGTGTGACTACAAGAGCAGTCAAAAACTTTGAAAAATCCTATAATAGTGAGTCCAATTTGGGCTAGAAAATGATGATCCACCAGCTAAAAAAATCACAGGGTAGTATAGGAGATTTATAGAAAAGAAAAAACTTCCAGGAGCAAATATTCATAGAGACCTAGCTTTTCAGTCAAGGTGAGCAGGGGGATTCTGTGCCTTAAAAACTAGGCCAGCCAAATCAACTTCTAGATAGACTTTAGATAAGCAATCCATATTTTGTTTAAAAATAAAATAACAAAAACAATTACTCTTATGCTTTTGTATCTTCTTTATTATTGTGTTTTTCTATCATTTTCTTTTGAAGAATTTTATCTTTTTCCTTTTTTATAAAATTGGAATTTGCCCACACTTCTAGATCAGAATAATTCAAAGCTCTTAGAAAAGCCAAGTGTCCTCAAGAGGAAAAGAATCTCAGAAAAAGAGGAAATGCTTGTTAATCTGTTCCCTCCTGGAATTTTCTGTTACAAACCATGAGAGTAGGAGCTGAAAGACAAGAGACCAATTCTGAGATATCAGATATCAGCTAAAGCTCTAGCCCAAACTCCTCTTCTTCTCCTCCTCCTCCTCCTTCTTCCTCCTTTCTCCTCCTCTTCCTCCTCCTCTTCCTCCTCCTCTTCCTCCTCCTCCTCCTCCTCCTCCTCCTTCTTCTTCTTCTTCTTCTTCTTCTTCTTCTTCTTTCTCCTCCTTTTTTCTTCTTCTTCTCCTTCTCTTCTCTTCCTTCTCCTCCTCCTTCTCCTTCTCCTTGTTCTTCTTCTTCTTTTTCCTTCTTTCTTCTCTTTCTCCTTGTTCCTCCTTCTTTCTCTTCTCCTCCTTTTTTTCCTTCTTCTCCTTCTCTTTCTCCCCCCTCCTCCTCTTTCTCTCTCCCTCCTTCTCCTTTTTCCTCCTCCTCTTTCTCTTCTCCTTCTCCATTTCTTTTTCTTCCTTTTCCTCACCATCCTTCTTACTATTCTCCTCCCCTTTCTCTTTCTTCTCTTCCTCATCCTTTTTGCTCCTCTTCTCCCCCTCCTCCTCCTTGTCTTCCTCGTCTTCCTTCTCATCTTTTTCTGTATTTGTATCTCAGTCTTTCTGTCTCTTGTCTCTCTGTGTGAATCTGTCTATCTGTGTATCTGTCTGCTGTATATCGCTTTCATCTTATCTTCCCCTATACCTTTAGTAATGACTACTAGGCAGATGATTTCTAAATCCCTACTTTCAGCCCTGACATCACTTCAAATAGTCTAGTTTACCTGAACTATAGAGAACAAAAGGAAGTCTTGTGAAATAAAAGTAGGAAAGAGCCAGAATGCAGAAGGGTAAGGACATTTATATTTTTAAAAGCAGGGGGATGATAAAATCAGGTCTATCACACCTTACAAAGACAAACTTGGCACTTATATGGATACAGAATTCCATAAAATCTGTATTTAGGAACAGGGTGAAGGAATAGGACCCTGCAAAATTCTACTCAGAAACTAATTGTAGCTCAAAAGTGATCTTGGGTCCCAAAGACAATAATCAGAACACAAGCTGAACAGATTTTAGCACAGTCTTGACAACTGAACATAACTGCTTTGCAAGGACCTGCATAGATGAGTATGGAGAATTTTACTGCCAGGAGGTTTGCCACTAAGTGATAAAATCTTTGGCTGGGGCAAACAAGTGGACAAAATAAAATCTCAAACTGCCCTTGATCCTATATTCTTCCCTGTCTTTATGAGGGGAATAGAAAAGGGGACAGAGAAGGCTAAGAATCCTGGTTTTTACAACATTTAGTAATATTAACTAATACTTGAGAATTTAAATGTGAAGTCCCTGTCCAGGGGCCAAGGAGTGCATTACAGAAGCAACTGAATCTTATTCATCTTGCCACTGTCACGACAGATAAAACCATGAGACAAAAGGAAATTATAGCTAAATGAATTGCCTTTTCTTGGCAAAGCAAATAGAGCAATTGGTAGATTTTTATCATGCGTAGAAGGCAACAAGAAAAAAATTTTAAAGTTCTGACTGCACAATGAGGTGGCTTAGTGGATAGAGCACTGGACCTAGAGTCAGGAAATCCTGAGCTCAAATGCAGTCTTAGACATTTACTGGTTTGTGTGACCCTCGGCAAACTATTTAATCTCTATATACCTCAGATTCCTCCCCTGTAAAATGAGGATAATAAAAGCATCTGTCTCTCAGAGTTGTTAAGAGGATCATTTGGGATAATAATGGTAAAGCACCCTGCAAATCTTAAAGTGATATATAAAATCAGTGTCCTTGATACTACATGATACTCCTTCTCCTCATCCTTCTCCTTCTCTTTCCCCCTTCATCCTTCTCCTTCTCCTCATCCTCATCTTACTTCTTTTCCTTATACTTCTTCTCCTTCTCCTCCGCATCCTTCTTTTCCTTCTCCTTCCCCTCATCCTTCTCCTCCTTCTCCTCATTCTTCTTCTCCTTCCCCTCATCCTTCTCCTCCTTCTCCTCCTTCTCCTCATTCTTCTTCTCCTTCTCCTCATCCTTCTCCTCCTTCTCCTCATCCTCCTCCTTCTTCTCCTTCCCCTTCTAATTCTTCTTTTCCTCCTCCTCATGTTTCTTTTTCTTCTCCTTCCCATCCTTCTTATTCTCCTCCTCTTGTATCCTTCTTCTTATCCTTCTCCTCATTCTTATCCTTCTCTTTCTTTCTCCTCCTTATCCTTCTTCCCCTCTTTTTCTTTCTCTTCCTTTCTCTCCTTCTCCTCATCCTTTTTTCTTTCTCCTTCTCCTTATGTTTCTTATTTTCCTTCTCCTTTCTCCCTTCCTCCTTTTCCTCCTCACCTTCACCTCCTCTCTCTATCTCTATTTTTCTGTCTCTCTCTGCCACCATGAAGACAATTACAGTTTATAATTCACCATATGTTTCAGAGACAAAGAGGCAAAAAAATTGGCAAAAAATAAATAAGACTTCCAAATAATATCTATATATACTTTAATACTGCATAATTTCAATACAAAGGTAATCATAGAATTTTAAAAAATATTTTGAACAAATAGCACAGGAATAAAGATTCCAAATGCTTAGGAATTCCAAAAAGAAGAGAATTGAGAAAATATTAGTAATAACTATAAAAATAACTGTTTTCCTATCTTTCCAAAATCTTGATGAGAATAATCTAAATTACATATTCATTTGTTTTCTACCCCATAGATTATAAACTACTTGAGGACAAGGGTTATCTTACTGTATCTCCAGAGTTTAGCAGTGTTTGACACACAGTAGACACTTAATAAATGTTCACTGATTGATTTATTAAAAGCATTCTTTAAAAAAGTATGAGAAAGGAAGGGGAAGATTTTAACAAGCAATATTCTACATTAGACTACATATTTATGCAACTGACTTAAAGATATGGAGGATACAAGCTTTTACTGTGTTTTTTAGTTGCTGACTTCTTAAAAGTGACCATGAAATCTCTTCTCTAACAAGATGTCTTCTGAATATATGTTGACTCCATAGGAGTCACTATAAGAGACATATGCTCACCGAAAGATGTTTGCTATTGTCAAGGACAGAGTCCAAATTAAAGAGAAGCTTCCTATAAATGATAAAATCCTCCAAATGCTTCTATTTTCCTATGACATTGTGTTGATTGTGCCAGTCCCTGAGCACTGCAAAGCCTCCTAAATGAGTTCAATAATTTAACCTAACAAGCCACACAGAGAAGACCAAGTGGATGATAAATGCCTATTTTATAGATTAAAGTTTCTAAAACTGTGGTCATGACCCCATATGCTGTCGCATAACTAAATGTGGAGGTTGTGAAAGATTTGGTAATAGTAAGAGATTTCTCCTCCATCCTGCAATATCAAATAATCTGCCAAGATTTAATTATATAAAAAAATAAACAAAAAATAATTCCATAAAAATAATAAACAATTCTATAAAAATGAACAATTTAATTATATAAAAATAAACTAATTCTATTATTATGACAACTTGCTTTTATCTTTAATAAATGGCAAAATTATATATATATATATATATACCAAGGAATTGTTTAAAACAAATTTCTTCATGATTTTTTATCAGTAAATGTTTGATATACCTATTTTATATACCTACATAAAAATTTCTTGAGGAAAGAGGAGTCACGAGTAAGAAGTCCTGCTTTAGATTATAATATATAATTCCATGGGAAATTCAAAATATGGGTCTTTCAACTGAGAGAAACTTTTAAATGATATATGATTTGGATCCAGAATTGATATGGATATGGACAAGAATTACATAGGATATGTGATAAGGTAATCTATATTGAAGCCTATAACCACAATTTTATCAGTTTTATCAGTCACAGATCAATGAAAGAATCAAAGAAATGACTTTTTTGAAGGGCAGAAAATAATAGAGGTAAATAAAACAATTAGGAAGCTATTAAAACAGTTCAGCCAATATTAAGATCTAGTACTAGTGTAGCAGCAGTGGGAAGTAGTTGAGGGGATGATATCCTGGAGATAGATATAATTTGGCAACTTGACCAAGTTATGGCATTTGTATCCCCAGTATATAAAACAGGAACTGGCAAATACTTAATAAATGCTTTTTCATTCCTTCATAATTCATTCATCCTTCACTCACCACCAGATTGTAAGCCAGGGACTGGGTCATTATAATAGTTTGGGTTTTTTTTTAAATCTATGTATTCCTGGGATCTAGTTTGGTAGCTTGAACACAGTGGTCATTTAGTAATTGTTTGTTTAATTAAATTATATTGGGTGAGAAAAAAAGGAAGGGGCTCAGAAAGAGTGATATGGAGAAGTGGAGAAGAAGGAAAGGAGAAATGCTAAGTAGAAGAAAAATTGGAGATTGAAAGGCATGAAAGGATAGGAAAATGAAATGAGGAAAGAGAATATGGGGTGATAGGTAAAATGAGAAAATCAGAAGGCAGGAAAAATGAGTGAGGAAAGACTGAGAAGTTAGGCAATGGGGTGGGGAATAAAAACCAGCAGCTAGCTCCAGCCTCCCACAGGAACCTCATTCTCAAACTTTACTCTCTCTCCAGTTCCCTTCAAAGGCAGCTTCCTTTCTATCCATCAGGAGTAGCTCAATCTTGAGTCAACGCTAGGGACCAGTTCCTTTCTCTGGATCTCCTCCAATACACCCTTCCCTGCCCCTCAGAGTTACACATCAAAGGCCCCCAGGCTAGGGGAAAAAAAGAGACACATACATATACACACAAACACACACAAAAAAATCCTCCCAGGGAAAAAGAGGGGGAAAGAAAGGGAGGGGGAGAGAGAGAAGGAGAAGGAGAGAGAGGGTGTCCCCTCACCCTCCTACCCAGGCCCTGGGAGTTCAAAGCCACACAAAGCCCCAGACAAAGAGACTCTCTCTTGCAGAGGGAGAGATAAATAGGGGAGAGAAAGGGAAGGAGAGGGAGGGAGACGCCCTGTCTGGGGGCTGGGAAGGAAGATGGGGGTCGTTCTCACAGGCACAGATGCAGATAAAGAGCTTAGGGGGAAAGTTGGTGGGGGGTGGAGAGAATTACAGAGATTGGGGCCTTAGAGGGAAGAATTCATAGAAATTAGGGATAAGTCTGGGACCAAAACAGAGGCATCCTGGATGCTTGTTTCTGAGTTTATAAACAGAGCAGACCTTCCAGACCCTCTGCTGGGAATCAAAAAAGAGAGATTGGAGCCTCACTATACCAAAATTCCAGTAGATCCAGTAGGTCTTCCCCCCTTCCCCAAGCAGGTGAGTCCAGGTACCAGATGCTAGTTCTCATGCCTCATTTCCTACCTGTAAGTCAGAAAATTAGGGACCTCTCTTATCTACACCCTAGAATGTCTCAAACCTAAAATGGCACAGGGTGGGCAAACCTCACTACGAGACCCAGTCACAAGAGACAGACTTGAATAAGACTGGAAGAGAGTCTTCCCTTTCTTTGAAGATATTTAAAAACAGGAGAGACATTTTCTGTCACACTGTGCTCCGAGGCAGGGGAATGGATGGAATGGCAGAAAAACCCAGGGAGTGGTCAAAAAAATTAGAGACCGAGGTTCTAGTACCAGATCAGTCTCTGTGACTCAGGTTATTAAAGAGACTGTTTGTGGATGCTACAAAGATCCATTCTTTTGGGAGCTTCTATTAGATAGAACAGCCCACATCAGGAGCCCATGGCACTCTCCCTGGCCCCCGCGGGGAAGACTCTCCAGGAGCCCCCATTTGTTCTCCACTGCTGTGCCAGGAAGGAGCTCAGAAGTGGAGCATTTACACAAATTTGTGCAGTGGAAGAGAGGGCTGGATTAGCTGCATGACCTTGGGAAAATCACTTTTGGAATCCGAAATTTAGAGCCAGAAAGGGAAATAAATGAGAGATCACCTAAACTTTACTTCTCATTTTTCTCCTTTTGTAAGTAAAGGGGAAAGGGGAGGAAAGGAAGGAGTTGGGCTAGAATTCCACTGTAACATTCTATGGTTCAGCGATTTTGATGAAATAAGGAAGAGATGTCCCTCCCTCTGTCCCCATGACCCCCTTTTCATCTCTAGGGGCCCAGGCTTGAGAGAGGGAGGGGGCAAGGGAGAGAAAGATAGAACTGTCCAGAAGCCCAAGGACATCCACCCCCAGACCACCCCCTCCATCGCCCTGAGCACACACCGCCCATCCTAGGGGGCTCCGAGAGGGGCCCCGGAGACAGACCAAGGACCAAGGGGAAAAGGAAAACCTCGCTGATGTATTACAGCCATCCCACGTGCAGGCATGTGGACACAGAGACACACAGCGACCCAGCTTCCTCTACGGCGATTCAATTAAAAGTCAACGGAATAAATTAGCCCCGTTTATCATAATGAGCAGCTAGAGTTCAAGAGGCCAGCCTCATCCATCTCAATGCCGTCTGTGCCCGTGGCAGCGGCTGTGGGGAGAGGGCTGCAAGGGGTGGAGAAGTTGGGGGAGAGGGTGCCGGGGAGGGGGAGACCAGCCGGCCATCTACAAAGCAGACTCAGCCCTCCCAGAAACAAACTCCTCACCTCCAGTTTTCATTCCCTTCTTGGGTTTGCAGTTCAGCAGGTTCCCCCCTCCCTGCTCCATTCCCTCCTCCTCCCCCAAGCAGTACCAGTGTTAACCCTACCTGGTCCCTGCCAACCTCAGAGAACGGGGCAAGATGAGGGGGCAGCCGTGAGGGAGGCCGGGAATGGGGGCGGCAATTACTCATCACCTGCTGATCCCAAGAGATTGTGGATCTCAGGGAGAAGCATGTTCTAGTAGTACATACAAGCCACTGTCCCCTCGTGCTTCAGCTTCCTTCTCTGTACAGTGAAGGGGGGAACCATCAGCCCTCTTGGGCTCAGGGAATGCCGAGGGCCCAGAAGCCTCTTCTTGGTATCATGGAAATAGCACTGGCTTGGGGTCCGGAGGTGTCGTGTTCAAATCCTGGCTGAGCCACTCACTGGCGAGGAGGGAACGTGAACAAGTCCCCTCACAGCTCTGGGCCTTGTCTAGTTAGCTATAAAACGCGAGTTAGATTTGATCATTTCTAAATTCCCTCCCAGCCCTAATTCTATGATCCGGTGAGAAGTTAAGATCCAGATGGAAGCAGAGGAAGATAAACAAAGATGGAAGAAAAATAAAGTCTAAGAGAAGGAAAATGAAAAAAGACAGAGAAAGAGATGGTGAGAGGTCTATCTCTTTCTGTCTCTCCATCTCTATCTCTGTGTCTGTCTGTCTCTCTCTATTTATATCTCTGTCTATCTTTTGTCTCTCTATGTCTCTTTGTCTCTCTGTTTCTCTGTCTCTATGCATGTCTGTGTCTGTCTCTGTCTCTGTTTATGTCTCTGTCTCTCTATCTCTTGTCTCTCTCAGTCTTTGAGTTTCTCTGTTTCTATCTCTGTTTCTCTGTCTTTATGGATGTCTGTCTCTCTCTATTTATGTCTCTCTTGTCTCTTGCTATCTCTATCTCTTTGTCTCTGTTTCTGTTTCTATCTCTGTTTCTCTGTCTCTATGCAAGTCTGTCTCTCTCTATCTCTTGTCTCTCTCAGTCTATGTGTCTCTCTGTTTCTATCCTGTTTCTCTGTCTCTATGGATGTCTGTCCGTCTCTGTCTCTCTCTATTTATGTCTCTCTCTCTTGTCTCTCTATTTCTATCTCTGATTCTCTCTCTGATCTCTGTTTCTGTCTCTCTGTTTGTCTCTCTCTCTTTCTTCTCTCTTTCTGTCTATGTCTCTCTCTGTTTCTATCTATCCCTGTTTCTCTGTCTCTCTATCTCTGTCTCTATAGATGTCTGCTTCTGTTTCTGTCTCTCTCTGTCTCTCTGTTTCTGTCTATGTGTCTCTGTCTCTGTTTCTCTATCTCTCTGTTTCTCTGTCTCTGTCTTTCTGTCTCTCTCTCTCTCTCTCTCTCTCTCTCTCTCTCTTTCTCTCTGTCTCGGTCTCTATGTCTGTTTCTCTCTCTCTGCCTGTCTGTCTGTCTCTGTTTCTGTCTCTCTGTCTCTGCCTCTGTGCCTTTCTGTCTATCTCTCTCTGCTTCTGTTTTTTCTCTGTCTCTTTGTTTCTCTCTCTCTCTCTCGTTTCTATCTCTCTGTCTCTTTGTCTCTTTCTCTGTGTTTATGTCAGTCTGTCTCTCTCTGTTTATGTCTCTGTCTCTCTATCTTTTGTCTCTGTATTTCTCTGTCTTTATGTATGTCTGTCTGTCTCTGTCTCTATCTCTGTCTCGGTCTCTATGTCTGTCTGTTTCTCTCTCTCTGCCTGTCTGTCTGTCTCTATCTCTGTTTTTCTGTCTCTATGTCTGTCTGTTTCTCTCTCTCTGCCTGTCTGTCTGTCTCTGTCTCTGTTTCTGTCTCTCTCTCTCTCTCTCTTTCTCTCTGTCTCGGTCTCTATGTCTGTCTGTCTCTATCTCTATCTCTGTCTCGGTCTCTATGTCTGTTTCTCTCTCTCTGCCTGTCTGTCTGTCTCTGTTTCTGTCTCTCTGTCTCTGCCTCTGTGCCTTTCTGTCTATCTCTCTCTGCTTCTGTTTTTTTCTCTGTCTCTTTGTCTCTCTCTCTCTCTCTCTCGTTTCTATCTCTCTGTCTCTTTGTCTCTTTCTCTGTGTTTATGTCAGTCTGTCTCTCTCTGTTTATGTCTCTGTCTCTCTATCTTTTGTCTCTGTATTTCTCTGTCTTTATGTATGTCTGTCTGTCTCTATCTCTATCTCTGTCTCGGTCTCTATGTCTGTCTGTCTGTTTCTCTCTGCCTGCCTGACTGTGTTTCTGTCTCTCTGTCTGTTTCTTGTCTCTCTGTCTCTGCCTCTGTGCCTGTCTGTCTATCTCTCTGTTTCTCTTTCTATCTCTGTTTCTCTGTCTCTCTATCTCTTTCTTTATGCATATCTACCTGCCGTGCTCTCTCTCTCTCTCTCTCTCTCTCTCTCTCTCTCTCTTGTTTCTGTCTCTCTCTGTCTCTCTCTCTCTCTTGTTTCTGTTTCTCTCTCTCTCTCTCTTGTTTCTGTCTCTCTCTGTCTCTCTCTCTCTGTTTCTGTCTCTCTCTGTCTCTCTCTCTCTCTTGTTTCTGTCTCTGTCTCTTTCTGTCTCTCTCTCTTTCTCTTGTTTCTGTCTCTCTCTCTCTCTCTCTCTCTCTCTCTCTCTCGTTTCTGTCTCTCTCTGTCTCTTTGTCTCTTTCTCTGTCTTTAGGTCTGTCTGTCTCTCTGCCTCTGCCTGTTTCTATCTCTATGTCTATCTGTCAGCCTGTTTCTCTTTTATCTTTATCTTTGTTTCTCTGCCTCTATGTCTGCCTATCTGTTTCTCTATCTCGGCCTGTCTCTGTTTCTATGTCTGTCTATCTGTTTCTTTCTATCTTCTGTGTCTGTTTCTCTGTCTCTGTCTTTTTCTCTCTGTGTCTCTCTGTTTTTCTATATATCTCTGTCTCTGTCTCTTTCTCTCTGTCTCTCTGTCTCACACACACACACTCCCCACCCCCAGCATACCCATGGTCAGGGGCATGTGATGGGCGTGTGTTGGGAGACCTACGCCAAAAACAACACCTCCCTCGGTTCTTAGTTAACCTTTCACTCTGCAGCACAGCTATGGTCTCGGGATCTCCATCCACACACAGGGCACATTTGTTGCTCCTCTCCCTGACCATCACCAAAGACCTCACCAGACTAGAACCTAAACTGTGCATTAAGAATCCTTAAAATCCACACAAACATAGACTCATCCTCCCACTCCAGCCCACCACCCTCATCTCCTTCCCACAGTCTAGCCCATCCGGCTCTGAGTGGGTTACACCTGGGGCAGAGGAAGGGCTCCTCTGAGTGCCAGTGGAGCAGAAAGGACATGGCAGGGGGCCAGTCCATTGCTCCAATGCTTTGTTGGCTTAACTCCTTTGCTGCCAACCAAGAGTTCTACAACAGTAGCTGGGGCAGGGAGGAAGAAGAGAAGAATTTCCCTGAGAAAGAACACAAATGGGGAAGTCAGCATTAGAGTCTCCCAGGTCAGTGCCCACCACCTCCAGCATCCCTGGTCTAATTTGGACACGCCATCCCTGTGGACTGGGGAATGGAGTTGGTCTCTATCTAGCTATCCATCTGTCACACCAAGAGACACCAAGCCACATGGTGATATACAGGAGAAACTCAGGCTGGAATTAGAGGAAGGTGTCATATCGGGAGTCTGCTTCTAAACAGACTTTATTGGAGCTTTTGTGGTCAGAGTCCTTAAATCTTAAACTTTTCCATTCATGATTCCTTTTTGCCTTTATTTATAGAAAATATATTTCCCTTTATTTATATAAAATATTTATATTATATTATATATTTACATAAAATATATTTCCCCTTATTTATATAAAAATTTAATCTGGATATATAGGCATACAAAATAAATATGCAAATCAAACATTTACTGATAACAAATTGTAATTTTGTGATACCACATACACACACATTCAGTTCCAAGACGCATATGGGGTGAAGCATAGTTTAAGAAGCTGGGTTTAAGTGACAAATCCTCAATTTGGGAGAATTCAAGTACCCCTCATCTTCTTCCACATACCTCTAGGCTGAGAGAGCTGAACAATGAAAAAAATAAAGCATCAACTCTCCAGGTCATAAAACTAAGGGAAGTTAGGGTTAGAACCAGATTTAGGGCCAGAGATTTAGGAGAAATTGATTATAACTTTTTAATTGTATAGATGAAAAAAATGGACTTATCCAAGGTCATACATTCTTCTGCTCCCCACTCACTAAGCGCTGGACTTTAGAGCTACAAAAGCAAAAATGAAAGAATCCCTGCCTTCAAGCAGCTTCCATTCTATAGATGTGTCTCTAAATAAGATTATGCAAATTATACATAAAATTAATACAAGGTAATTTGGTAAGGTAGGCTGGGGAGAGCAGGAAGAGCTTCAGGAGAAAAATGTGCTTAAACTGACTCTTAAAAGAAACAAGGGATTCCCAAAGATGAAGAAGAAGCTCATTTCAAGTTTATTTTTTGTCCTTCATTCTCAGACAGCTGTGACATGGGGAGATGATGCTGTGACACGGGGGAGATGATGCTGTGACACGGGGGAAATGATGCTGCTGTGACATACTGCTGAATTGGTTTTAAGTGAGGAAGAGCATAGGTCACCACATCCTTCAGAGGCCAGGTATAGATCAGGATGACTGGAGATGACCCTGGATGCAATGGAAACTTTGGCCTTTTTAAGCTAAGGTTAATAAGTCTCAGTTCAACTGAGGCAACAACCACAACAACCTTTCAAAGATACAGGAAAAGCCAAATAGATGACAGCTAGTGGGAAGTGATTTTGTCTAATTAATGCCTATGAAAATAGGAAAAGGAAGTTAGGATCAAACTGTGAAAGGGCTTTATATGTCAAATGGGGGAAAACAATAGAGAGCTACTTTCCCTTGAATGCAGCTCCACCTTTTCTAACTGGTAAATGCTAAAAAACAAACAAACAAAAAACAATCATTAAATGAGTATTTCTACCTAACCGACAAGGTCAGATCATCTCTGTTCCCTCCTTAATTTTATTCCCTAATCTGAGAGCTCTAACCAGGACTTGAAGGCAGACAAAGTGGCCTTAATCCCCTGCTAGGGCTACTTATTCTTGTTGTTCAGTCATATCTGACTCCTTATGACCTCATTTGGGGCTTTCTTGGCAGAGATTACAGAAGTAGTTTGAAATGAGGCAAAATGGGTTAAAATGGGTTAAGTGATTGGACCCCAGGAGCATTGCTAGCACATGTCTGAGATCAAATTTGTTAAGTCCTCCTGACTTCAAGTCAAATATCCATTCCACTACCTAGCTGCTAGATGGGGTCAATAGAGGCTCTTAAATAAATAAACTCATCATCTGACCTATTACTTGAAATTTTACCATTGAAAACAGAAATTTATTTTCATTCCAGAATTAAAATGAAAATTCATTAAAATGTTAAAATTTATTAAAATGAAAAATTTCCAATAAGACATAACAGAGTAAACTTTACTCTAATACATAGATATACAGCTAGAGGGTAATATCTTCGAAGACCACATGACAATCCAAAAAGATTTTGTCAGATGTAGTGGTTGCTGATTGGAACAATATCTCATCATCCCCTTAGGTTCAAAAAATAAAATAAAATTCATCATATCAGTCTAAGAGAGAAGAGATTTTTCTGCATCACAGTCCATGTTAAAACAACTCAGGGGTCTTAGTGGACTGAGATCTCAGTGTGAGCCAACAGTCCAGTAGAGCACTTCCAAGAAAGATCCTCAAAGGAGCCCAACTCTTAGTCTTTGAATAAATATGGAAATATGTCTCCAGGCTAAGAGGTCGGGACTGTATTGTAAATGTTATCATATGCAGGAATTGTATGGGGTGTTTTTGTTTGTTCATTTTTTATTACAAGGAATCAAATGAATGAAGGAATGAAGGAGTATAATAAATGCATAGACTAAATAAATGAATGAGTGAATGAATGAATGAATGAATGGAACACTGTCCTAAGCACTGATGAAACAAAGAGAAAAAGAAAGATAATTCCAAAAGATGAAGAGGAAGATCATTTCAAGGTTGTTTTTTGTCCTTCATTCTCAAAGACATGGGGTCAAGCAGCCAAGCCTAGATGGGTTTTGATCCTGTTGTTTCTACATGACACTCAATATCCTGCTCTGTGACTTAGTGTGAGCTGTTCTCCCCCATCCCCACCTTTACCCCACATAACTGGAATACTCTTCCTTCTTATTTCTTCTAATTCCTAGAATTCCTCATTTTCTTTAAGGTTAAGGGCCACCTTTTAAAGGAAACTTTTCCTGGTCCCAACAACTAAAATTCCTCCACTCTAATGACTTGTATTTATTTTTTAGGTTTATTCTGCATTCTGTTTTCTATAGTTTTCTATAGTTATTCCATATTTTCCATATTTTTATATATATCCATATATTGTTACTCCATTACAATATAAATTTCTTGAGAGCAGGGATTACTTAATTTTCCATCTTTGTATCCCCAGAATCTGGGACATAATGGGCACTTCATTAAACCCAATAATAATTGAATGACTTTTTGATTGATTAATCCCAGAAATGTATGTGATGTAAAAGCAAATTAACTTAAGTATCAACACAACTTAAAATAAAAAATTTAGACAATAAAAGCTAAGGAACCTCTAGAATGAAGAAGCTGGTTCCACTGTATTCTATCCTGGTCAGAATACATCTGGAACTAGTGTGAGATGGCAGAGAAAGTGCTGCATTCAAATATATTCTCCAATATTTACTAGCCTGTGCGGCCCTGAGTAAATCCATTCTTTCTTGATTCCAGTTTTCTTGTCTTTGAAATCGGGATAATAATAATAATATCTATCTCACAGGGTTATGGTAAGGTTCAAAGAGATAAAAATAACTAATACTTGTATATTGCTTTAATCACTTTTTACATATATTATTATTATTATTATCTAGTCCTAGGTACCAAATTTAATAGGGATACTGAAAAACTGAAGCATTCATTTACTACATATTAAAAAAGCACCTATTATATACAAAGCCCTATGTTAGGTGATGGGGAGATAAGATCCTCAAATAAAATACCATCTCTTTTCTCAAGGAGTTTAAAGATCCAATAGAAAAAATTGTATCGTTCGAAAGTGGGACATAAAATCACACTCTATTAGAAGACTGGATCTCCAAGTTAAGATTACTAATATAGAGTAATAATGGCAGGTAGCATTTATAGAACACTTTTAGATTTGCAAAAAAACTTTACAAATATTATCTCATTTTGTCATCACAATCTTAGGAGATAGGCATTATTGTTAGCCCCATTTTACAGATGAGAACACTGAGACTGACAAAGTTGCCAGGATCTACTATTACTAATAATAATGATAGCTAACATTTATATGGTGCTTATATGTGGTAATATTAGTAATAATAGCTAACATTCACCTAATACTTATATGAGCCAGAAACCATGCAAATCTTTTTTAAATTACTATTTTCATTTGGTCCTCACAAACAACCCTAAGAAGTAATTTTGCCATTTTACAGATTAGAAAATCAAGACAAAATTTAAATGATTTGCCCAGGGTCATCTAGTTAGCAAGTAGTTGAGGTAGGATTTGCATTCAGATCTCCCTGACTCTTAGCTCAGCACTGTATCCACCATACCACATATCTACCTTCTAGTCTGACATATTAGACTATCTAGCTATACTTATTCCTCTGAAGCACATGCAGAAAAGGATATCCAGGAAGATTACATGTAATATGGATTTGAAGGATGTTTAATTTGGAGAAAACACCTAGGAATCATGAATGATGCATTTAAATATTCAAATGGTGTTCCCATGAAATAATGATATATTTTTCAAAAGCATTAGCAAAATGCATATTTTTTTAAACACACAAACATACACAAGATAGGATCAACTACAGTGGAAGTAATGGATGTTGGAGGAAACTCTGGAATGGGAGGCCCACTAATAATCTATTGGCAGAGATAAAAAAAAAATTCCAACCTTCTGGAAAGGAATTTGGAATTATGCTGAGGAAGTGATCAAATTGCCTGTGTCCCCTTGGCTCAGAGATCCTACTTCAGGCCATATACACTTAAGGAAAAAGAAAAAGGAAGGAAGGAAGGAAGGAAGGAAGGAAGGAAGGAAGGAAGGAAGGAAGGAAGGAAGGAAGGAAGGAAGAAGGGAAGGAAGGAAGAAGGGAAGGAAGGAAGAAGGGAAGGAAGGAAGGAAGGGAAGGAAGGAAGGAAGGAGGGAAGGAAGGAAGGAAGAAGGAAGGAAGGAAGGAAGGAAGGAAGGAAGGAAGGAAGGAAGGAAGGGAAGGAAGGAAGGAAGAAGGGAAGGAAGGGAAGGAAGGAAGGAAGAAGGGAAGGAAGGAAGGAAGAAGGGAAGGAAGGAAGGAAGAAGGGAAGGAAGGAAGGGAGGAGGAGGAAGGAAGGAAGGAAGGAAGGGAGGAAGGAAGGAAGGAAGGGAGGGAGGGAGGGAGGGAGGAAGGAAGGAAGGGAGGAAGGGAAGGAGGGAGGGAAGGAGGGAGGGAGGAAGGGAGGAAGGGAGGGAGAAAGGAAGGGAGGGAGGAAGGGAGGGAGGGAGGGAGGAAGGAAGGAAGGGAGGGAGGAAGGGAGGGAAGGAAGGTAGGGAGGAAGAGAGGGAGGGAGGGAGGAAGGAAGGAAGGGAGGGAGGGAGGGAGGGAGGAAGGAAGGAAGGGAGGGAGGGAGGGAGGGGGGAAGGAAGGAAGGGAGGGAAGGAGAGAGGGAGGGAGAAGGAAGGAAGGGAGGGAGGGAAGGAGGAGGGAGGGGAAGGAAGGAAGGGAGGGAGGAGGGAGGGAGGGGGGAAGGAAGGAAGGGAGGGAAGGAGGAGGGAGGAGGAAGGAAGGAGGGAGGAAGGGAGGGAGGAGGAGGGAGGAAGGAAGGAAGGAAGGGAGGGAGGGGGGAGGGAGGGAGGAAGGAAGGGAAAGAGGGAGGGAGGAAGGAAGAGAGGGAGGGAGGGAGGGAGGGAGGAAGGAAAGAAGGAAGAAAGGGAGGGAGGGAAGGAAAGAAAGATCCCATGAATCATCTAAATATTTATCACATGACTTTTTATGGTAGCAAAATTGACTATAACAGAAACAAAATGATGCTCATCAATTGGGGAATGGCTAAACAAATAGTGGTGTGTGAAGATAATGACCGGGAATGGGGGGCAGCAATTATTCACCAGGAAAAAAATGAATTAGAAGAATAAAGAAAAACAAGGAAAGATGATAAGAACAGATGCAAAGTACAGTAAGAAGAACCAGAAGAACACTACAACAATGCAAAGAGAAAGAACTATAACTCTCTGATTATTGTACTAATTATGACTCAAATTACCCCCCCCCCAAAAAAAAAAGAAACTAGAAAATGAAAGTCTGTCATTTCTTTGCAGAGATAGGGATGAGGGTAGGGGGACTATGAGAGCAGAATGTTGTATATACTGTTGGACTTGGCTGGGTTTGTTGAATTGCTTTTTTTCTATTTTATTATTTTTGCTCTCTGAATAGAGGAAGGAGAGGATATATTTGGAAGTGAAGTTGATATAAAATAAAAGATTTCGAAACACAAGATGGAATCACTTAACTATCCAGGCCAAAGCATAATAGAGTTCAAACCTGACTCATTTGAGCCTCAGCTTATGGTTAAGTTTCCCTCCCCAGGACAGCTGCCTCTGGATGTGTGATTCAGAAAATGACTATCACTCAATTCCCCACTCACAACTTTGCACTCTCTCCAAAAGCCACAAGTAAACCATGGTAAGTGGAGATTCCACAGGCTCCCCCAACACGAGTCCCGCTGATAAATCCAATGGAAAGAAGCCAAACTGAGAATCACAAGACCTGGACCCCTAGTTCTAGATCTAGTTTATCAATCATTTTCGTATCCTTACTCTTGGTCTCAGTTTCCCATCCTGTGAAATAAAGGAACTGAACTAGATGACCTGTAAGGTCTCCTTCAGGTGTAAAATGTCACGACTGCCATGATTCTGCATAACTGAGAACAGAACAAAAGAAAACAGTCCCAAGGTTCAGATTTAGGTTAAATAATCAAAAGAACTTCCTGGCTCTGAGAGGTAAGAACACGGAAGAGCAAAATAGAAGAGTCTATGAAATATTCTTAGCAGGGGATCATTTAGAATAATATCCCCTATTTTAGATAGAAAATAAAAAACTGGCAAGCCTAGAAAGGGAGGAGGGGGAGGGAGAGAATGGGGTTGGAACAGACACAATGACCTTGAGAGTGGGTGTGGAGAAATCTCTGGAACTGCCCCATATCTTCTTGTTCGTCTATACCTTTACCAGTCCTACAAGTGTCTGCTTGTCTCTAGAGGAGGCTAAGAGAGAGAATTGAGGCTGGCACCTGGAGGTGCCCCCCTTGGGGCCCCTTGGCATATACCCTTGGAAAAATTAAGAGGGAATGGTTCTGGGGAGGGCTTGTCAGGCACACTCTGAATGGGCCAGCCCCACCCTCCTTTCACCGCCAGCAAGGCAGGCTGGCACTGCCAGTGGAGTGAGTGAGAATTCACAGAGTTTGAAGGAAGAGTTAGCTAAAAACAGTGAGGGCTTCCTGTGCCCCCCCAGGAGTAGGAGCCAGGTCCCTCTCTCCATCAGCAGTAACCATGAGATCCTACCACATAAACAAGTTTGGGGTAACCAAGATGTCTGGTTCTCTTTAAAAACAAAAAGCCAAAAAAAAAAAATTCCAGGAGAGGACAGTGGAAATAGAATTGTAATTTGGAGGATACTAACTAGAATTTATGTAACGCTTTATGGGTTACAAGGTATTTTATATTCATTGCCTTAACAGTTTCTTGAAAGGGCCCTGGGTATAAATATTTATTTCCATTTCTCAGATGAGGAAATTAAGGTTAAGCTGAAGCCCAGACAGTATGAAAAGAGGACAATGTGGGCTCTCGATAAGAATAGGCAGTAAGGGCTACAGGGGAGGGGAGAGAGGGTTGTGTGGTCTGGGAGAAAAAGAGGGCATTGTGGTCTGTGGGAAAAAGAGAGGGGCAGCTTGGGCAGGAAAGGAGAAAGGGGAGTAGGATGGTCTGAGTGAGGAAAGGGAGCTCTGGCCCTCAGAGCTGAGAGAGTGAAAGGCACCTAAAATAAAAGTCTGGGGTCTCGCCTCAGGAGAAGGGAAAACCCAGGCTTTTCTCCGGGGTTCTCAAGGCATAATCTAGTCTCTTGAAATTTGGGTTTGGGGACTGGAAGAAAGAGTAGCCAGGCTTGGAAGGTGACGGGAAAAAAGCCCTGGGGCAAGGAAAGCTGCAGCTAGACCAAAGCAAAAACTGCCAGCCCAGAGGGTAGCAGAGGACACTGGACTGGGCTTTAGTTGAAGCAAGGGAAAGCTAGGTATGAGTCATAGGGGAGGGAGCAGGGTTCTCTCGGGAGACCTGCTCTGTAACCAGCTCATCCTCATGCAGACAGACTTCATCTTCTCCCTCCCTCCTCTCTCCTCTCTGTCCTCTCTCCTGTCCCTTTTCTCCTCTCCTCTCTCTCTTTCCCCTCTTCCCTCTCCCCTATCTGTCTTCTCCCCTATCTCCTTTCTCCCCCCTTTCCTTTTCTTCTTCTCCTTCTCCTTTCTTTTCTCCCTCTTCTTCCTTCTCCTTTTCTATCTCTATCCCTCTCTCTTTTCTATTCTCTTTCCTCTTTCTCTTTTCTCTTTCTGTGTTTGTCTGTCTCTGTCTCTCCCTGTTTCTGACTCTCCCTGTTTCTATCTCTTGTCTTTCTTTCTGTCTCTCTCTCTGTTTCTCTTTCCTTGTCTCTGTCTGGATCTCTCTCCCTGTTTCTATTTCTGTCTCTCCTTGTCTCTGTCTCTCCCTCTTTCTCCCCGTTTCTATCTCTTGTCTTTCTTCCTGTCTCTGTCTCTCTGTTTCTCTCTCTTTGTCTCTGTCTGGATCTCTCTCCCTCTTTCTATTTCCGTCTCTTCTTGTCTCTGTTTTTCTCTCCCTGTCTCTGTTCTGTCTCTGTTTCTCTCTCTCCCTGTTTCTATATTCCCTTGTCCCTATCTCAGACTCTCCCTGTTTCTCTCCTTGTCTCTGTCTGTATCTCTCTCCCTGTTTCTGGATCTGTCTCTCCTCATCTCTGTCTCTCTCTCCCTGTCTCTCTCTTTCTCCCTGTTTCTTTCTCTGTCTATGTGTGCATTTGTGTGTATCTATCTGTCTTTCTCTGTCTGTCTCTTTCTCCCTTTCCCTCTCCCTCTTCCTCTTATTCTCCTTTCAATCCCCTTCTTAGAAATAGCCCCTAATTATTCCCAATATTCCAATCCCAATTTTTTAGTACAGTTGACCTCTGAAGAGAAACAAACTGGCTCCTAAACTGCTTCAGTGGGAAACAATATACAAAAAAGCATGGGCTCAAAGTCAGAAGAACTGGATTCAAATTCCACCTCTGACATTCACTACTTGTGTGACCTTGAGCAAATGACTTCCCTATCCTTACCTGTAAAATGAAGGGGTTGTCCTGGATGACCCTCGTCTCTAATTCCAGAAACACTGGATCTTCAAAACTGGACACATCTCAGGTGCAAAAGGAAGGAGGAATCAGAGTAAAACTGAGAAATAGTCATTGTAGTGAGGGACAGAAATAAAGAGAAAGAGAAATAGGAAAACAAAGATAGAAACACAAATCAAAGCAGACAGTGATAGTAACAACAACACAGAGGGTCCTCAAAATGAAGAGCTAGGGCAGGGGGAGCTTGAGACAGAATCTACAAAGCAATAGAAACCACAATAGAAACAGAAGTCCTAGGCCTCCTGAGAGCCCACAAGCAAGAAAGGATCAAGGAGTTCCTAAGAATTTGCTGGAAATGGGGAAAAAAATCTTTTCCTAATCTATCTCCATTGGAAATCAAATAAAGGGAAATGGTCTTGGAAGACCCCTTTGAGGTTGGGACAGGTCAACTTGGGGAAAGGAGCTCTGAAATTGCCTTTCCTGGAAATCTTGAAGGAAAGAGACTGCCTGGTGGTATGGGCTAAGAGGAAGTCCATACTGCACAAAAGTGAAGATCAGTTTCTGCCAAGGGAACTGGAAGCTTGATAATGCTACAATTTTTTCATAAGTTCCTGCTGATCGCTTCCCATTCCTCTCTAGCCTCCTACTACAGCAGGATAGATGGAAGATAAAAAGACTCCTGAATTCTTCCCATTCTCCCCTGCAGACCCCACTCAGTGCACTCAGCTCCCTCAGAGCTCCCACCTGGCGCCATTGATTCCGAAGCCAGAGCAACTCCTAGAGAGACAGTTGCCTCACCTCTCCATCTCTCCCTTCCATCCTGGTTTCAGCCCCATGCTATGGCCACTCTCTAGGCTGGGAGTTAGGAATCTGGGATCTTTGATGGCCCATGACTGCGGTCTCAGGAACATATGATTTCCTTGGAGGATGAAGGCTCAGTCTCAGGAAACAGCATACAGCAGATGGATTCTGATTAGGATACAGGGAATGCCTTGCTTCCGCTCAACAGTCTCTGGGACCTTTACCCCCAAGTAGGCTGCTGCTTCTGAATGTGGAACAAGGAACCCAAGGGCATCCCGGTGTCCTTAAGTGCCTTAAATGCCAACAATCCAAACTACAACTATATGCAACTATATGGCTCAATGTTCCAGCCTTTCCTCCAAAGATGCTGACTTAGGAAGAGGTAGGTGGCCAAGCTCTGAGTCTCCAAGTCCCCGACTCCCCATATCATGCCCTCTGCTGAAAATGCCAAAGAAGGGGGCACCGAACATCCAAGGTAGTGCCAAAGATGAGCCATTCCCTTCAATAAATCTGAATCCAGGCACTCAGCCCAAGTATTTCCAGGACACAAATACTGCTCCTCACACCCCAGCTTCCTTCCTTGTCCCCAAATCCTTAAGAAACATCATTTGTCCAGGCTCAAGCTTCTAACACTCATCTCACTTCAATGAAGTCACCAAGACTCATCTCCATGGGTAATGAAGAAAGAGATGGAGATCCAGCTTACTAACATCTCCCTGCCAGGTCTCAGCTCCTGAAGGGCCCCTTTCTCCCCATCCACCTGCGCTACTGGCTACTTCTACCAGCCAGGTCGCTGGCCACAGCTCCTGATAAA